>NC_069505.1:620489433-620544433 GCF_027579735.1 Bombina bombina
CTACACAATGGGAAACATCTCTCATTTACCTTTATTATTGCATTTCAGTTATTCAACTCATATGCTTGCAGCAACTGCATATCTACATAGGCTTAACACATGATCAGTCATGGATGCACATATATTACTTTTAACATTCACTCATACATGTGCATTCAAATGATGGGGGACAAACACATTACATTCTCTACAGGAATCACAAAACACAACATATGGATTTGACGGTACTTGTAACATCATGATTCCATCACAATAAACCATTAGGAATTACGTACAACAAGAACATCATTACACCAGATTACAGATGTCACTTTATGGGAAGGAACAACAATGCCACACCACTATATAGAAGTCAGCATATGTGGGACACAATCACAATATATACGTACATGTACATAACACGCATCACCCATCACGCAACCACAAAGCACACATTTAGATTTTATTCAGCACACAATAATAATGTAGCACAATACAACAACACAATGAGGATTTCACAACTACATAGGCAGGTTAATAATATCATGACGTCATTACAAGATTCAACCATACACATCACAGATTCACCACTGTACCGCCCCTTTAGGAACTTTAACACTCAATACTACAATACAACATATACGTAAACCACACTTTTGAACAGCATTATTATGGAGATTTCAATGGGACAATTAAGAAATATTGTCAGATCGCAAATCAATTATATATACAATACTACAGATGACAGCCGGAAGTTATTCAGTATTCGTGCAATTTTTATGGGACGCATACAATATTGTCAGATATAAAATCACTTATATACACAATACTACAGATGACAGCCGGAAGTGCTTCAGTATTAGTGTCATTTGAAAGGGACGCATACAATATTGACAGCTCGGCAATCACTTATATATACAATACTACAGATGACAGCCGGAAGTTCTTCAGTATTAGTGCGATTTGAATGGGACGCATACAATATTGACAGCTCGGCAATCACTTATATATACAATACTACAGATGACAGCCGGAAGTTATTCAGCATTAGTGCGATTTGAATGGGACGCATACAATATTGACATCTCGGCAATCACTTATATATACAATACTACAGATGACAGCCGGAAGTTATTCAGTATTCGTGCAATTTTTATGGGACGCATACAATATTGTCAGATATAAAAACACTTATATACACAATACTACAGATGACAGCCGGAAGTTATTCAGTATTCGTGCAATTTTTATGGGACGCATACAATATTGACAGCTCGGCAATCACTTATATATATACAATACTACAGATGACAGACGGGAAGTTCTGAATTATCATTGCGATTTTAAAGGGACGCATACAATATTGACAGCTCGGCAATCACTTATATATATACAATACTACAGATGACAGACGGGAAGTTCTGAATTATCATTGCGATTTTAAAGGGACGCATACAATATTGACAGCTCGGCAATCACTTATATATACAATACTACAGATGGCAGACGGGAAGTTCGGAATTATCATTGTGATTTTAAAGGGACGCATACAATATTGACAGCTCGGCAATCACTTATATATACAATACTACAGATGACAGACGGGAAGTTCGGAATTATTATTGCGATTTTAAAGGGACGCATACAATATTGACAGCTCGGCAATCACTTATATATATAAAATACTACAGATGGCAGATGTTACTTTATCCTTTACAAACAATATTGCAGCAACATTGATCGATCACATTCGATGCACATTATACACAACTATGCACTTTCATTCATGTTAGCCTGGACGTGTGCTTTTTACTATAAGATCGCGTTTAAGAAATATTGATTACGCATATGAACAAACATTACAAACATGCACTGTATGTGTGATATTTGACACCTTCACATTGAGATTCATTGTTGGAAAATAACATTTCAGCAAACAACAAATAAACGCCCACTGTGAAAGCATTCGCGCCGCTCACATACAAACAGGTGAATACAATCAGCAATCATTACAAACTCACTACCATTGGACTAATTGTACTATAAATCCCCCAAACAACATGGCCAAAGCATCACTTGTGATCCACATCAGATCAAGTGCTTACCTTGTTACGCTGTTTTGAAAGATGGATGACGATGACATGGTAGACGCTGCTGGTGGTGCTATTGGCGAACTAGCTGTTGGTCGAATCAGGCAGCCTCGGCGGCTCAGACCGAGACGAAGGGGTCGTCTGGTTCGAGGTCCTCGTGTCTACAGGGTGAGACCCACCTTGGAAAACATGAGCGACTTTGAGGTTTTTGATAAGTATCGGCTCGATCGCGAACAGCTCATTGGCCTTTACGAGCTTCTTAAACCTCATTTGGAGCCACGTATAGGAATAAGGACTGCTGTTCCCCCCATGAGTAAGATGCTAAGCTGTCTATACGTCCTGGCCTCCGGGAGTTTTCAATCCGGAGAACTGTACATGCATGGCCTGGCTCAAGGTACATTCTCTGGGGTGTTTAATAACTTTCTGGACGCCATGGTACGTATCAGTAAGCAATACATAGGATTCCCACAGAATGATGGTGATTGGAGGCGCCTGAAGCGGGAATTCTTTGATATTGCTCAATTGCCCAATGTCTTGGGAGCCATTGATTGTACCCACATTGCGCTGCGTGCTCCAATTGATGACTTGCCCTTCAGAAATCGCAAACATTTTCATAGCCTCAACGTGCAGTATGTTTGTGACGCACGGATGAGGATTATGCATGTGTATGCGAATTTTGGAGGGGCTTGTCATGATGCCCGCATCCTCTCTCTGTCGTCCCTGTGGAGCCAGTTTGAGGAAAGACAAATGCCCCCTGGTTATCTCGTTGGTGAGTATTTGTGCTCAACATGGTTAATTATTTTGACAATTGACCCTGTATTTTTTATCTGTTAGCGTCCTGTTCAGCTATAGGATTAAATTTAACCATTTGTTATTTACCGACGCTAATGTCTAGTTTTATTGAAAAGCAGATATGTAGCATGTCTTACCTTAAGTGTTCAGATAGAGAATGCAATGTAACCATGTAGTTAGCATTTTACACAAGGTTTGGTTTAGGAGAAATACGCATATGTAGCATGTCTTAGATGAAATGGCAAGATATTATCTCATGCAATTTAACCCTGTCATTGTCTTTTTCTGCTAATGTCTAGTTTTATTGAAATGCACATATGTAGCATGTCTTACCTTAAGTGTTCAGATAGAGAATGCAATGTAACCATGTAGTTAGCATTTTACACAAGGTTTGGTTTAGGAGAAATACGCATATGTAGCATGTCTTAGATGAAAAGGCAAGATATTATCTCATGCAATTTAACCCTGTCATTGTCTTTTTCTGCTAATGTCTAGTTTTATTGAAATGCACATATGTAGCATGTCTTACCTTAAGTGTTCAGATAGAGAATGCAATGTAACCATGTAGTTAGCATTTTACACAAGGTTTGGTTTAGGAGAAATACGCATATGTAGCATGTCTTAGATGAAATGGCAAGATATTATCTCATGCAATTTAACCCTGTCATTGTCTTTTTCTGCTAATGTCTAGTTTTATTGAAATGCACATATGTAGCATGTCTTACCTTAAGTGTTCAGATAGAGAATGCAATGTAACCATGTAGTTAGCATTTTACACAAGGTTTGGTTTAGGAGAAATACGCATATGTAGCATGTCTTAGATGAAATGGCAAGATATTATCTCATGCAATTTAACCCTGTCATTGTCTTTTTCTGCTAATGTCTAGTTTTATTGAAATGCACATATGTAGCATGTCTTACCTTAAGTGTTCAGATAGAGAATGCAATGTAACCATGTAGTTAGCATTTTACACAAGGTTTGGTTTAAGAGAAATACGCATATGTAGCATGTCTTAGATGAAATGGCAAGATATTATCTCATGCAATTTAACCCTGTCATTGTCTTTTTCTGCTAATGTCTAGTTTTATTGAAATGCAGATATGTAGCATGTCTTACCTTAAGTGTTCAGATAGAGAATGCAATGTAACCATGTAGTTAGCATTTTACACAAGGTTTGGTTTAAGAGAAATACGCATATGTAGCATGTCTTAGATGAAATGGCAAGATATTATCTCATGCAATTTAACCCTGTCATTGTCTTTTTCTGCTAATGTCTAGTTTTATTGAAATGCAGATATGTAGCATGTCTTACCTTAAGTGTTCAGATAGAGAATGCAATGTAACCATGTAGTTAGCATTTTACACAAGGTTTGGTTTAGGAGAAATACGCATATGTAGCATGTCTTAGATGAAATGGCAAGATACAGAATTATATCTAAATTTAATTTTTTTATTTTATGTTTCTGACAACTTTTAATATGGATTATGGTTTTAAAAAAATATATTTATACAACAATATACTAGTTTAAGTATTCTGTTTGAATTATGTTCTGTTCTAAATTTATAGGTGATTCTGGGTACATGAGCCGGCCTTGGCTCATTACCCCCTTGCGTAGCCCAACTGATGTGTCTGAGGAGCGCTACAATAGGGCTCATAAGAGAACCAGGGCGGTGGTTGAAAGGATGTTCGGGCTCCTGAAGATGAGATTCAGGTGCCTGGACCGTTCTGGAGGAGCACTCCAGTACAACCCAAAGAAGGTGGCTAAGATCGTTGTAGCCTGTAGCGTCCTGCATAATATTGCACAGCGGGCTGGGATGCTGCAGGCCGTCCCGGTGGACAGAGACCTCCTCAGAGATGAGGAGGATGATCCTGTTCTAGAGGGGGAATTCCAGGACGAGGGACTTGATGTCAGAGCAGACGTCATCAACCGCCACTTTAGACGGTAAATAATAGAAGTTACACTGGAGTATTTTCAATAGATGTGAACTCTAGGGAAATGACAAGTAGAGAATTGTGCAAACATGTTAGTATTGATCAAATGTTAGAATAATCTTTATTTCTCATAATATAGGTGATGCTCTGGGCATTGGGTCCTATAGCGAGTCTTTGCCACCTGGTTTTTAAAGAGGACATCAGATGGTAAGTAGAAATGTATGGACTGTTGCTGGCATGATTTGTACACAAATACATCATATGGCATACATTTTAAAAAATATAACTTTGTTTACACATTACTTAAAATGTACATAATCAGAAAGGGATACTCTAGAATGACTATGGTTCAATGTCACACAGAGGTTTGTTCTGCTCAATATGACTCATCTTCACACTTGATAGAAAATAACACAGGTTCATACACAGGCTTAGTAAGCTAGTGATAGATATTTATTATGAAATGGGGGGTGGGAGAGGGGTACAGAACTGATTCACACACTTGTATGAAATCTTTATATATAATTTCTTACATTAGGGAGATGACTTAATCTAAAGACTGAAAGGGAACAATTTGAAGCCTGACAGTGAAGATTTCCAAGACTGACAGTGGGGAAAAAGCCAAGATTGAAATTGAAGTATACCAATGGGATCATGTCTGGCATTATATTTCAATTCTGCTGACCTTGAAAACCATACAAATACATGTTCACATGGTAAGTGCAAACTATTTGATAGAATAAGGCTGTGGAGACATCCTATTGGAGACACTTAGATGATTTTCTAATTTGTAGATGGTATTTCCCAGTCCTCTATTTAATGAAATGATGAATAATACACCTATTGAAGATCTACTGTTTACCCCTGAATTGACTTTCAAAGACCATGCATTGTCCAGGTTGGTGTACCAATGCATGCTAGTGAAGACTGTAGAATATTAGTAGCTTACATACATTAGTCATATTTAGTTCTTAATTAGATATTTAGGGATCACAATCAGACACTTAGATGATTTTACTTTTTTAGATGGTATTTCCCAGTCCTCTATTTAATGAACTGATGAATAAGACACCTATTGAAGATCAACTGTTTACCCCTGAATTGACTTTCAAAGACCATGCATTGTCCAGGTTGGTGTACCAATGCATGCTAGTGAAGACTGTAGAATATTAGTAGCTTACATACATTAGTCATATTTAGTTCTTAATGAGATATTTAGGGATCACAATCAGACACTTAGATGATTTTACTTTTTTAGATGGTATTTCCCAGTGCTCTATTTAATGAACTGATGAATAAGACACCTATTGAAGATCAACTGTTTACCCCTGAATTGACTTTCAAAGACCATGCATTGTCCAGGTTGGTGTACCAATGCATGCTAGTGAAGACTGTAGAATATTAGTAGCTTACATACATTAGTCATATTTAGTTCTTAATGAGATATTTAGGGATCACAATCAGAAAAAGGAATACATATTATAGTTGATATAGAGGTATTTGAATGGACATGAAATATTACATTTATGTTCAGCATACATATATTGTTTACATGTGATATACATTATTATGTATAAATGTAATTTTTGATATTTAAATATAATTTTTAATCAACAATATCATGGTGTATGTATTTCATTAATTTAAAATCAATGTAATGATTATCTTTAAAAAATGTTGATCAACATGATTTTAAATGTATTTTATGAATATTTTACAACGTGTGTATTAACTTTGTTCCATTTTTATTATTTGTCATTTCAGATTGGCATCTGATGACTTCCTGGAATATTTAATTATTTTCTATTAAATATATGTTGCTTTTTAACAGATTCTAATATATATCAAAATAATCTGTAAATAAATAAAACTTGGACTCCCATGACTGGTAGTTGGCTATTTGACAAGCACATGCATAAGAGAAAATAATGCATTAATAGTAGAAAATAAAAATCTTCAGAGAATATTAAAATATATCTTTTAACATTAATTGGGGAGTCAGATTCTTCAATGCTTTTATATTGAAAAAGTATATATTATAAATATTTAGGATATGTAGTAATAGTATGATTGTTTTAACATTTAATAAGGTGAAGTGGTTAAATTACATGAAAGTGACAGTGTTGTTGAATGTAAAAAGAATTGTATAAGATCATGTATCTTCCTTAGGTATCTCAAAACATTATTAGAAAATATTTTACAATTATTACATTTATAAATGGTAGGTCATTTAACTTTATATTTTAAAAAAATTAGTTATTGGATGCCAGGTTAATCTATGTAATTTTCTAGTGGAGTCATTTAACTATACTTAGTAATATGATGTATTTATTAAAATCTTACCTCTTGGGTTAGACATCAAATATCTATATAGAATGTAATTTCCCCTTTAGTTTATTTTGTCAATGTTAAATCAAAATACAATATGTTTGGGTCCTTAAAGGGGTCATTCAAAATGTATATTTTGTATAGATTGTTACAAATATCATACAAGAATATAAACATATTTAGAATGTACTATAGAATTACAT
Organism: Bombina bombina; assembly: GCF_027579735.1. NCBI lineage: Eukaryota > Metazoa > Chordata > Amphibia > Anura > Bombinatoridae > Bombina > Bombina bombina. The sequence continues at coordinate 620,496,760 of NC_069505.1, forward strand.
TCAGTCTTTAAATATACTTGTTAAAATAAAAATAAATGCACATATCTTAGTCAATGATATAAGGCATCTATATGCAAACAACAATCAGCATCAAAATAGCCTATGTAGAGATGTATTTAATCCACGAATATATATAATTACAATATAATGATTGAATAACAAAACATATTAAGTTGGTCAAATATAAGATTATTATACAAAATGCATACATAACATATAGCTTAATGTCCCTCTACGCTGAAGGCTAAAAAATACCTCATTTAATAAATATATTTCAGTCAGTGTGTAAAACAATCTAGAAGTTAATCTAAATTTGCTTTACTCATATGTTAGACTCATTTAGCAAAAGGAAGGTGCCTAGGTTTATGATATATTAAGCATTATTGTGAAATGTTTATTTAAAGGGACATGAACTCAAAATATACTTAAAGGTAGCCAGTTAAAAAAATTATGATTTATACATTCTGAATGAGTATTCTATTTTAATCAACTTTAAAACTTGTCTCATATTATGAATGCTCATTGTGATGTTGCTATCATTACTTTAGAAATAAGGCAGTAAATAGCTAATTTATTTGCTTCAGTACTCTGGACAGAACTTGATTGTTTGGAATAATTGATGCAACAATCGTCAAGGACAACCCAGGTTTTTATTAAACAATTGTCCGTAATATAAAATATCATTATTGATTTTCAAAGAAACATAACAAGATAACTTAACATTTGATAATCGTATTAAATAATAAAGTTGATTAACATTTCATGCTCAATCACCAATGGTAAATTTGTTTGGACAGTGTCCCTTTAAGAGATTTAAAGAGTGTATTTACTTCTCTTCCTATCTTGACATACTTTGCTTGAAAAGCATATCGAGATAGGCTCAGTAGATGAAGATTGGTGGATGCACAGAGATGCCTTATGTGATTGTCTCAACCATGTGCATTTAAATATCTTCTGTTGAGGATATATAAATACTAAGAGAAAATGATTTACAGTTTAAAGTCTAAACAATCTTCTATCTCTACAGATCATTTGATACAATTGTTTGTTTGTAATGTCTCTTTAAAACTAAAGACGCCATTGCACAATAACATATATGAGCACTTCGGAGAAATACAAGCTCGAGGTTTATTTGCGAATAACAAAGCTGTAGTTTAACATTTATAAACAGATTATCCAAGTTACTGACATTCTAACCTGAATTTTAACATTAATAAATATTGCGTGGGAAACGCATCTTCAAACACCAGATTAGCATATTTAAACATTAGTGTAATGTCACGCAATAGCACACAATCAATGTGCATTATAAATACATTTAATAGAGCAATGTCAATACTTCACAATAAATGTATTTAAAGAACAATAAAGACATACAATATTAAATGTGTATTTGTATTAAAGAAACAGACCGTTATTAAACCGAAAAATGTCTACAACATTAATAATGTGACATTATTAGATTTTAAAGAGTATTTAATCATTAATATTTCACGGATCACGGATATTAAATCTGCGTCACACATATCCGCATGACAGGCCCATGAGTTACAAATAAGTCTACATGAAAAATGAAGTTACAGCACCACCAAGCGGTATGTGTAAGGAAGTTACTAAGATATGAAACATTAAGGAACGGCCAATCAGAGTTCATCACACAAACACAACTTGAGTCAGGATGGTCTCACAGACATTATAACAATATTTCAAACTTTTATCCAATCAGATGTACAGATAAATTGTCCCATGGTGCATCTCATGTTTACTTCACCATATAAAAGTCCATTACACGTTGCCATCTTTGTCAGTTCTCTAATGCCTGCAGGCGTACTGTATATATAATTTATATATATATCCAGCATATCCGTAAACCCAGCAGGCATGTCAGTTCCCAGGTTCACCAAGGAGGAGAGCGCTGCACTGGTCCACGCCGTCAAGGACTTTTATCCCCAGCTGTTTGGGAACAAGAGGAGCTCGACAGATGCGCCTGTTAAGAAGGCCCTCTGGGAGTCTATCACCAATGCGGTTAGATTGGTGTGTGACGTCCAGAGGACCCAGGATCAGATCATGAGGAGATTCGGAGATATGAGGTTGCGGTTATCAAAAAAAGTCAACCTCATAAGGGACTGGGTACAAGCCCGTAAAAGAGGGGGCCAAAGAAAGGCCCCGCGGAAACTGTACCTACTCCCTTATGAGGTGACTTTATGCGAGCTCCTCAATCTCCGGGTCCCCAAAAGATTTCGATCCTCGCCATCCTCGGCCTCCTCTTCTTCCCTCCCAGCTGCGGGATCTGAAAGTCCTGACGCGGGGGACAGGGCAGATGCTTCTCCGTCCGGTGGCCTGGGAGGAGCCGATAGAGAATCTGAACCAGGTAATTATCCAACTTCATATAATATCTTTAATTTTAAAAATCAAAAATGTGTATTTAGTCAGATACTAAACCTATACAGATCTCACAACATACACTACATATGATGTTTAGATATCTGATTTTAGATTATTGACACATGAAATAGGAATGATGTTTCTTGCGCTCTACAGAGTATGCGTCACAGAGCGGAAATGTAATTTCGCATCCACGTTAACATGGGTTTGCGGAAAGTGGCATTGCTTTATACATGTTGTTCAAATGACGGATGCGTAATTCCGCTTGGAATCATTGCGCAATGATCGCGAAAATGGCATTTCTCATCCACGTTAACATGGGTTTGCGGAAAGTGGCATTGCTTTATACATGTTGTTCAAATGACGGATGCGTAATTCCGCTTGGAATCATTGCGCAATGATCGCGAAAATGGCATTTCTCATCCACGTTAACATGGGTTTGCGGAAAGTGGCATTGCTTTATACATGTTGTTAAAAATTAAATGGAAATTGTTAGATTAGTGAAGAATACAGTATTCTTATTTTAAATATTATAGCTAATAAAAAAAGAATAATACAAATAAATTATAACATATGGCCATCAATTGATGATTATGTAATAACAAGCAGATATTCTTAAAGATACAGTAAACAACACAACTGATTGAAAATAAGAGTCCAGGATATATTTATCATTAATTTAATTGCGGAAACTATTAACTCATGGGACTACCAAAGGATTAATATTTTTCTATTGATTTGTTATTAATGTAAATATTTTAAACATGGCATGATTAGTATTAATGATATGCAATCCTCATTTAATATATTACAGATATGGATGTGGCTGCTGGATCCTCAAGCCAGGGCTTGTCACAGTATGGTATGTCTCATTTTAATTGACATTTGTCTTAGAAACATGGACTGAACATTACATACTAAATACACATTGTTCAATATTTATATGTAATGTCTATTTAATAGATGAAAATTATATAATTATTCGGATATCCTTAAATAACATATTTGATTTTAATTGCATGCTCAATACCATTCATTACATCAACATATGGAGTAGATAATTCATTAACAAACAACAACATTGTGGAATCTATTTAATTTTAGATTAAAGGGATACTGAGCTACAATTATTAATATTGTCTTTCACATACAGTATGCAATATTAATAAACATAAAATATAATACTATCATCATATGTGACATATTCTATTGCTAAATGTAGTTTAAAATAAAGAAAGTACGTTTATGTGCATCTAAATATTTGTTGACCAACCTGGGTTTATATTGATGATTGGTGGATACCTTCAACAAACAATATTTATTGAATCCAATATTCCTTATCTGCCTTTAAGATTAATATCGAGCAACATTCTAATTATAATAGGAGTCAATGTTAAATCATTTTTTACAGTTTGAACATAGAAATCAATTATTTAAATTAATCATGTCAGTGTCCCTTTAAGACAAAATAGATTCATTCATCTTTACATTCTTTTTATAAAAAACTATTGATATATAAATCTAATTATCTGTTGGAGTTACTTTATAGATATCTGCATACTCTAACAGCACCATGATTACATATTTGTAATAATCAAGTTTGTTATGTATTGTGATAAATATGTGTTGTGTCCTAAACAAGATTACTGTACATTGAAAAATTGGTCGATGTGACACATGTTTGTTTAGATTTGTCAACAGATGCTCCTCAATATGTGGTTTGTGTGTATTCTTGTAACTTCTTAAGGACATATGACGGAATTATTCCGTCATAAAACAATAGAGCTAAGTGAAAGCTGTGTCCTTAAAGGGTTAAGAACATTGATCATTGGGTATATTTAGATATGCAATAGCAGCATCTGAGATGAATTTGATGTCTAATGTAGTCTGACATTAAACATATGTTCAATACAGATATGTTTACAGAATCCCCTTGATTCAATCAAGCATTTTCTGGTGTAATGACTGCTCTATTCTTCACATTTTAAAGTTGATTAATGTTAAAATTCTAGACAGATGTGATTTAGTGATATCCAAAATGTGTTTAATAATATATATCTATATCATTCATAGAGAGAGTTGGTGTGGGAAGCCCACAGGAATCCAGCAGTGACATAGAGCCGCCTTTGCGGTCTCCTGGTAAGTCCATTGACTCATTTATATGTAATTGAAGGTGTATTGCTAATCAATATTATGATCATGATTCCGATGAAGCATAACATTATAAAAAATCATAGAATATATCTTCTGATTATATATTTATTTTTTATATTGAGCAATTAATAATTTCTACTTTATTAGTCTACACATTTGTTATTCATAAGATGTCTAACATATGTTTTTTTCTATTTTATTTTTTGACAACAGTCATCAAGTGATACACACATGAGAAATCTTAAATGTTCTATGTACTATGCTTTTATGAATTTAACATTAAGACAAACAATACATTAATATTCTGATTTATTGACAATAACTAATCTATTGTCATTTGTATGCTCCATCAAAATGATGTCAATCATAACTTTGTGTGTGTATATCTTTAATGCAACATTGATGTGCGTATTTGAGCAACAGTAACATATGTTATAATATCTGATCTTAAGGTGTACACAACATGTTATGTTTTACAGAGATTGATGTCACATGTGGGATGGAGGAGGAAGAGGCTGCCTTGGAGTCTGATGGTATGTGATATATATCTATCATGTTTCCAACATGTTTATTTTTTTGAAATCATTTTATTGAAGACATTCAAAGTCTACAGCTTTTTCCCTTTAAAAAGGAATATTATTTGTCTGTTCAAATACACTACTGCCCCCTTTCTATATCAGGCAGCATGAAAATCTGCTTGTATATATTTTTTTAAGAATATATAATTCATGCCATCATTATGTCACATGCATATTCCATGCCAAAACACAATAATAAGTTTCAAATTGTACAGACAGTCATTGAGATTCATCTGAGTGCCTATATAGATACCATATCCTCATTTCAGAATAGTTTACAGATTCAAACACACTTCGAAGTATATTGAAAACATAATCAATTTGAAATGCGTTGATTTGATGTCAGGATGTATGAGATGTTAATATATTTCTTTTACTTTTTCAGATGGATCCACCACTTCTGGTCATCTGGATTCCGCCCCTGCCCAGTCACAGACCCCTCCCCATGCACACACCCCTGACCATGGCCACACCCCTGCACACACCCAGAGCCCTTCCCATCACCAAACTCATGACCATGCCCCGACCACTGCCAGCCCTTCCCATATTTCATATCCTGTCCCTCCCAAAAAACGCCCATACACCCCCCTTCGCCGCTCTCCCCGTATTCTGGCCCGTACAGCTGCCCAGACCCAAACTCCCCACTCCCCAGCTGTACGGCCTACCCTGGAGCGGCAGCTCACCACTCCCCAAGCCATTCCCATCCCTCCCCAAGCCAATCCCACCCCTCCCCCCTGTTTCAACCTTCATTGTCCTGGGTGTCAGATTGTCCTTCCCAGGCACAGCTGTAAGTATCATTCTAAATACACTTTATAAGATACTTAAAGGTACAGTGAAGTTAAATTGGTTAAATTGTGATTCAAATCCAGCATGCAATGTTAAGCCAATGTATAATAGAATACTCTTATGAATTATTGATCATTCTCTTGATATATTTATGGAAAACAACTTATTCCTATAATTAGTTGAAACAATAAAATAAATGTGGCCATCATTTCTTTATTGTTGGATGAATGTATCCATCAACCAGCATGCACAAACAAAGTTCATCAACAAATATTGGCTTCCATAAAAACAAACATTCTTGCATTCAAAATATAGCTTGACAATTAAAACATAAAATGAATATGTGTAAGATCTAAAGATTTGTCATGTCATGCTCTATCTGAATCAGTCCATTAAATTTTTAGGTTCAGTGTCCCTTTAATTGGATATCACTACATATACCAAACACCACTACTTGGATCCAAAATTTTATGTCCAAATGTGGATACATTATCTCTTGTCTAACCCAGTGGGAATGTAATTTCTTCTGGTTGCTATGTTTACACAGCTTGTCCTCAATGCCAAAATGTTTAAGGATAGGTGTGCCTACCACAGTCTAAATTGAATTTTTTAAATTGCTGATGTAAGTACAATGTAAATCCTTTAACAAGATTTGATACACTCAAGCTGTATAAGTGGATCATCTAAAACCAATTAAAGGGGACAACATGTTTGAGTAACATGAGCCTTTAATGATTTCTGTCTGTCTGAATAACCTAATTCATGTGTAAAGAATATATTAAAAATAATTTATGTAAATAATTATTTTGCTTTATGATGACAATGTATGTATTAAAAACTTTTATTCTGTTGTGTAATTATCCTTAATATTTAATTTTATTTTATTTTAGGCTGTGACTCAGCATGGCTCATGCTAGAAGGGATAGCAAGAGTAGAGCAGGCCGTGTTGAGGAACGCAGCTGTCCTGAGAGGGATGAACGACACCATGCAGGCCCAGCTCCGGGTTCAGGACTTGACTCTGCGTGAAATTATGCTATTACGTTCAAGGCCTGAATCTGGAGCTGGACATGCACAGGACAATGAAGAGGATGACCAGTAAGTGGAGGATCTGGATATGCTCCATGGTGGCAGATAATAATCCTCCGTCCACATGTTGAATTTGTATTTATATTGTTGCCATTTGGCCTTTTTATCAGTTTATTGTTGTGCCTGTTGCACTCTTTTACCTTGTCATGTGTCTCCAATGAGGCTATGCTGGCCCTTGGCAACTCTCTTCATGGACTGTGAGGCACTGTGTTACCTTGTCATGTGTCTCCAATGGGGCTATGCTGGCCCTTGGCAACTCTCTTCATGGACTGTGAGGCACTGTGTTACCTTGTCATGTGTCTCCAATGGGGCTATGCTGGCCCTTGGCAACTCTCTTCATGGACTGTGAGGCACTGTGTTACCTTGTCATGTGTCTCCAATGGGGCTATGCTGGCCCTTGGCAACTCTCTTCATGGACTGTGAGGCACTGTGTTACCTTGTCATGTGTCTCCAATGGGGCTATGCTGGCCCTTGGCAACTCTCTTCATGGACTGTGAGGCACTGTGTTACCTTGTCATGTGTCTCCAATGGGGCTATGCTGGCCCTTGGCAACTCTCTTCATGGACTGTGATGCACTGTGTTACCTTGTCATGTGTCTCCAATGGGGCTATGCTGGCCCTTGGCAACTCTCTTCATGGACTGTGATGCACTGTGTTACCTTGTCATATGGCTCATATATTCCTTATTTTTACAAGATTATTTATAAACGTTGTGTATGTTTTCTTACATACTAATAAAATACATTTTATTTCACAAATCTTTGTCCTCATTCTTCCTGTTATTTTTGAAAGCTCTAGTTTATGTTGTTTATCCTTAAAGGGACCTAACAAATATATTTGTTATAATGAAATCATATATGTAAGACAATAGTAAATGACTTTAAGATTAACATCTCCAATGTAATCTTATTATTTGTGTTTATATTATTTTCTCTTAGCTCTATCATTGCCTGATTATGATTAGCAGAGTAATTTCTTTATATATGTATATATATATTTGTATTTGTGTATATATGTATATTTAAATGTTCAGATCCATGTGTGTATTTATAAACTCTGCATGAATTGATGCACCTTTACCAAATGATCTGAGTATTGATACAATGATATAATCCCTGTAAAGTGTTCATTTTATTTAAATAGTATTGACTATGTGTATGCTCATTTTAAAATCAAAATAATGTCCCTTTAAGTGATGTTGATCACAATTGTTAATGAATGTATTTCCATTTGTAAAGCGTTTTTGTCCTTTTTACAAGAACAAGGACATATAGTTTTATTAATAAACAATCTTATTGTAATGTTGACAGCACCTGTATTTCATTTTCAAATCTATATTATTGTCAAAGTGTAACCAAATAAATCTCTGTGTGTAATGCAAATAATGTAGATGATGAATATTAGTTAACTAATATGTTAACAAAATACATCTCCTCCCATATATGGCTATAGGTAGGCTGACAATAATTAAACTTGAATAAATGACACGTTTAATCAATACATGTATAACTATTGTTATTCAACAACAATCCAAACATATCTTAAAACATCAATGGCATATGTATTTCTCATGTGTATCTTTTAAATGTTAAAGATATACACCATAGCTATAGTTCAAGGGACAGTCAAGTCCGAAAAGATGATTCAGGATTTGTTGTCATTCCTAGATAGCAATCTACACACATACTAGTTCCTAAAATATAAATACGTTTCTTAGTGATATGCCAAGATGTCACAGAGTCCTTGTATTGGCTGCGGTTTTTCAGCGATCTCGGATGCGCCATGTTGCTTAAGACGTCACCTGCCAGGCTGTCCAATGATTCCTTGTATTGACTGACTTTCTTACGTGATCAGGAATATGCCTTTTATTGGATTGCGTTTTGACGCGATCAAGGATGCACCTTTTTTTTTTGGGCGTTCTTACGTGATCAATAATGTGCCTTTCATTGGATGGCTTTCTTACGTGATCAAGGAAGCGCCATGTTAAGACGGCACATGTAAAGGTCAAAAAACGTCTGATTGGATTGCGTAGTCCCGCAATATTTGTGCACGTTAAAAACGTTTGTGACTGCATGCAATTTAAAAAAGCTTGCGAATATGTATTATTTGCATCATGTTACATTGTTGACCCGTAGCTGATAAAGACCACCACATTCTCTTTTGCTGGATGTCTGGTTGAATCAACGAACGAAAGCAAAATGTTTTCATGCATAGGATATTTATAGGCAAGTGCAAATCTCTACAGTCCATGTTTAATATGTTTGTCAACAATGTTCCTTTTTGTGAAAAATTACTGTTGTGTTTAATGTTGAACATATCTAATTAATAAATATGCGCTATTGTGTTTGAATAAAGTAATCAATATGCATTTATCATATGCTAAATATATGATGCCGACTTCTTCTAAATGTAATTTCGTGGTATATTTTATTAAAGGTTCATTAGACACTCACATTATAAATAAAAATATTTGATTTTGTCTATAGTTAGATAGTCCATTGTTTAACCAATAGGTTTATTTTGTCTTGTGTTCTAAGAAAATGTAAGTAATTTTCTTACTCCTCGCAAAGCCTCTGAGTTTCATGTGAGTACCATCTCCAGCTTTGTCCAGTTTGTGTAAAGGGTCTTTTCATATGTTAATGATGGTGTATTGTGTTGTTTTACGGTTGTAATGGTGGTTCATCTATATTTTCAATATAGCTAACCCTATTTTATTTGCAAGTGTTTGAAGCTTTTTAATATTGATATCAGTATATGTTAATCTTGTTGTTTGTAGTAGTGTCTATTACATACAGTTATGTAAAAAATATAGGATACTGTCCCTTGAATGCAAATGTTGTTTTTTGTATCATGTATGAGATCCACATAGTTTAATCTTCAAATTTATTTTTGTTAGCATATTCCCCCCCCCCCACACTCCTAAAAGGACTTTAAACCATATTCATTGTTAAAAAAAATATATTTACAATAAAATATTAACACAATAATGTCTCTTAAAGAAAATAGACTTTATTTAACACGTCAATATAAATGTGATTTTAAAATTTATTTTTTGACAAAGTACATGTAGATATACCAACAAGCTTAAAATATGTGTTAGCATATGTAATGTTGTTAAAGGGACAGTTTAGAAAAAAGTTATTTTTTAAAATTATTCGAAAAGTCAATTCTGTAATATCAAGGATATCAAATGTTTCTCAACAATTGAACATTTGTCTGGGTTTATTTAAATTTGCTATCTAAACCTATGAGGTTGGTGTGCTCATTTCTTCAATCTTGAAGAGTGCTTGTAATCATTATACAATTTGAGCACTAGAGGGCATTTTGATAGCATTTGTATATGTAAAACCTTGTGCTCATACAGCATATTATTGACCATGTATTGATAATTGATATCTAAAATGTTGTTATGTCAGAACAACAAATAAGTGGTCATTTTTCATAGTCATAGATACAAGGGTAAGCACATAAGTCACACATGTATTTCTCCATGTTTTGTTGTTTCAAAATTTATAATGCGTAATACAGTGTTTTCTTTGTAATCAATAATTTTCTGACTGTCCCTTTAAGCTGTGTTATTGGCATTCAAACAGTAATATGCCATCATGGATAATTGTTATGGTAATTTAGTTAGCGATTCGGGAAACAGTTTGGACATCACATCACAGAAACCAATCAATATCATGAACAAGGATAGGTATGTGATGATGTGGTTTTCACACACTTATAACCCACACTCTGCAAACAATCTTCCTCCATGGACCCGGTCCCATAGAAGTCGATTATATACAGAGTGTGGTCCACAAGTGTATGAAAACCACATCATCACATACCTGTCCATTACACATTACATAAAAAAAATAATTTGAAGCTGGAAAAAAATACTTACTTCCTCTTCCTTCCCCTCTTCCCACGGGGCTGAGGCTCTGGGAGAGGCAACTGCCGACTCCGAAGAGTCCTCCTTGGAGCTGTTGTGGGAGGAGTGGAAGGAAGAGTACTGGGACGACCAAGGTGAGGAGTAGATGGCTGAGGAGGAGAAGATGGATGAGGAGAAGATGGCTGAGGAGGATGAGTAGATGGCTGAGGAGGAGGAGGAGTAGATGGCTGAGGAGGAGGAGGAGTAGATGGCTGAGGAGGAGGAGGAGTAGATGGCTGAGGAGGAGGATGAGATGGGCCGGCAGGAGGAGATGGCCCAGCAGCAAGAGGCCCAGCAACAAGAGGCCCAGCAACAGGAGGTTGACCAGCATGCGCCTCCCGGAAAAATGTGAACATTTCCTGATGAAGATTAAACATTCTTGTTTGTCCTTCTTGTATTCTATTCAGGATGCTGATTATTTCATTTTGGCCTTGAATTATTTGATTCTGCCCATCAAGTATTCTGCGTCGTCCTTCTATATTTTCTATCCCGGAGGTACGCATCTGGTCTATGTACTCCAGTAGAACCCGCACCTCCGCTATTTCTTCTTGTTGTGCCTGTTGAACCCGTGCACGGCGGGGTGCCCGTGCACGGCGGAGTGCGGGTCTTTGAGGGACCTCGGGTTCCGCGGGTTCCGCGGGATCCTCCTGTGCTTCCGGGGCCTCTTCGTCATCTCCCGTGCGCTTTTCGTCACGGGGGGCCTCTTCCCTCCGAAGTGGGAATTCCTCACCACCACTCTCATCCCGGGGAGATGCAGGAGGCTGTGCTGCCTCGTCCCCAGACTCTGTATATAAATAAAAAAAAAAAAAATATATATATTAGCATATTTGCAAATCAAGGTTTAAATGACTTAGCTTACGATACAATTACAAATGCAGAATCATTAATCCACTTTGAAATCTAACAAACAATCAATACGATTTCCGCTTTTTCTAAACCGTGTTTGTGATATCTGTGGTCAATGTGAATGTTTTTGCGTTTGTTTTCAGTCTGTTTAAATGCACACCTAACCTATAGCCTAGATACTGATGTAACCGCAAAGTAATAGAATGCGTGTAAACAGCGTAATAGCATTAATCTGATCCTTAACACATGAAACCCAATGTTTTATCTTTCATGATTTAGAAGCATACATTTAGTATCAACATTCGAATGTACTTTTCTTATCTAATTAGCTTCATTCTCTGGATATTCTTTGCTGAAAAGCATATCTAAATATGCTTCTAAGATGCTGATTGTTAGCTGAATATAGCTGCCTCCTGTGATTGTTTCACCGTGTGCATGGCTATTTCTTCATTAAAATATATCTCAAGAATGAATCAAATTAGGTAATATAAGTACATTTGAATGTTTGGTCAAATTGTATTCGCTACCTCAATCATGAAAGTAAATGTTTGCGTATAGTGTCCATTGAAATACATTCGTATGTGAAATTATTGTTGAATGAGCTTACCGTCAGATGAGAGTGGCAGGTTCCCGGTATCGATTCCTCCGATACCGACTACTTCCACCTCGGAGATGCTGGGCCGCAACATTTCCTCCCATCTGCAGAAATCCATTTCAAGGGCAGGGCCGCCACCGGTCCCTGCGGCATGTCGGGCCTCCAGGCTTAACTTTTTTTTCAGTTCAAGTTTACAGTCCCGGTACCGATGTTTGATAGAATCCATATCCCGGTTCCGGCCACCCACTGCATTGACTGCATTCCTAATCTCGTTCCAGAGCCTCCTCTTGTCAGTCGGGGTGGTCTTTTGGTGCTGCAGCATCCTATGCCTGGCCATATAGGCCTCTACGAGGGCCTCCTTCTCCTCCATCGTAAACCTCGCCTCCCTAGTCGCCTTGGCCTTCCCCTGTGACGATGCCCTCTGTTTCCCGGACTGTGAAGCCCTACTCTGACCGCCACTGGGCCCAGCCACTTGGTCATCTTGAACCAAGTGGCTGGGTCCACCCACCGCTTCCACCCCCGCTTCCTGCCCCCCTTCCTGCCCTGTTCCTCTCCCCCTCCCTCTACTCCCCCCTCTACCTGTCCCCTGCCTGGCCTCCATCTCCTCCCTAAACTAAACCCCAAATAATCAAAAAAAAAGTGAGTGTGATGAAATGAAAGGGGGTCAAAATAAAGAACTAAAAAGACAAAAAAGGTGCTTAAAGTGTGAGGGATGTAAAAAAAACAAAGAGGGTAAGGAGTATTTAAATAAACGAAAAGAATAAGAATAAAAGGAGGATATGTAAACTAAATGTAACTAGGGGATGGGTATGGGATGGGTATGGGGTATGGGATAAGAGTAAATGGGATGAAAGGGAATGGGACTACAAGGAATGGGGTATGGAGTGTAGTATGAGGGGGTAGGGGGTATGGAGTGTATGTAGTGTTATTGATAAGTGTATGTATGTATTGAATGTGTTTGCGTGTAAATGTGTTAAGTGTACAGATAAATCACCCGCTCGCTAACTCACACTACTTCTAATTCTCACTAACAAACACTCCCACTAACGCTCACTAACTACCACTAACTGACGCTCCCACTAACAACTCTCACTAATAACTTCCACTAACTCACTCACGCTCCCACTAACAGACTCTCTCCCACTCCCACTAACTCCCACTAACTCACTCACTCTCTCACGCTAACACTACCAACTGACTCTCTCACGCTAACACTACCAACTGACTCTCTCACGCTAACACTAACTCACTCTCAAAAATTCTCTAACTCTCTATTCTTAAATCTCCAAAGACCCACCAGCAACACAGTCAAAGAAGCCATGCTTGTGTGGTGCTTATATACCCTGTGTAAATGTTTAATGATGTCCCAATTTCCATTGTAATTAGTGTTCAGGTGTGCTTTATTAGCAATTAATATTATTGCAATGTGTATTAGGTGTGTGAATTTGCGCATGCTCATTTCGAGTTGGTATTTGTGGAATGTGTAGAATGCGATGATGTCATAGTGTTCGTTTTAGCTTTCATTGTCCAAAAGTATTCTTTTTAAATGTGAATTTGCGATGGTGTGTTCTTCGTGAAGTGTTGTATATGTATGTTTTTCATAATATATAATGATATTGAATGCGATTTTGTTTCTAGTGTATGTATATATTTTTTAATCCTTGTTGTTATTGTGCGATTTTCCGCATCTTAAAGTATATGCGTATTCCCCGTATAAATAGTATTAAAACTTCCCCCGCTCGTGAATGTGTAATGCTTGTGTGCTTTGTTGATTGATTGTTGTTGTGACATTTGCGGCGTGTTATTGTTGTGCATGATGTGGTATGCGTCATATGACCGAGCTGTGCGTATTCTCGCGAGATCGAGTGTTAGGTGAAAAAAGGCAATTTATTTGCTTTCCCATTGATCTCTATGGGAGACTGTCTAACGCGGGCAGGATTACGCGTGTGACATACACGCGTTAGGAGCATCGTTAGATGGTCTTATCTTAACTCTAAATACCGGAGTCAAACAATGACGTGCGTTAGACATAAACACGCGTGGCGTTAACAGCCCTTTTACCGCCGAACTCTAAATCTAGGCCTAATTGTGGCTAAATGTATATGTAAGTTATAAAAGCATAATACGGTTATATATGGAACAGCACAATATATATACTGCTTCATTATTGAGCTCCTGTCCTTACGTTTAAAACTTAATTACTTTAAGTTCGAAAAGAGGTTTTACCTCCAACTCATGGGAACGGCTATGGGCTCGAATATGGCACCTGCGTTTGCCAATCTCTTCATGGAACATGTGGAAGAAAACATCTTCAAGGTGTACGAGAATAAACGAATACGCTTCTACAAACGCTATATCAACAACATCATCATAGTGTGGCGGGGTACATTAGAAACATTTAGAGAATGGGTTGATACCCTGAACGGAACAGGTGGCCAGGTCCAACTAAAGGAAGTCTCAAGCTATACTGAAGTAGACTTCTTGGACTTACGAATCTACAAGGATGGTTCCAAGTTGGGCACAACGCTATTTAAGAAGGACACCGAGCGGAATACACTCCTGCATGCTTCTAGTTACCACCCTAGATCGCTTATAAAAGCCATCCCAAAGGCACAAATGCTAAGGGTGATCCGAAACAATACATCTGACATCCAATTGAAAGAAATGGAGGATAGATTCTATAATCATGGATACAACGGCCAGATAATCAAGGAGGCCTGAACACAGCTACATACAAAACTCCCTAGCAGAGACTACCCGAAAAGAATGAACTTCATTACGGAGTACACCCCTAACACCAGAACACTAGGAGCTACACTGAAGGAGAAATGGGACATCATTGAATCGGATCCATCTTTGCCATATCGGGTGTATGGACCCCCCAGAATTGGATACAAGAGGGGACGAAACTTGAGAGACATCCTGGTGAGGACTGACCCAATTCACAGCTACAGCAAAGACAAGCAGCCCTCCAAGAAGGGATCCTACAAATGCCCTAGTTGCGTGACATGCAATTCTATGCTCCAAAGCAGACAGTTCAGGCACCCTCACACTAATGTCAACTATAAGATCAAGCACTATCTCACTTGTACAACTAAATTCGTGATATACATGTTGAACTGCAGCTGTGGCCTATTTTATATAGGTAAAACCTCAGACAACATCAAGAAGAGGATGGCAAACCACAGAAGTGCCATTCGGAGTGCTATCGATAAAGGGAAAAGTGATCAACCTGTAGCCAGACACTTCATGGAGAAAGGCCAATCCATGGCAGACCTCAGATTTAAATTGATTGACCACGTTCCCCCTTTACCCCGGGGGGGGAGATCGTGATACACTTTTAGTTCGGAAAGAGGTCAAATGGATCTATAAGCTGGACACAGTGCACCCAAGAGGTTTAAACATGGGGATCGACTGGCATTGCTTCCTGTGAACAGACTGGGGTACCCCCTACTGACTACGGTACTTTACCTACTTATTTACACACTCTTGTCTTTGGGACCCAAGGATTGTGAATTGTGACCCCAGAGAGATGTGATGACATTTTAGACTTTCTGTTTTGTAACCTCTCACTGCCTGTACTCTTATAATCTTGTTCTATACTGAATGTTTTACTTGTTTCAGTCTCGTTTATAGTCTTTGTGCTATTTCTAGAGTTTGTGGCAGGCACTAGGACACTTGGTTATTGCTGATCTAGGGGTTGCCCTTGATATGATTCACTTGGTTTATTCCCATATCCACATACTATGCATCTGATATATACGCTGCTCCCCGGATCCCTACAGACGGGTTTATCTTCAGCCAATTAGCTAACCACCGGGTAAGTTTCAGTAATATTATTAGACCCCCGTCTGTCTGTGTCCCTTTATATCACGTAACATGTATGTATCACCCCTACTGTCTCTATCCCCCTTTAAATGTGCCACATTAGTCAAGGCGGGTTTACTGTGTCCCCACTCATAACAGGCTGTGCATATTTCTGTTTCCATCTGCACCGATACACATAGGGGCTTGTCTCTCTGCACGTATCAAGGTAACCCACGAATATGACATTGTAGGTTGATACGCATGCGCAGTAACTACACTGTGGCGCTGACACTTGCCGATTACGGGGGTTAAAGCAATTTCACGCTAACATCTTCAATGGGTAGGTTCACATTATTCACCACCATTACATGTTTATCACCTGTTGCACAGCACTTGTGTTTTAATGTGGGCTATTAATAACGTTTAATGCGTGGAAATTGTGACTGATGTTAACCAGATTGTTGTTGTGCATTTACGCTATTCAGTCAAGTGCCTGTTTTATCTGTGGATCGCTTACAGCAGTGTTACAGATTGGTCTATTAACTATATGGGGAATTGCCTATACTGCACTGAATGCAGGAAGCTTGGGCTACTTTGTTTTTATATTCTTATCCCTGTGTATCATTGTTTTTGTAACATTGTTTTTGTAACATACGGGCTCTGTTGGTTTTTTTCACATACAGGCTCTGGTCTAGCTGTCCCTTTGCGGCCCTACAATATGTAAATATGTACTATGGATTATAGGCTATATACCTATGACATACATCGTTACAGTCAATGTATAGAATAATTGAGCATGGTCTCTTGTAATATGTGTTCCACTTGCATATTTGGATTGAATTATTAATGCCTGTGCAATAGATAAAGTAACTTTTGAGACTAATTGATTATGGAGATATGTGGTGCTAATTGGTTGCCTTGGCAACAATGTTTTGGCGTTTTTTTCACTGGGGGAGGGACTTATGTGTGTATAAATGTTTGGTTCACTTGTGCATTATTGGTCTGATGAAGGGGAGCATTTCCCGAAACGTTACCGAATAAAGTAATTATTTGCTGTTAAGTCCAGAGAGTGCTGTTTTCTCTCTTTCTCTCTCTCTCTCTCATATATTCATATATATATATATATATATATATATATATATATATCTTCCTTAATCAGCTGGTGAGATTTTATGTACGGTTATTCACAATGTTCAATCTATGAGATCACCATATGTTTTATTAAATAGGTCATATATATATATATATAATTATCTATTTCACGTTAAAGGACCAGTAAATTCAGTACATTTGCATAATCAATAAATGATAACAAGACAATACAATAGCACTTAGTCTAAACTTTAAATGAGTAGTAGATTTTTTTCTAACAAATTTCGGTTATGTCTATTTACACTCCTCATATATCATGTGACAGCCATCAGCCAATCACAAGTTCATATATGTACATAATAATATGAATTCTTGCGCATGCTCAGTAGTAGCTGGTGACTCAAAAAGTGTAAATATAAAAATACTGTGCACATTTTGATAATGGAAGTAAACTGGAAAGTTGTTTAAAATTGCTGCTCTATCTGAATCGTTAAAGTCTAATTTTAACTTGAGTGCCCCTTAAATTAAAAGAGAAATTTTTTGTGACATAATATAATTTGTGAAATTTTAAATAGAAATTGAACCACTTCAGATATAAAAGATCTGTCACAAGTCATTATTTTGTTTCATACAGGTGGTGGTGGTCCACAATCCATTACTTCAGGGAAATACTCTTCCCTACCACAAGTAGGCGAGAAAGATTCCCAAACCTCAAGAGCTCACATTCATATTCCTAAACCCTTCCCACCTCATAGTTACCCCAGTTTTGTCTGAGGGGGCTGAAGAATGAAGATATGCATTAAAAAAAATTAAATTTTTGGCTTTTTGAGGGAGAACCACCATGGTCATACTATGATTGGCATTATTAGAACCACCATGGTCATATTGTGATTAGCATTATGTATCCTATACTCAGGTAGAACCACCATGGTCATACTATGATATGCATTATTAGAACCACCATGGTCATATTGTGATTAGAATTATGTATCCTATACTCAGGTAGAACCACCATGGTCATACTATGATATGCATTATTAGAACCACCATGGTCATATTGTGATTAGCATTATGTACCCTATACTCAGAGAGAACCACCATGGTCATGCTGTGATTAGCATTATGTACCCTATACTCAAGTAGAACCACCATGGTCATATTGTGATTGGCATTATGTACTCTATACTCAAGTAGAACCACCATGGTCATATTGTGATTAGCATTATGTACCCTATACTCAGGTAGAACCACCATGGTCATACTGTGATTAGCATTATGTATCCTATAGTCAGAGAGAACCACCATGGTCATGCTGTTATTAGCATTATGTACCCTATACTCAGGTAGAATCACCATGGTCATACTGTGATTACCATTATGTACCCTATACTCAGGTAGAACCACCATGGTCATACTGTGATTGGCATTATGTACTCTATACTCAAGTAGAACCACCATGGTCATATTGTGATTGGCATTACGTACCCTATACTCAGGTAGAACCACTGTGGTCATACCGTGATTGGCATTATGTACCTATACTCCGGTAGAATCACCATGGTCATACTGTGATTGGCATTGTGTACCTTATACTCAGGTGGAACCACCATGGTCATATTGTGATTAGCATTATGTATCCTATACTCAGGTAGAACCACCATGGTCATCTTGTTATTGGCATTATGTACATTATACTCCGGTAGAACCACCATGGTCATACTGTGATTGGCATTTTGTACCCTATACTCAAGTAGAACCACCATGGTCATACTGTGATTGGCATTATGTACCCTATACACAGGTAGAACCATCATGGCCATAGAGTGACAGTCATTATGTGCTGTATACCAAGTGATAGCCACGTGGCCATGTTGTGGCTGACACTGTGTATGGCAAATAGTGATTAATATTGTACCCAATACCCAGTATTAACAATAACGCTCACACTATGACTGGCGTTAAAGGGACAGTCTACACCATAATTTTTATTGTTTAAAAAGATAGATAATGGCTTTATTACCCATTCCCTAGTTTTGCATAACCAACACAGTTATATTAATATACTTTTTACCTCTGTGATTACCTTGTATCTAAGCCTCTGCAAACTGCCCCCTTATTTCAGTTCTTTTGACAGACATTCATTTTAGCCAATCAAAGCTGGCTCACTGGAACTCCACGTGCGTGAGCACAGTGTTATCTATATGACACACATGAACTAACACCCTCTAGTGGTGAAAAACTGTCAAAATGCCCTGAGAGAAGAGGCGGCCTTCAAGGGTTTAGAAATTTGCATATGAACCTCCAAGGTTTAGCTTTCAACTAAGAATAACAAGAGAACAAAGCAAAATTGGTTATAAAAGTAAATTGGAAAATTGTTTAAAATTACATTCTCTATTTGAATTTGAAGTTTATTTTGGACTAGACTGTCCCTTTAAGTGTCGTCTATAACAATAATAACCCTATAGTAAATGGCACCATGCAGCTCTTTGTGACCAATTCCACCGGTGTTCTGTAGAAAACTTCTATAAGAATCAGTGACTCCCAAATACATATTAGCTGTGTGCCCTAGAAATATGTTTATTCTAAAGTTAATACAAAATATTACTACAACTCTCAGAAACCTTTACGGCGACTGGAAAACCAGACGGGGTTTAGGTAATGCGCATGCGCACTAGAGCCAGTTGGAGTTTTCAATAAATAAATACAGATAGATAACAGCCAGGCAGATACATAGAGATGATAGACAGACAGACATGTAGACAGATAGGCAGCATTTGCAGGGGTTAAAATGCAGTTATATACAAGCAATAGTGCAATGATAAAATGCTTTAACATGTCCCATTCATTCAGAAGCAGAAAGTGAGTGTGAGATATGTATGTATGCTCCAAGTGTCTGTGTATATAATGTGTATGAGAAATGTATACATATGTATGCTCCTCCAAGTGTCTGTGTATGTGTGTGTGATATGTATGCTCCTCCAAGTGTATGTGTGTGTGATATGTATGCTCCTCCAAGTGTCTGTCTATATGTGTGTGATATGTATGCTCCTCCAAGTGTCTGTGTATGTGTGTGTGATATGTATAGATATGTATGCTCCAAGTGTCTGTGTATATAATGTGTATGAGAAATGTATACATATGTATGCTCCTCCAAGTGTCTGTGTATGTGATATGTATAGATATGTATGCTCCTCCAAGTGTCTGTGATATGTATAGATATGTATGCTCCTCCAAGTGTCTGTCCATGTGTGTGTGATATGTATAGATATGTATGCTCCTCCAAGTGTCTGTCTGTGTGTGATATGTATAGATATGTATGCTCCTCCAAGTGTCTGTGTATATGTGTGTGTGAGATATGTATAGATATGTATGCTCCTCCAAGTGTCTGTGTATGTGATATGTATAGATATGTATGCTCCTCCAAGTGTCTGTGTATGTGTGTGTGATATGTATTGATATGTATGCTCCTCCAAGTGTCTGTGTATGTGTGTGTGATATGTATAGATATGTATGCTCCTCAAAGTGTCTGTGTATGTGTGTGTGATATGTATAGATATGTATAGATATGTATGCTCCTCCAAGTGTCTGTCTATGTGTGTGTGATATGTATAGATATGTATGCTCCTCCAAGTGTCTGTCTGTGTGTGATATGTATAGATATGTATGCTCCTCCAAGTGTCTGTGTATATGTGTGTGTGAGATATGTATAGATATGTATGCTCCTCCAAGTGTCTGTGTATGTGATATGTATAGATATGTATGCTCCTCCAAGTGTCTGTGTATGTGTGTGTGATATGTATTGATATGTATGCTCCTCCAAGTGTCTGTGTATGTGTGTGTGATATGTATAGATATGTATGCTCCTCAAAGTGTCTGTGTATGTGTGTGTGATATGTATAGATATGTATAGATATGTATGCTCCTCCAAGTGTCTGTCTATGTGTGTGTGATATGTATAGATATGTATGCTCCTCCAAGTGTCTGTGTACGTGTGTGTGATATGTATAGATATGTATGCTCCTCCAAGTGTCTGTGTGTGTGTGTGTGATATGTATAGATATGTATGCTCCTCCAAGTGTCTGTGTACGTGTGTGTGATATGTATAGATATGTATGCTCCTCCAAGTGTCTGTGTATGTGTGTGTGATATGTATAGATATGTATGCTCCTCCAAGTGTCTGTATATGTGTGTGTGATATGTATAGATATGTATGCTCCTCCAAGTGTCTGTGTATATTTGTGTGTGAGATATGTATAGATATATTTGCTCCTCCAAGTGTCTCTGTATGTGTGTGTGATATGTATAGATATGTATACTCCTCCAAGTGTCTGTGTATGTGTGAGATATGTATAGATATGTATGCTCCTCCAAGTGTCTGTGTGTGTATATGTATGTGTGTGAGATATGTATAGATATGTATGCTCCTACAAGTGTATGTGTGTGAGATATGTATAGATATGTATGCTCCTACAAGTGTCTTTGTATGTGTGAGATATGTATAGATATGTATGCTCCTACAAGTGTATGTGTGAGATATGTATAGATATGTATGCTCCTACCAGTGTCTGTGTGAGATATGTATAGATATGTATGCTCCTACAAGTGTCTGTGTATGTATGTGTGTGTGATATGTATAGATATGTATGCTCCTACCAGTGTCTGTGTATGTGTGAGATATGTATAGATATGTATGCTCCTACAAGTGTATGTGTGAGATATGTATAGATATGTATGCTCCTACCAGTGTCTGTGTGAGATATGTATAGATATGTATGCTCCTACAAGTGTCTGTGTATGTATGTGTGTGTGATATGTATAGATATGTATGCTCCTACCAGTGTCTGTGTATGTGTGAGATATGTATAGATATGTATGCTCCTACAAGTGTATGTGTGAGATATGTATAGATATGTATGCTCCTACAAGTGTCTGTGTGAGATATGTATAGATATGTATGCTCCTACAAGTGTCTGTGTATGTGTGTGTGATATGTATAGATATGTATGCTCCTACAAGTGTCAGTGTCTATGTGTGTGTGTGAGATATGTATGCTCCTACAAGTGTCTGTGTATGTATGTGTGTGAGATATGTATAGAGATGTATGCTCCTACAAGTGTCTCTGTATGTGTTTGTGATATGTATAGATATGTATGCTCCTACAAGTGTATGTGTGTGTGATATGTATAGATATGTATGCTCCTACAAGTGTATGTGTGTGAGATATGTATAAATAGATGTAAAATAATTGCATAGAGATACACACATATACATGTCTAAATATGTATATATGTTTATATGTGTGTGCATATGTATTTATTTACATGGGTATATATGTTTATATGTGTGTGCATATGTATTTATTTACATGGGTATATATGTATATAGTTATATATAAACACATATATACAGTATATAGACATATATAAACACATATATACAGTATATAGACATATATAAACACATATATACAGTATATAGACATATATAAACACATATATACAGTATATAAGTACATTGGAGCCCTTTGCTGAAAACATGTAAAAACATATTTATGGAATATTCATATTTAATAAAGTGTTCAACTATGTATTTACTTTAAATATTTCTGGAAATTAGAAATAAAAGAGAGGGCGCCACATAGCGTAATACTGTTGAATCTGGGTCAAAGAAGGAATATTCAAAAAGGCTTACCGAAAAGCTATGCACCGTACTGTGACCGGTGCTTTTGGGCGGACTAACACTCTCAGTGGTTAGCACACTGGTGAGTCTCTGATGTGCTGCAGGCAGGTGAATCTCTGTGTGGCTCGGTTAAGGTGAGCGTGCTTCTGTGGGGAATTATATTGCAGACTGCGGTAGAATTCAAGACCAAACACCTTTTCAGAGTTGATCAATAAAGGCGAAAGACAACTTCCGTGAGATAGAATTAAAATCTTTAATCCATAAAAGAACTGCTACGCGTTTCTCGACCAATATCTGGTCGTTTCCTCAGGCATAAAACAATGGATATAATTGGAACAAGTTAAAAACCTTAAGTACAGGTAAGTTTAAAAGCGGAAGTTGTCATATTTTCTAAAAGAGACCAATAGTAACTAAGTTAACACTGTGGATCTTATTAACGCTAATTGTGATATACACCTGTGAACTTAACCATTGTTAACATGTATCTGTAACCATATGTATCAAAATATCACAAAGTATTCCTGACGGATTGATCAAATATGTGTCAAAGTTGGTGTCAAAGTTGGTGTATGTATGAGTGGATATTAAAAGCCTGTATGTTTATTTAAAAACGAGCATGTGATATTATGTAAAGAGATATAATTAATGATGTGTATAAATGGTATGAAATGTAAAAAATAATATAAAAGTTATAAATTGGAAAAAATAATATAAAATGTAAAAGGTATACACATCATTAATTATATCTCTTTACATAATATCACATGCTCGTTTTTAAATAAACATACAGGCTTTTAATATCCACTCATACATACACCAACTTTGACACCAACTTTGACACGTATTTGATCAATCCGTCAGGAATACTTTGTGATATTTTGATACATATGGTTACAGATACATGTTAACAATGGTTAAGTTCACAGGTGTATATCACAATTAGCGTTAATAAGATCCACAGTGTTAACTTAGTTACTATTGGTCTCTTTTAGAAACTATGACAACTTCCGCTTTTAAACTTACCTGTATTTAAGGTTTTTAACTTGTTCCAATTATATCCATTGTTTTATGCCTGAGGAAACGACCAGATATTGGTCGAGAAACGCGTAGCAGTTCTTTTATGGATTAAAGATTTTAATTCTATCTCACGGAAGTTGTCTTTCGCCTTTATTGATCAACTCTGAAAAGGTGTTTGGTCTTGAATTCTACCGCAGTCTGCAATATAATTCCCCACAGACGCACGCTCACCTTAACCGAGCCACGCAGAGATTCACCTGCCTGCAGCACATCAGAGACTCACCAGTGTGCTAACCACTGAGAGTGTTAGTCCGCCCAAAAGCACCGGTCACAGTACGGTGCATAGCTTTTTGGTAAGCCTTTTCTCCAACATAGGTGTGTCCGGTCCACGGCGTCATCCTTACTTGTGGGATATTCTCTTCCCCAACAGGAAATGGCAAAGAGCCCAGCAAAGCTGGTCACATGATCCCTCCTAGGCTCCGCCTACCCCAGTCATTCTCTTTGCCGTTGTACAGGCAACATCTCCACGGAGATGGCTTAGAGTTTTTTAGTGTTTAACTGTAGTTTTTCATTATTCAATCAAGAGTTTGTTATTTTCAAATAGTGCTGGTACGTACTATTTACTCAGAAACAGAAAAGAGATGAAGAATTCTGTTTGTATGAGGAAAATGATTTTAGCAACCGTAACTAAAATCCATGGCTGTTCCACACAGGACTGTTGAGAGCAATTAACTTCAGTTGGGGGAACAGTGTGCAGTCTCTTACTGCTTGAGGTATGACACATTCTAACAAGACGATGTAATGCTGGAAGCTGTCATTTTCCCTATGGGATCCGGTAAGCCATGTTTATTACGATTGTAAATAAGGGCTTCACAAGGGCTTATTTAAACTGTAGACTTTTTCTGGGCTAAATCGATTGATTATTAACACATATTTAGCCTTGAGGAATCATTTTTTTATGGGTATTTTGATATAATAATATCGGCAGGCACTGTTTTAGACACCTTATTCTTTAGGGGCTTTCCCAAAGCATACGGCAGAGTGCTCATTTTCGCGCCGGTGTTGCGCACTTGTTTTTGAGAGGCATGGCATGCAGTCGCCATGTGAGAGGAGCTCTGATACTTATAAAAGACTTTGAAGGCGGTCATTTGGTATCGTATTCCCCTTTGGGTTTGGTTGGGTCTCAGCAAGCAGATACCAGGGACTGTAAAGGGGTTTAAAGCTTTAAAAACGGCTCCGGTTCCGTTATTTTAAGGGTTAAAGCTTCCCAAAATTGGTGTGCAATATTTTCAAAGCTTTAAGACGCTGTGGTTGAAAATTTGGTGAATTTTGAACAATTCCTTCATGTTTTTTCGCAATTGCAGTAATAAGTGTGTTCAGTTTAAATTTAAAGTGACAGTAACGGTTTTATTTTAAAACGTTTTTTTGTACTTTCTGTTCAAGTTTATGCCCTGTTTACCAAGTCTGAACTACCAGATAGACTGTGTTCTGAATGTGGGGAAGCCAGAATTCCTATTCATTTAAATAAATGTGATTTATGTGATAATGACAATGATGCCCAGATGATTCCTCAAGTGAGGGGATGTAAGCATGGTACTGCATCATTCCTTCCTCCTCGTCTAACACGAGTCTTGCCCACTCAGGAGGCCCCTAGTACATCTAGCGCGCCCAATACTCCTTACTATGCAACAATTAACGGCTCTGTAAGGATAATTCTGTCAAAAACCTTTTAGCCAAAATGAACCCTTGTCAGCGTAAGCGTGGGCTGCTCTGTTTTAGTTACTGAGAGCATGACGACGCTGATATTAATATCTCTGAAGGGCCCCTAACCCAATCTGAGGGGGCCAGGGAGGTATTGTGTCCTGAGGGAGAAATTACTGATTTAGGGAACCTTTCTCAGCAGGCTGAATCTGATGTGATTACATTTAAATTTAAATTGGAACATCTCCGCATTTTGCTTAAGGAGGTATTACTCCACTCTGGATGATTGTGAAAATTTAGTCATCCCAGAGAAACTATGTAAAATGGACAAGTTCCTAGAGGTGCCGGGGCTCCCAGAAGCTTTTCCTATACCCAAAGCGGGTGGCGGACATGTTAATAAAGAATGGGAAAGGCCCGGTACTTCTTTCGTCCCTCCCCCCCATATTTAAAAAATCTGTTTCCTATGGTCGACCCCAGAAAGGACTTAATGGCAGTCAGTCCCCCCAAGGTCGAGGGAAGCGGTTTCTACCTTTAAACAAACGCACCACTATTCCCATAGAGGATAGTTGTGCTTTCAAAGATCCTATGGATAAAAAATTAGAGGTTTGCATTAAAAGATGTTTGTTCAGCAGGGTTACCTTCTACAACCCATTTCATGCATTGTCCCTGTCACTACTGCCGCATATTTCTGGTTTGATGAACTGCCTTAAGGTGCTCGATAGTGACTCTCCTCCTTATGAGGAGATTATGGACAGAATCAATGCCTCTCAAATTGGCTAATTCTTTCACCTCTAGACGCCTCTTTGCAATTGGCCTAACGTTAGCGGCTAAGAACTCTGGGTTTGCTATTGTGGCGCGCAGAGCGCTTTGGTTGAAATCTTGGTCGGCTGATGCGTCTTCCAAGAACAAGCTACTAAACATTCCCTTTCAAGGGGGAAAACGTTGTTTGGTCCTGACTTGAAAGAGATTATCCTCTGATATCACTGGGGGATAAGGGCCACGCCCTCTCCTCAGGATCGGCCTTTCAAGGCAAAAAATAGACCTAATTTTCGTCCCTTTCGTAAAAACGGACCAGCCCAAGGTGCTACGTCCTCTAAGCAAGAGGGTAATACTTCTCAGGCCAAGCCAGCTTGGAGACCAATGCAAGGCTGGAACAAGGGAAAGCAGGCCAAGAAACCTGCCACTGCTACCAAGACAGCATGAAATATTGGCCCCCGATCCGGGACCGGATCTGGTGGGGGGCAGACTCTCTCTCTTCGCTCAGGCTTGGGCAAGAGATGTTCTGGATCCTTGGGCGCTAGAAATAGTCTCCCAGGGTTATCTTCTGGAATTCAAGGGACTTCCCCCAAGGGGGAGGTTCCACAGGTCGCAGTTGTCTTCAGACCACATAAAAAGACAGGCGTTCTTACATTGTGTAGAAGACCTGTTAAAAATGGGAGTGATTCATCCTGTTCCATTAAGAGAACAGGGGATGGGGTTCTACTCCAATCTGTTCATAGTTCCCAAAAAAGAGGGAACGTTCAGACCAATCCTAGATCTCAAGATCTTAAACAAATTTCTCAAGGTCCCATCGTTCAAGATGGAAACCATTCGAACTATCCTTCCTTCCATCCAGGAAGGTCAATTCATGACCACGGTGGATTTAAAGGATGCGTATCTACATATTCCTATCCACAAGGAACATCATCGGTTCCTAAGGTTTGCATTCCTGGACAAACATTACCAGTTCGTGGCGCTTCCTTTCGGATTAGCCACTGCTCCAAGGATTTTCACAAAGGTACTAGGGTCCCTTCTAGCGGTGCTAAGACCAAGGGGCATTGCAGTAGTACCTTACCTGGACGACATTCTGATTCAAGCGTCGTCCCTTCCTCAAGCAAAGGCTCACACGGACATTGTCCTGGCCTTTCTCAGATCTCACGGCTGGAAAGTGAACGTGGAAAAGAGTTCTCTATCCCCGTCAACAAGGGTTCCCTTCTTGGGAACAATTATAGACTCCTTAGAAATGAGGATCTTTCTAACAGAGGCCAGAAAAACAAAGCTTCTGGACTCTTGTCGGATACTTCATTCCGTTCCTCTTCCTTCCATAGCTCAGTGCATGGAAGTGATCGGGTTGATGGTGGCGGCGATGGACATAGTTCCTTTTGCGCGCATTCATCTAAGACCATTACAACTGTGCATGCTCAGTCAGTGGAATGGGGACTATACAGACTTGTCTCCGAAGATACAAGTAAATCAGAAGACCAGAGACTCACTCCGTTGGTGGCTGTCCCTGGACAATCTGTCTCAAGGGATGATGTTCCACAGACCAGAGTGGGTCATTGTCACGACCAACGCCAGTCTGATAGGCTGGGGCGCGGTCTGGGGATCCCTGAAAGCTCAGGGTCTTTGGTCTCGGGAAGAATCTCTTCTACCGATAAATATTCTGGAACTGAGAGCGATATTCAATGCTCTCCAGGCCTGGCCCCAGCTTGCGAGGACCAGGTTCATACGGTTTCAATCAGACAACATGACGACTGTTGCGTACATCAACCATCAGGGGGGAACAAGGAGTTCCCTAGCGATGGAAGAAGTAACCAAAATAATTCTTTGGGCGGAGTCTCACTCCTGCCACCTGTCTGCTATCCACATCCCAGGAGTGGAAAATTGGGAAGCGGATTTTCTGAGTCGGCAGACATTGCATCCGGGGGAGTGGGAACTCCATCCGGAAATCTTTGCCCAAGTCACTCACCTGTGGGGCATTCCAGACATGGATCTGATGGCCTCTCGTCAGAACTTCAAAGTTCCTTGCTACGGGGCCAGATCCAGGGATCCCAAGGTGGCTCTAGTGGATGCACTAGTAGCACCTTGGACCTTCAAACTAGCTTATGTGTTCCCGCCATTTCCTCTCATCCCCAGGCTGATAGCCAGGATCAAGCAGGAGAGGGCGTCGGTGATCTTGATAGCTCCTGCGTGGCCACGCAGGACTTGGTATGCAGATCTGGTGAATATGTCATCGGCTCCACCTTGGAAGCTACCTTTGAGACGAGACCTTCTTGTTCAGGGTCCGTTCGAACATCCGAATCTGGTTTCACTCCAGCTGACTGCTTGGAGATTGAACGCTTGATTTTATCGAAGCGAGGATTCTCAGATTCTGTTATCGATACTCTTGTTCAGGCCAGAAAGCCTGTGACTAGAAAGATTTACCACAAAATTTGGAAAAAATATATCTGTTGGTGTGAATCTAAAGGATTCCCTTGGGACAAGGTTAAGATTCCTAGGATTCTATCCTTCCTTCAAGAAGGATTGGAAAAAGGATTATCTGCAAGTTCCCTGAAGGGACAGATTTCTGCCTTGTCGGTATTACTTCACAAAAAGCTGGCAGCTGTGCCAGATGTTCAAGCCTTTGTGCAGGCTCTGGTTAGAATCAAGCCTGTTTACAAACCTTTGACTCCTCCTTGGAGTCTCAATTTAGTTCTTTCAGTTCTTCAGGGGGTTCCGTTTGAACCCTTACATTCCGTTGATATTAAGTTATTATCTTGGAAAGTTTTGTTTTTAGTTGCGATTTCTTCTGCCAGAAGAGTCTCAGAATTATCTGCTCTGCAGTGTTCTCCTCCTTATCTGGTGTTCCATGCAGATAAGGTGGTTTTACGTACTAAACCTGGTTTTCTTCCAAAAGTTGTTTCTAACAAAAACATTAACCAGGAGATTATCGTACCTTCTCTGTGTCCGAAACCAGTTTCGAAGAAGGAACGTTTGTTGCACAATTTGGATGTTGTTCGCGCTCTAAAATTCTATTTAGATGCTACAAAGGATTTTAGACAAACATCTTCCTTGTTTGTTGTTTATTCAGGTAAAAGGAGAGGTCAAAAAGCAACTTCTACCTCTCTCTCTTTTTGGATTAAAAGCATCATCAGATTGGCTTACGAGACTGCCGGACGGCAGCCTCCCGAAAGAATCACAGCTCATTCCACTAGGGCTGTGGCTTCCACATGGGCCTTCAAGAACGAGGCTTCTGTTGATCAGATATGTAGGGCAGCGACTTGGTCTTCACTGCACACTTTTACCAAATTTTACAAGTTTGATACTTTTGCTTCTTCTGAGGCTATTTTTGGGAGAAAGGTTTTGCAAGCCGTGGTGCCTTCCATTTAGGTGACCTGATTTGCTCCCTCCCTTCATCCGTGTCCTAAAGCTTTGGTATTGGTTCCCACAAGTAAGGATGACGCCGTGGACCGGACACACCTATGTTGGAGAAAACAGAATTTATGTTTACCTGATAAATTTCTTTCTCCAACGGTGTGTCCGGTCCACGGCCCGCCCTGGTTTTTTTAATCAGGTCTGATATTTTATTTTCTTTAACTACAGTCACCACGGTACCATATGGTTTCTCCTATGCAAATATTCCTCCTTAACGTCGGTCGAATGACTGGGGTAGGCGGAGCCTAGGAGGGATCATGTGACCAGCTTTGCTGGGCTCTTTGCCATTTCCTGTTGGGGAAGAGAATATCCCACAAGTAAGGATGACGCCGTGGACCGGACACACCGTTGGAGAAAGAAATTTATCAGGTAAACATAAATTCTGTTTTTGAATATTCCTTCTTTGACCCAGATTCAACAGTATTACACTATGTGGCGCCCTCTCTTTTAGTTCTAATTTCCAGAAATCTTCACTCCGAGGATCAGAAGAGCTCGCCGCTTCACATTTGCTTCACATTTGCTTTATATCACCGCTTGACTACACGAAAATCCTATGGTTTGTGCACAGACTTGATTTCTTTCAATATTTAGCGCACCCCACTCTCTGTTCCCCTCGGGGTTCCTTGTTTTACTTTAAATATTTCACATTCCAATGTTCGTGCTCCATTGAAGTCTATGGGGGAATACGTTATAACGTGGTCAGAATATTCGAAGTTCGTCTTTTTGCGTGCAAAATTTTTTACTTTCAATTTGTAATACGCACGCTACCCAATGGAGGCAAAAAAAAGCGTACTTCTAGCTAATTTAATGCGCGAGCGATCAGTTGCGCTGCACTTGTAAGCTAGTATCTGAAGGGGACACCTACATAACAATATAATACCTGGTTATTAGCAGGACGTACATAGATCCTGTCAGCTCTTTATGAGTAAAATCTTCCTATATTTGAAGAATAACTTTATATCAGGACGGTCCGATGAGGAAAATAGCAAAATAATGGTCCCTCTTTAACCCCTTCCTGCTGGAACTTATTTGTTACAATCGGAACAAAGTTCCAATGTAAACAAATAAGTACAAAACTGAAATTGAGTTCAATGATGGGATCGGGTCTGGGGGAACTGCCTATGAAGGTTAGTGGCGCCCTCCAGCTCGCAATCACAGTTAGAAAACTGCAGAGGCTTCAGGATAGCGCAGTTATTACGGCATGAAACGTCCTAATGGCGGGAAGGGGTTAAAGATATTTAAACACCACTGAAGCAATATTCATTAAAGGACGGTAAAGTCAAAATGAAACTCATGATTCAGACAGTGCATATCATTTCAAACAACTATTCAGTTTGCTTCTATTGTTTTTATTTGCATTTGGTCTCTTGGTATCATTTGTTAAAAAGCATACCTTTTGTCATTGGCTGACATAATGTGATCAGCTAGCTCCCAGTAGTATAAATAAAGGATACCAAGAGAATGAAGAAAAGTTCTATCTGAATCATGAAATAAGTTTTTGGGGGTTTTACGTCCCGTTAAGTAAGAATGTCCTAACAAAAAGACTTTATTGTCCTAATTTGAACAAATCAGCATTCACAAGTAAACAGCGTCATATGGCTTTTTTTTTGGGGGGGGGGGGGGGGTTTCAAGCCCACAGTAACCTATATATATATATAAGGTGTTCAAGTGCCCTAGTGTCATAAAAACACCCCCTATCTCACATGGGGCAAGTAAAGCAGACCTGCTAATGTTAGGTATTTAAGTGCTAAATATGGGGGGGGGGGGGGGGTTGAATAAGCACATACAGCTATTTCAGATACAGCATCTCTCTCTCCCTCCTACCCCACAGTGCGAGATTAATCAGTGCTATTGTCTCCTATTTTCTATAGGGAAAATGTTTCTAACTCATATTTTTGATATAGGTGGGGATATGACAGGTAAAAGTAGCTATTTCCAAAAACAGAATAAAGGCAAAGTATAATGTTGCAAACAATTAAATACTCTGCAGCAGGTTAAATGGACAAATGGGAACACACATTAAATGTGAGAACATTTTTAGAGTTTAGTGTTTGGATGTAGTCATGAGATAATGATAAAATACATTGAAAAGCTATAAAATGATAAATTGTGCACATTATAAATTAATATTAACGACTAAATGAAAAAACCTGTATCAAACACGTAAGGCATCATGAGTCATACGGAATTTGTTAGCCATTACATAATACGGAAGCGCTATACCGCTAAAGACCTGTAAACCGTCTTTTGTTTTGGACAATTCCACAAAGTGAATAAAATACAATATAAAAAGACGTGATACTTAAAAGGGACATTAAACACTTTGAGATGGTAATATAAAATTATAAATTGTATATATATATATAAAAAAAACTCCTGCAATATACTCTTTTCCTGTAATTTCATTTTGACAATTGTGAGCTTTTCAGTTCCTGTTAGAAATGGAAGTGCAAAACACTGTTATATTCCAAACAGCCATTGGCTGCACACTCTAGTGACCTATTTATAACTGTCCCTAATTGGCAGAGAAGGTAACCTAAGTTATAACATGGCCGCTCCCATTGTTTTATAGACACTAAAACTTACACTTATTTTGTCACTATTTAAACAGCTAATAAATCTTTATAAACTACATCTGCATGCTATTCTCAGAATAATCTTTTCTTTGAATAAATCATTCTATCTAGCATTTATTTAGTGTTTAATGTCCTATACAAGACCTACTCACCAGACTGGAATAATAGATCTGCCTGGTGTGGTTTTAAATTGGATGTATTTTTAAATGAATCTAACTAAATATAATTTTATAGCAAAAACCACTAAACCGGCACAACTAAGTGATTATAAACAAAGTGAAATAAACACTGAAAGATCCGCTCATTACTGCAAAGAGTTTATTAGGAACCAAAATATATATACAGAACAATATATACACATATACTTACAACAAATGAATGAATACAGGGCAATCTAGCTACCATAGCCACAATGTGTGTAATCCTGCTAACTAAAAAAAATAATCACTGAGAATTTATACCAAGAAAAGATGGCTGAAAACTTAGCGAAATTCTCTAACGTGCGCTTTTCCTGTCTGTCCAAGGTGGGGGTGGGGAATTTCTTACATAAATAGGACTGGTTATTATAAACAGTTTACTTTAAAAAATGGTGAGCACAAGCAATTTATGTGGGGAGAAAAGCGCTTTTTCCTTAGCGGCTCACAAGAAAAGGGGTTACCTGGAACTTTCCGGTGCTATGAATCAATGCTGCAACAAGTGTGACTACTCAGCACACCAAAGAATATGCATAAACCCAAGGGGTAGTGCGCAATGAAGTAAATCACCAAAAGTCCAAGTATTCAAATACAAGTTTCGTGCGTATGTGCACTTGGTCACTACAAAGTACAGTGACCCAGTGTGTGTGCGCACTAAACGCGTCTGCGTCAGACTTTGACCGCACTTTCTCTGTTTTTAGAAGGTGCTTCACCTCTTATGTTTTAAATGCTTGCTAATAAATCTATGAATTTGTTGAATACTTTGTGTGTACGTACTGCTCTGCAGTTATATGAGGTTTTGAACGTTTTGTGAATTGTAGAGTCGTTTAAAGAGACAGTCTAGTCAAAAATAACCTTTCATGATTCAGA
This sequence comes from Bombina bombina, assembly GCF_027579735.1. Classification (NCBI taxonomy): domain Eukaryota; kingdom Metazoa; phylum Chordata; class Amphibia; order Anura; family Bombinatoridae; genus Bombina; species Bombina bombina. The sequence continues at coordinate 620,530,214 of NC_069505.1, forward strand.
TAGGGCATGTAATTTTACACAACTTTCCAAATTACTTTTATCATCAATTTTGCTTTGTTTTCTTGGTATTCTTAGTTGAAAGCTAAACCTAGGTAGGCTCATATGCTAATTTCTTAGCCCTCTTATCTGAATGTATTTTGACATTTTTTTAACAACTAGAGGGCGTTAGTTCTTGTGTTCCATATAGATAACATTGTGCTCATGCAAGTGGAGTTACCTAGGAGTCAACACTGATTGGCTAAAATGCAAGTCTGTCAAAAGAACTGAAATAAGGGAGCAGTCTGCAGAGGGTTAGATACAAGGTAATCACAGAGGTAAAAAGTATATTGATATAACTGAGATAAGGGGCAGTCTGCAGAGGGTTAGATACAAGATAATCACAGAGGTAAAAAGTATATTAATATAACTGAGATAAGGAGCAGTCTGCAGAGGATTAGATACAAGGCAATCACATAGGTAAAAAGTATATTAATATAACTGAGATAAGGAGCAGTCTGCAGAGGGTTAGATACAAAATAATCACAGAGGTAAAAAGTATATTAATATAACTGAGATAAGGGGCAGTCTGTAGAGGTTTAGATACAGGGTAATCACAGAGGTAAAAAGTATATTAATATAACTGAGATAAGGGGCAGTCTGCAGAGGTTTAGATACAAGGTAATCACAAAGGTAAAAAGTATATCAATATAACTGAGATAAGGAGCAGTCTGCAGAGGATTAGATACAAGGTAATCACAGAGGTAACAAGTATATTAATATAACTGATATAAGGAGCAGTCTGCAGAGGTTTAGATACAAGGTAATCACAGAGGTAAAAGATACTAATATAACTGAGATAAGGGACAGTCTGCAGAGGCTTAGATACAAGGTAATCACAGAGGTAAAAGTATATTAATATAATTGAGATAAGGGGCAGTCTGCAGAGGCTTAGATACAAGGTAATCACAGAGGTAAAAAGTATATTAATATAACTGAGATAAGGGACAGTCTGCAGAGGCTTAGATACAAGATAATCACAGAGGTAAAAAGTATATTAATATAACTGAGATAAGGAGCAGTCTGCAGAGGGTTAGATACAATATAATCGCAGAGGTAAAAAGTGTATTAATATAACTGAGATAAGGAACAGTCTGTAGAGGGTTAGATACAAGGTAATCACAGAGGTAAAAAGTATATTAATATAACTGAGATAAGGAGCAGTCTGCAGAGGCTTAGACACAAGGTAATCACAGAGGTAAAAAGTATATTAATATAACTGAGATAAGGAGCAGTCTGCAGAGGCTTAGATACAAGGTAATCACAGAGGTAAAAAGTATATTAATATAACTGAGATAAGGGGCAGTCTGCAGAGGCTTAGATACAAGGTAATCACAGAGGTAAAAAGTGTATTAATATAACTGTGTTGTTTATGCAAAACTGGGGAATGGGTAATAAAGGGATTATCTATCTTTTAAACAATACAAATTCTGGTGTAGACTGTCCCTTTAATGTGCATTTAAAGTGTCTGTTAATACTCATACTATTGTATTTTATTCTCTCTGACTACAGGTCTTTAGCTGTACTTTGTATTAAGTCATATTTATGTGTCTATTGTCAATCCAAGATTAGGTGATTTTCTTACAGTTAAAAGGGACATTCCAGCTCAAATTGGAAACCATATGGATACATTTCGGTATTGAATAGAAGCAATTTTGTAATATTGATGTATTAGCAAAAATGCTTCTAATAAAAGCTATAGCTGTTTCAAAATTGTATTTTAGTATGCTCCGTGCACCAGCACTTGCTCAGAGAGCCTAAGGTGCTTGTAACATCTGGTAATGACTCAATTTGTAACTTGCTGACATGATAAAAGTCCCACTGATGCTCTGAGCAGCTGCAGTATATAAAATTATGGTGCACACTGCACAGAGAATATCTAGCTATGCCTCACGTGCACGTGCACAGACAAATGCTAACACTAAACCAGTGATAAGTTTACTAGAAGCATTTTTACCCATACATGTATATTGCAAATACTGTATGTTTCTATTCAACAATGTCATTCATCTATGTGCATTTAAATTTTGACTGGAATGTCCCTTTAAGTGTGACTTGGCTTTTGCACAACGGGCCGAGCACTTGAGTGTAATAATTAATTTCTGTATTCATTAAAGGGACACTAACCCCAATTTTCTTTCTTTCATGACTCAGATAGAGCAGCAACTTTATGCAACATTCTAATTTACTCCTATTATCAATTTTTCTTAGTTCTCTTGCTATCTTTATTTGAAAAAGCAAGAATCTAAGCTTAGCAGTCAGACCATTTTTGGTTCAGAACCTGGGTTGCGCTTGCTGATTGGTGGTTAAATGTACCCACCAATCAGCAAGGGCTATCCATGGTGCTGAACCAAAAATAGGAGCGGCTCTTAAAGGGCCACTAAACCCAAAATCTTTCTATCATGATTCAGATAGAGAATAGAAATTTAAACAATATTACAATTTACTTCCATAATTTATTTTGCTTAATTTTTTAAATATCCTTATTTGAAGAAAAAGCAATGCATATGGTGAGCCAATCACATGATGTCTCTATGTGCAGTAACCAATCAGCAGCTAGTGAGCATATCTAGATATGCTTTTCATCAAAGAATATCAAGAGAATAAAACAAATTAGATAATATAAGTAAATTAGAAAGATGTTTAACATTGCATTCTCTTTCTAAATCATAAAAGAAAAAATGTGGCTGGCATGTCTCTTTAAGTTTAGATTCCTGCCTTTTCAAATAAAGATTGCAAGAGAATGAAAAAAAAATTATAATAGAAGAAAATTAGAAAGTTGCTTAAATTGCTGCTCTGAGTCATGAAAGAAAAAATGTGGTTTTAGTGTCACTTTAACTATAATGTTTACTGCATATTTTAAGCATACATACAGTGTTTGTTTTGCATTTTTAACTACATATAATCATTATATAGTTTTCTATTTCTTTATAATATACACAGTGACTTATAAACTGAGACAGATTAGAAAACAAGGAAAGGCTTTAGTTTGACAGCATATTTAATCTTATAAAATGTGTTCCTGGCTGTGGGATCTCTGATGTCTTGTGACTTGACATTTATATGAAAATTGAATCCCACATTCACCACAACTATATGGTTTCTCCCCGGTGTGAGTTCTCCTATGGACATCCAGATTCGATTTTTTGGGAAAGTGTCTTCCGCAATCATTGCACATATACGGATTCACCGCCGCATGCGTTTTTTGATGACCAAGAAGACTAGATTTATAAGTGAAACGTTTATGACATTCATTACAACCGTGAGGTTTCTCTCCAGTGTGTCCTTTTTCGTGTATAATAAGGTATCGCTTATGCGCAAAGTGTTTACCACATTTATTGCAACTATAAGGTTTTTCCCCTGAGTGGGATTTCTTGTGCACAACAAGATTTGATTTCTTAGAGAAAAGTTTCCCACATTCGTCACACCTAAAAGGTTTTTCTCCCCTGTGTAACCTTTGATGTACGGTAAGATAATATTTAGTAGCAAAGCTTTTCTCACACTCGTTGCACATATGGGGCTTCTCCCCAGTGTGCGTTTTTTCATGTACAACAAGACTATACCTCGAATTAAACAATTTTCCACACTCATTACAGCAATAAGGTTTCTCTCCGGTGTGCGATCGTTGATGGACAGAAAGATTAAATTTTGTGGAATATTTCTTCCCACATTCATTACATAAATATGATTTCTCCCTGGGGCGCATTATATGATATTCCTTAAGACTAGACTGAGCAATGTGTCTGTTATATTCATTATCCTGAGGTTCATTTGCTCCTCCAAGGGTTTCATTATAACCAGATTTTATATTTATGCTTCCACTGTTAAACTGTATTTTTCTTCTCACTATATCATTAGGACTGCTGAAAAATTCCAAACACGGGGAGGACATTCGTTGTTCACGATAACAAGGGACAGAATCTGATATGAATTCTAGGTTTCCATCTTCTCTAATCTGATGAGATAGACCAGTATAATCTCTCACCACCGAATCCGACGAACAGGCTCCTGCTTCAAATGTATTCCAGTTTTGTAAGCCACATCTTTGTGTTGAATTTTCTGTAATTAAAAGGAAAACTTATTAAACTATCATTAATATTTATGCAACTAATTCTGTTAAGCAATAAAAAAGATTGTAAAGCAAACATTGTACGACAGAGGTGAAAATATTTAAAACATATTGAGCCAATAAATAAAAAATATATTGAGGAGCCAGCCAAACAACTGTGTGTGTGTGTATGTACAGTATATATATATATATATATATATATATATATATATATATATGTAAGGATTCCTCGCTATTAGTCTATGTGGCTGTACCTTTAAGGATCATTACCTCCTTCCTTTATAAGGAACTTCCTCCCAGCAGTTCCTTGCTGGTTAATTGAAGTCTCTAAAGGATCTTCAGCACAGTCAGCCTTACAGTGGTTTACACTTTTCAAGTGATTTTTCCTTTGCCTCCTTTCCAGCTACCGGCTTCCTGACATTCTGATACCAAACTAGAGATTACAGCATCCGCTCTGCTACTCAAACAGCGTAACCTGTACTTTCAACTTGGAACCGTTCCAGTTCCATCCAAAGCCGCTGAATACGTCATCAGCTACGGCCGCTGTGCGGTAAGCTTGTCTCTCTCCCTACAGCTCTGTTCACTGTAACACCGGAACTCCTCTCTCCTGATCCTTCGCTTGCCAAAGCATTTAGCAACCTCCAAACTTTTCCACTGACTTAAGCTACATGAACTAAACCTGGGACTTAAGGTACTGTCATTTACTTGTTCAATAACTTCCTTAAAAGCCTTACTGTTTCTTGCTGTTATTGCACCTCCCTGATTTCAGTATAAACTGTGTTTGGCTTATAACAATTCATATATGTAGCTTGGGAAAAAATACTCTCTATGAAGTTACATGTGTGATACACACTACACTTTGTCTCACAATATTACATAATTAACCAGCCAAAAGAAATACAGGACTTGTTGAATTTTCATTGAATTTATTTTTTGTTTGGTTCTTTTTTGTCCTGTTTAAAATACACATATATGCAAATGGAACTGAGTACTATGTCTGAACACCTAAAAAATCTATCTGACAGGGTTGACCTGCTTGCCAGCTCATTTCATGAATTGCAAATAGAAAATCAGGCTCTAAAAGCCTGTCTTAGGGAAACACTTGCTGCTAAACCAGGTCAGAATGAGCACCACCCTGAACCTGCAGTTTCCACACCAGAGAAATTTTCTGGCAACCGCTCTCAGTTCAGAGAGTTCAGAAACTCCTGTATGTTGTTGTTTGAACTGAGACCTAAAACATACGCTTCTGAGAGAACTAGAGTTCTAACCGTTATATCATATTTAAGGGGAGAGCCCAGGGCATGGGCGGACACCTTTTTTGAAAAACAGGATTCTATCCTAGGTTCTTTGGACGCTTTCTTTTCAGAAATGTCCACACTCTATGATGATCCTTACAAGCAGATCTCAGCAGAGAATAACCTCAGAGCTTTGAAACAAAATAAAAATGCTGTTGAAACATACATAACTCAGTTTAAGATTTATGCCACTGATTCTTTGTGGAATGAGATTTCACTAAGGAATCAATTTCGCCTGGGATTAAGTGAGGAGCTGAAAGATGAACTCTCACGGATTGGAATACCAGACACCTTGGAGGAGCTGTACACAGTGTCCATATCCATTGACTGGCGTCTGAGGGAGAGACGTTCTGAAAAATCTGGGTTCACAAAGAGAGTTTCTGCAATACCTTCTCCTTCTTCAGGAAAAGATTTCCCACAACCTATGGAAATAGGCTTTATTAAAGGCCCTTTATCCACACAAGAAAAATCTAGAAGAAAAACTCTAAACCTGTGTTTATATTGTGCTTCCCCTAAGCACGAAGTTAAGGAATGCCCCCTACTGGCAAAACAGAAATTAGGTAAGAATGACCTTCCTCTTACTAACTTTTTCTCCAAGACTGCTGCCACTAAGTATTTAACATTGCCCATCTCTTTACAGTGGGAACATTACAAGATCCGGACTACAGCCATAATTGACACAGGGTCCTGTGGTAATTTCATTGACGCAAATTTTGTGAAAATAAATAAAATTCCTTTGATCACTAAGCACATCTCAGTCTCTGTGAAGGTTATTGATGGTAATCTTTTACCTAGTGGTCCACTCACTCATCAAACCATTCCCCTCCTGTTACACGCAGAACAGAATCACTCTGAACAGATAAGTTTAGATGTTATCTCTTCACCTATGTTCGAAGTTATTCTTGGAATTAAATGGTTAAGTCTGCATAAGCCACATATTGATTGGTCAAGTCTAACCATTACATTCCCAGAAAACCATAACATTAAGATTACAACTAGTAATCCTATTTGTTTAACTCTGACAAATTCAGAGAATAAGTTACCCCCTCAGTACTATGAATTCACTGACGTATTTGACAAAAAAGAAGCAGAATCCTTACCTCCCCACAGGGCATACGACTGCCCCATCGATCTGCTTCCAGGTGTCTCTATACCATTCGGGCATCTGTATCCCCTGTCTAAGCCTGAATTGGAGCATTTGAAAACATATATAGATGAGAACCTTAAAAAAGGCTTTATAAGACCCAGCACCTCACCTGCGGGTGCTGGCATGTTCTTTGTTACCAACAAAGACGGTTCTCTCAGACCTATAATAGAGTATAGAGAGCTAAATAAACGCACAAGAAAAAACAGGTACCCTCTTCCATTAATCCCTGAACTGATAGAAAGATTGCGGGGCGCCTCAATATTCACCAAATTGGATCTTAGGGGCGCCTATAATCTTATCAGAATGAGAGCTGGTGACGAATGGCTTACAGCATTTAGGACCAGATATGGTCTTTATGAGTATACTGTAATGCCATTCGGGCTTTGTAATGCCCCAGCAACATTTCAGTGCTTCATTAACGACCTTTTCAGAGACATATTGGATGTATATGTTGTCGTCTATTTAGATGACATTCTAATATATTCACAAAATCTTGACCAACATAGAATTCACGTCAAAGAAGTACTAACCAGATTAAGGAAAACAGAATTTATGTTTACCTGATAAATTTCTTTCTCCAACGGTGTGTCCGGTCCACGGCGTCATCCTTACTTGTGGGATATTCTCTTCCCCAACAGGAAATGGCAAAGAGCCCAGCAAAGCTGGTCACATGATCCCTCCTAGGCTCCGCCTACCCCAGTCATTCGACCGACGTTAAGGAGGAATATTTGCATAGGAGAAACCATATGGTACCGTGGTGACTGTAGTTAAAGAAAATAAAATATCAGACCTGATTAAAAAAACCAGGGCGGGCCGTGGACCGGACACACCGTTGGAGAAAGAAATTTATCAGGTAAACATAAATTCTGTTTTCTCCAACATAGGTGTGTCCGGTCCACGGCGTCATCCTTACTTGTGGGAACCAATACCAAAGCTTTAGGACACGGATGAAGGGAGGGAGCAAATCAGGTCACCTAAATGGAAGGCACCACGGCTTGCAAAACCTTTCTCCCAAAAATAGCCTCAGAAGAAGCAAAAGTATCAAACTTGTAAAATTTGGTAAAAGTGTGCAGAGAAGACCAAGTCGCTGCCCTACATATCTGATCAACAGAAGCCTCGTTCTTGAAGGTCCATGTGGAAGCCACAGCCCTAGTGGAATGAGCTGTGATTCTTTCGGGAGGCTGCCGTCCGGCAGTCTCGTAAGCCAATCTGATGATGCTTTTAATCCAAAAAGAGAGAGAGGTAGAAGTTGCTTTTTGACCTCTCCTTTTACCTGAATAAACAACAAACAAGGAAGATGTTTGTCTAAAATCCTTTGTAGCATCTAAATAGAATTTTAGAGCGCGAACAACATCCAAATTGTGCAACAAACGTTCCTTCTTTGAAACTGGTTTTGGACACAGAGAAGGTACGATAATCTCCTGGTTAATGTTTTTGTTAGAAACAACTTTTGGAAGAAAACCAGGTTTAGTACGTAAAACCACCTTATCTGCATGGAACACCAGATAAGGAGGAGAACACTGCAGAGCAGATAATTCTGAGACTCTTCTAGCAGAAGAAATCGCAACTAAAAACAAAACTTTCCAAGATAATAACTTAATATCAACGGAATGTAAGGGTTCAAACGGAACCCCCTGAAGAACTGAAAGAACTAAATTGAGACTCCAGGGAGGAGTCAAAGGTTTGTAAACAGGCTTGATTCTAACCAGAGCCTGAACAAAGGCTTGAACATCTGGCACAGCTGCCAGCTTTTTGTGAAGTAATACCGACAAGGCAGAAATCTGTCCCTTCAGGGAACTTGCAGATAATCCTTTTTCCAATCCTTCTTGAAGGAAGGATAGAATCCTAGGAATCTTAACCTTGTCCCAAGGGAATCCTTTAGATTCACACCAACAGATATATTTTTTCCAAATTTTGTGGTAAATCTTTCTAGTCACAGGCTTTCTGGCCTGAACAAGAGTATCGATAACAGAATCTGAGAATCCTCGCTTCGATAAAATCAAGCGTTCAATCTCCAAGCAGTCAGCTGGAGTGAAACCAGATTCGGATGTTCGAACGGACCCTGAACAAGAAGGTCTCGTCTCAAAGGTAGCTTCCAAGGTGGAGCCGATGACATATTCACCAGATCTGCATACCAAGTCCTGCGTGGCCACGCAGGAGCTATCAGGATCACCGACGCCCTCTCCTGCTTGATCCTGGCTATCAGCCTGGGGATGAGAGGAAATGGCGGGAACACATAAGCTAGTTTGAAGGTCCAAGGTGCTACTAGTGCATCCACTAGAGCCGCCTTGGGATCCCTGGATCTGGCCCCGTAGCAAGGAACTTTGAAGTTCTGACGAGAGGCCATCAGATCCATGTCTGGAATGCCCCACAGGTGAGTGACTTGGGCAAAGATTTCCGGATGGAGTTCCCACTCCCCCGGATGCAATGTCTGCCGACTCAGAAAATCCGCTTCCCAATTTTCCACTCCTGGGATGTGGATAGCAGACAGGTGGCAGGAGTGAGACTCCGCCCAAAGAATAATTTTGGTTACTTCTTCCATCGCTAGGGAACTCCTTGGTCCCCCCTGATGGTTGATGTACGCAACAGTCGTCATGTTGTCTGATTGAAACCGTATGAACCTGGTCCTCGCAAGCTGGGGCCAGGCCTGGAGAGCATTGAATATCGCTCTCAGTTCCAGAATATTTATCGGTAGAAGAGATTCTTCCCGAGACCAAAGACCCTGAGCTTTCAGGGATCCCCAGACCGCGCCCCAGCCTATCAGACTGGCGTCGGTCGTGACAATGACCCACTCTGGTCTGTGGAACATCATCCCTTGAGACAGATTGTCCAGGGACAGCCACCAACGGAGTGAGTCTCTGGTCCTCTGATTTACTTGTATCTTCGGAGACAAGTCTGTATAGTCCCCATTCCACTGACTGAGCATGCACAGTTGTAATGGTCTTAGATGAATGCGCGCAAAAGGAACTATGTCCATCGCCGCCACCATCAACCCGATCACTTCCATGCACTGAGCTATGGAAGGAAGAGGAACGGAATGAAGTATCCGACAAGAGTCCAGAAGCTTTGTTTTTCTGGCCTCTGTTAGAAAGATCCTCATTTCTAAGGAGTCTATAATTGTTCCCAAGAAGGGAACCCTTGTTGACGGGGATAGAGAACTCTTTTCCACGTTCACTTTCCAGCCGTGAGATCTGAGAAAGGCCAGGACAATGTCCGTGTGAGCCTTTGCTTGAGGAAGGGACGACGCTTGAATCAGAATGTCGTCCAGGTAAGGTACTACTGCAATGCCCCTTGGTCTTAGCACCGCTAGAAGGGACCCTAGTACCTTTGTGAAAATCCTTGGAGCAGTGGCTAATCCGAAAGGAAGCGCCACGAACTGGTAATGTTTGTCCAGGAATGCAAACCTTAGGAACCGATGATGTTCCTTGTGGATAGGAATATGTAGATACGCATCCTTTAAATCCACCGTGGTCATGAATTGACCTTCCTGGATGGAAGGAAGGATAGTTCGGATGGTTTCCATCTTGAACGATGGGACCTTGAGAAATTTGTTTAAGATCTTGAGATCTAGGATTGGTCTGAACGTTCCCTCTTTTTTGGGAACTATGAACAGATTGGAGTAGAACCCCATCCCTTGTTCTCTTAATGGAACAGGATGAATCACTCCCATTTTTAACAGGTCTTCTACACAATGTAAGAACGCCTGTCTTTTTATGTGGTCTGAAGACAACTGCGACCTGTGGAACCTCCCCCTTGGGGGAAGTCCCTTGAATTCCAGAAGATAACCCTGGGAGACTATTTCTAGCGCCCAAGGATCCAGAACATCTCTTGCCCAAGCCTGAGCGAAGAGAGAGAGTCTGCCCCCCACCAGATCCGGTCCCGGATCGGGGGCCAATATTTCATGCTGTCTTGGTAGCAGTGGCAGGTTTCTTGGCCTGCTTTCCCTTGTTCCAGCCTTGCATTGGTCTCCAAGCTGGCTTGGCCTGAGAAGTATTACCCTCTTGCTTAGAGGACGTAGCACCTTGGGCTGGTCCGTTTTTACGAAAGGGACGAAAATTAGGTCTATTTTTTGCCTTGAAAGGCCGATCCTGAGGAAGGGCGTGGCCCTTACCCCCAGTGATATCAGAGATAATCTCTTTCAAGTCAGGACCAAACAACGTTTTCCCCTTGAAAGGAATGTTTAGTAGCTTGTTCTTGGAAGACGCATCAGCCGACCAAGATTTCAACCAAAGCGCTCTGCGCGCCACAATAGCAAACCCAGAGTTCTTAGCCGCTAACTTAGCCAATTGCAAAGAGGCGTCTAGAGTGAAAGAATTAGCCAATTTGAGAGCATTGATTCTGTCCATAATCTCCTCATAAGGAGGAGAGTCACTATCGAGCACCTTAAGCAGTTCATCAAACCAGAAATATGCGGCAGTAGTGACAGGGACAATGCATGAAATGGGTTGTAGAAGGTAACCCTGCTGAACAAACATCTTTTTAAGCAAACCTTCTAATTTTTTATCCATAGGATCTTTGAAAGCACAACTATCCTCTATGGGAATAGTGGTGCGTTTGTTTAAAGTAGAAACCGCTCCCTCGACCTTGGGGACTGACTGCCATAAGTCCTTTCTGGGGTCGACCATAGGAAACAATTTTTAAATATGGGGGGAGGGACGAAAGGAATACCGGGCCTTTCCCATTCTTTATTAACAATGTCCGCCACCCGCTTGGGTATAGGAAAAGCTTCTGGGAGCCCCGGCACCTCTAGGAACTTGTCCATTTTACATAGTTTCTCTGGGATGACTAAATTTTCACAATCATCCAGAGTGGATAATACCTCCTTAAGCAAAATGCGGAGATGTTCCAATTTAAATTTAAATGTAATCACATCAGATTCAGCCTGCTGAGAAATGTTCCCTAAATCAGTAATTTCTCCCTCAGACAAAACCTCCCTGGCCCCCTCAGATTGGGTTAGGGGCCCTTCAGAGATATTAATATCAGCGTCGTCATGCTCTTCAGTAACTAAAACAGAGCAGCCACGCTTACGCTGACAAGGGTTCATTTTGGCTAAAATGTTTTTGACAGAATTGTCCATTACAGCCGTTAATTGTTGCATAGTAAGGAGTATTGGCGCGCTAGATGTACTAGGGGCCTCCTGAGTGGGCAAGACTCGTGTAGACGAAGGAGGGAATGATGCAGTACCATGCTTACTACCCTCACTTGAGGAATCATCTTGGGCATCATTGTCATTATCACATAAATCACATTTATTTAAATGAATAGGAATTCTGGCTTCCCCACATTCAGAACACAGTCTATCTGGTAGTTCAGACATGTTAAACAGGCATAAACTTGATCAGAAAGTACAAAACACGTTTTAAAATAAAACCGTTACTGTCACTTTAAATTTTAAACTGAACACACTTTATTACTGCAATTGCGAAAAAACATGAAGGAATTGTTCAAAAATTCACCAAATTTTCACCACAGCGTCTTAAAGCCTTGAAATATTGCACACCAATTTTGGAAGCTTTAACCCTTAAAATAACGGAACCGGAGCCGTTTTAAGCTTTAAACCCCTTTACAGTCCCTGGTATCTGCTTTGCTGAGACCCAACCAAACCCAAAGGGGAATACGATACCAAATGACGCCTTCAGAAGTCTTTTATAAGTATCAGAGCTCCTCTCACATGCGACTGCATGCCATGCCTCTCAAAAACAAGTGCGCAACACCGGCGCGAAAATGAGACTCTGCCTATGCTTTGGGAAAGCCCCTAAAGAATAAGGTGTCTAAAACAGTGCCTGCCGATATTATTATATCAAAATACCCAGATAAAATGATTCCTCAAGGCTAAATATGTGTTAATAATCAATCGATTTAGCCCAGAAAAAGTCTACAGTTTAAATAAGCCCTTGTGAAGCCCTTATTTACAATCGTAATAAACATGGCTTACCGGATCCCATGGGGAAAATGACAGCTTCCAGCATTACATCGTCTTGTTAGAATGTGTCATACCTCAAGCAGCAAGGGACTGCAAACTGTTCCCCCAACTGAAGTTAATTGCTCTCAACAGTCCTGTGTGGAACAGCCATGGATTTTAGTTACGGTTGCTAAAATCATTTTCCTCATACAAACAGAATTCTTCATCTCTTTTCTGTTTCTGAGTAAATAGTACGTACCAGCACTATTTGAAAATAACAAACTCTTGATTGAATAATGAAAAACTACAGTTAAACACTAAAAAACTCTAAGCCATCTCCGTGGAGATGTTGCCTGTACAACGGCAAAGAGAATGACTGGGGTAGGCGGAGCCTAGGAGGGATCATGTGACCAGCTTTGCTGGGCTCTTTGCCATTTCCTGTTGGGGAAGAGAATATCCCACAAGTAAGGATGACGCCGTGGACCGGACACACCTATGTTGGAGAAAAATAGTTTATACGCTAAACTTGAGAAATGTATTTTTGAAACTCAAGACATTTCTTTCCTAGGCTATCATATCACCGTACAAGGAATTTCTATGGATAACAAAAAGGTACAAGCGTGCTTGATTGGCCAATTCCTAACACTAGAAAAGAAACTCAACGCTTCCTAGGATTCTCAAACTTCTATAGGAAGTTTATCCCTGGGTTTGCTGCGATTGCTAAACCTCTTACTGAACTCACAAAGATACATAGCATATTCCGTTGGACTCCTAAAGCTCAAGAAGCATTTGATATCCTCAAGGAAAGATTCTCTACAGCACCCATCTTAAGATTTCCAGATATGAATCATCAATTCGTACTGGAGGTAGACGCTTCCGAATATGCAATCGGTGCTATCCTCTCCCAAAGACCATCATTCAAGGATCCGTTGCATCCGGTTGCCTATTTCTCCAGGATTTTACAGCCTGCCGAAATTAATTACCCTGTCGGTGAAAAGGAATTGCTGGCGATCAAAAGTTCATTTGATCACTGGAGACATCTGCTGGAAGGTGCTGTTCACCCTATTATAATATTCACAGACCATAAGAACCTGCAATATTTGCAATCCAATAAAACTCTCTCCTCCAGACAATTACGATGGAGCCTTTATTTTTCAAGGTTTAACTACGTTATTACTTATAGGCCTGGAGAGAAGAACGGAAAAGCCGATGCCCTCTCTAGACAACATGCCATTGCCACCTTTGACAATACCCCATCCACTATAATTCCTCGAGATTGTATCCTAGGTTTCTTAGGTGATATCTTGCCACAGATGAAAAATGCTCAGAATTCTGACGACAACAGACCTACAGATGGTCTTACTATGCATTCAGATGGGTTGTTATAAAAAGAAAAGAAATTGTATGTACCAGCTTCCCTCCGTCCATTGGTGTTGAAAAGTGTCCATGACTCACCTTTAGCAGGAAGTTTAAGAATCAGAATCATCATTTTCTCACCTTTAGCAGGACACATGGGGGTAACCAAGACCACCAAACTTATTCTTCGTTCTTATTGGTGGCCTGGAATCAGAAAATCAGTTAAATCCTATCTATCTAATTGTACTATCTGTGCCACCTCAAAACATTCAAAACAACGTCCAATTGGATTCCTACAACCACTCCAAGCCCCCCTGAGGCCCTGGGATAAAGTCTCTATGGACTTCATCGTTGAGTTGCCCAGATCCAATGGGTATACTACTATCTTCGTTGTTACTGACCTGTTTTCGAAGAT
>NC_069505.1:620549433-620584433 GCF_027579735.1 Bombina bombina
TTCTCTCACACATTCCTGTAAATCCAGTAAAAGCTCAGGCTTTTCTGAAGTGTGTTTCAGATCTGGAGTCTTCAGGGGTAATCATGCCAGTTCCTCTTCAGGAACAAGGTTTGGGGTTTTATTCAAACCTATTCATTGTACCAAAGAAAGAAAATTTGTTCAGACCAGTTCTGGATCTGAAAATTTTGAATCGTTATGTAAGAGTACCAACTTTCAAGATGGTGACTATAAGGACTATTCTGCCTTTTGTTCAGCAAGGACATTATATGTCCACAATAGACTTGCAGGATGCATACCTTCATATTCCGATTCATCCAGAACACTATCAGTTTCTCAGATTCTCTTTTCTAGACAAGCATTACCAATTTGTTGCTCTTCCATTTGGCCTAGCAACAGCTCCAAGAATCTTTTCAAAGGTTCTGGGTGCCCTACTATCTGTAATCAGAGAACAGGGTATTGCGGTGTTTCCTTATTTGGACGATATCTTGGTACTAGCTCAGTCTTTACATACTGCAGAATCTCACACGAATCAACTAGTGTTGTTTCTTCGGAAACATGGTTGGAGGATCAATTTACCAAAAAGTTTCTTGATTCCTCAGACAAGGGTCACCTTTTTAGGTTTCCAGATAGATTCAGTGTCCATGACTCTGTCTCTAACAGACAAGAGACGTTTAAAATTGGTTGCAGCCTGCCGGCGCCTTCAGTCTCAGTCATTCCCTTCAGTGGCTATGTGCATGGAAGTTTTAGGTCTCATGACTGCAGCATCGGACGCAATCCCCTTTGCTCGTTTTCACATGAGACCTCTACAGCTTTGTATGGTGCAGGGATTATACAAAGATATCACAATTAATATCCTTGAATCCCAATGTACGACACTCTCTGACATGGTGGATAGATCACCATCGTTTGGATCAAGGGGCTTCTTTTGTTCGCCCAACCTGGACTGTGATCACAACAGATGCGAGTCTTTCAGGTTGGGGAGCTGTTTGGGGGTCTCTGACAGCACAAGGGGTTTGGAAATCTCAAGAGGCGAGATTACCAATAAATATTTTAGAACTCTGTGCAATTCTCAGGGCTCTTCAGTTCTGGCCTCTACTAAAGAGAGAACCGTTCATTTGTTTTCAGACAGACAATGTCACAACTGTGGCTTATGTCAATCATCAGGGTGGGACTCACAGTCCCCAAGTTATGAAAGAAGTATCTCGGATACTTGCTTGGGCGGAATCCAGCTCCTGTCTAATCTCTGCGGTACATATCCCAGGTGTAGACAATTGGGAGGCGGATTATCTCAGCCGCCAGACTTTACATCCAGGGGAGTGGTCTCTCCATCCAGATGTGTTTTCTCAGATTGTTCAGATGTGGGGCTTCCAGAGATAGATCTCATGGCCTCTCATCTAAACAAGAAACTTCCCAGATACCTGTCCAGGTCCAGGGATGTTCAGGCGGAAGCAGTGGATGCGCTGACACTTCCTTGGTGTTATCAACCTGCTTACATCTTCCCGCCTCTAGTTCTTCTTCCAAGAGTGATTTCCAAAATCATCATGGAACAGTCTTTTGTGTTGCTGGTGGCTCCAGCATGGCCACACAGGTTTTGGTATGCGGATCTGGTTCGGATGTCCAGTTGCCCGCCTTGGCCACTTCCATTACGGCCGGACCTACTATCTCAAGGTCCGTTTTTCCATCAGGATCTCAAATCATTAAATTTGAAGGTATGGAAATTGAACGCTTAGTTCTAAGTCATAGAGGTTTCTCTGATTCAGTGATTAATACTATGTTACAAGCTCGTAAATCTGTCTCTAGGAAGATTTATTATAGAGTTTGGAAGGCTTACATTTCATGGTGTTCTTCTCATAAATTCTCCTGGCATTCTTTTAGAATTCTTAGAATTTTGCAGTTTCTTCAGGATGGTCTGGATAAGGGTTTGTCTGCAAGTTCCTTGAAAGGACAAATCTCCGCTCTTTCTGTTTTATTTCACAGAAAAATTGCTATACTTCCTGATATACACTGTTTTGTACAGGCTTTAGTTCGTATTAAGCCTGTCATTAAGTCAATTTCTCCTCCTTGGAGTCTTAATTTGGTTCTGAGGGCTTTACAGGCTCCTCCATTTGAACCTATGCATTCTTTGGACATTAAACTACTCTCTTGGAAAGTGTTGTTCCTTTTGGCTATCTCTTCTGCTAGAAGAGTTTCTGAGCTATCTGCTCTTTCTTGTGAGTCTCCTTTTCTGATTTTTCATCAGGATAAGGCAGTTTTGCGGACTTCTTTTCAATTTTTACCTAAGGTTGTGAATTCTAACAACATTAGTAGAGAAATTGTTGTCCCTTCTTTATGTCCTAATCCTAAGAATTCTTTGGAGAGATCCTTACATTCTTTGGATGTGGTAAGAGCTTTGAAATATTATGTGGAAGCTACTAAAAATTTCAGGAAGACTTCTAGTCTATTTGTTTTATTTTCTAGTCCTAGGAAAGGTCAGAAAGCTTCTGCTGTTTCCTTGGCTTCTTGGTTGAAACTTTTGATTCATCAAGCTTATTTGGAGTCGGGTCAAACCCCGCCTCAGAGAATTACAGCTCATTCTACTAGATCAGTCTCTACTTCATGGGCTTTTAAGAATGAAGCTTCAGTCGATCAGATTTGCAAAGCAGCCACTTGGTCCTCTTTGCATACATTTACTAAATTCTACCATTTTGATGTATTTGCTTCTTCGGAAGCAGTTTTTGGTAGAAAAGTTCTTCAGGCAGCTGTTTCAGTTTGATTCTTCTGCTTTTGATTTAAGTTTTTTTCTTTTCAAAGTGAAAATAACTTATTTTTTGGGTTGTGGATTATTTTTTCAGCGTAATATGGCTGTTTTTATTTTATTCCCTCCCTCTCTAGTGACTCTTGAGTGGAAGACTCCACATCTTGGGTATTGATATCCCATATGTCACTAGCTCATGGACTCTTGCCAATGACATGAAAGAAAACATAATTTATGTAGGAACTTACCTGATAAATTAATTTCTTTCATATTGGCAAGAGTCCATGAGGCCCACCCTTTTTATGGTGGTTATGATTTTTTGTATAAAGCACAATTATTTCCAAATTTCCTTTGTTGATGCTTTCTACTCCTTTCTTTATCACCCCACTGCTTGGCTATTCGTTAAACTGAATTGTGGGTGTGGTGAGGGGTGTATTTATAGGCATTTTGAGGTTTGGGAAACTTTGCCCCTCCTGGTAGGATTGTATATCCCATATGTCACTAGCTCATGGACTCTTGCCAATATGAAAGAAATGAATTTATCAGGTAAGTTCTTACATAAATTATGTTTTTAGGCGTAATTTATGTAAGCACTTATCTACAGGAAGGGGGGTTGATTCGTGGAATAGACTTGCAATAGAGGTGGCAAGTGCAAATATTATAAGAAATACAATAATATTTTAAACATACACAAGACTACGTAAGAAGATAGGTCTTCTAGTTTATATATGACACTGGGGTCAATTTCAATCCTAATGTGTGTTTTTCTTTCATGTAATTAGCAAGAGTCCATGAGCTAGTGACGTATGGGATATACATTCCTACCAGGAGGGGCAAAGTTTCCCAAACCTTAAAATACCTATAAATACACCCCTCACCACACCCACAATTCAGTTTTACAAACTTTGCCTCCCATGGAGGTGGTGAAGTAAGTTTGTGCTAGATTCTACATTGATATGCGCTTCGCAGCAGGCTGGAGCGCCCGGTTTCCTCTCAGAGTGCAGTGAATGTCAGAGGGATGTGAAGAGAGTATTGCCCTATTTGAATTCAATGGTCTCCTTCTACGGGATCATTTCATAGGGTTCTCTGTTTATCGGTCGTAAGAGATTCATCTCTTACCTCCCTTTTCAGATTGACGATATACTCTTATATACCATTACCATCTACTGATTCTCGTTTCAGTACTGGTTTGGCTATCTACTATATGTAGATGAGTGTCCTGGGGTAAGTAAGTCTTATTTTTTGTGACACTCTAAGCTATGGTTGGGGCACTTTATATGTAAAGTTCTAAATATATGTGTTTTAAACTTATATTTGCCATTGATTCAGGATAATCAGTATTCCTTCATTCAGACTGTCAGTTTCATTATTTGGGGATAATGCCTATGAATAAATATTTTTTTCTTACCTTGAAAATGTTCAATTGACTTTTTTTCCCTGCAGGGCTGTTAGCTCGCGGGGGCAGAAAAATGCTTCAATTTATTGCGTCATTCTTGGCGCAAAATTTTGTCATTTTCCGGCGCCGTAGTTGTCGCCGGGAAGTTTGTTCGTTTGTTACGTCATTTTTTGACGCATGTTGTGTCACAGACGTTTTTTTGCGCCAAAAAATGTGGGCCGTCGGTTTCGGCGTCAGAGGATGGTGGGCGTCATACTTGGCGCCAAAAAAACGAAATTTATGTTTACCTGATAAATTACTTTCTCCAACGGTGTGTCCGGTCCACGGCGTCATCCTTACTTGTGGGATTTCTCTTCCCCAACAGGAAATGGCAATGAGCCCAGCAACGCAGGTCACATGATCCCTCCTAGGCTCCGCCTACCCCAGTCCATTCGACCGACGTAAAGGAGGAATATTTGCATAGGAGAAACCATATGATACCGTGGTGACTGTAGTTAAAGAAAATAAATTATCAGACCTGATTAAAAAACCAGGCGGGCCGTGGACCGGACACACCGTTGGAGAAAGTAATTTATCAGGTAAACATAAATTCTGTTTTCTCCAACAAGGTGTGTCCGGTCCACGGCGTTCATCCTTACTTGTGGGAACCAATACCAAAGCTTTAGGACACGGATGAAGGGAGGGAGCAAATCAGGTCCACCTAAATGGAAGGCACCACGTCTTGCCAAAACCTTTCCCTCCCAAAAATAGCCTCAGAGAAGCAAAAGTATCAAACTTGTAAAATTTGGTAAAAGTGTGCAGTGAAGACCAAGTCGCTGCCCTACATATCTGATCAACAGAAGCCTCGTTCTTGAAGGCCCATGTGGAAGCCACAGCCCTAGTGGAATGAGCTGTGATTCTTTCAGGAGGCTGCCGGTCCCGGCAGTCTCATAAGCCAATCTGATGATGCTTTTAATCCAAAAAGAGTGAGAGGCAGAAGTTGCTTTTTGACCTCATCCTTTTACCAGAATAAACAACAAACAAGGAAGATGTTTGTCTAAAATCCTTTGTAGCATCTAAATAGGAATTTTAGAGCGTGAACAAACATCCAAATGTGCAACAAACGTTCCTTCTTTGAAACTGGTTTCGGACACAAAGAAGGCACGACTATCTCCTGGTTAATGTTTTTGTTAGAGACAAACTTTCGGAAGAAAAACCAGGTTTAGTACGTAAAACCACCTTATCTGCATGGAACACCAGATAAGGAGGAGAACACTGCAGAGCAGATAATTCTGAAACTCTTCTAGCAGAAGAAATTTGCAAACAAAAACAAAACTTTCCAAGATAATAACTTAATATCAACGGAATGTAAGGGTTCAAACGGAACCCCTGAAGACTGAAAGAACTAAGTTGAGACTCCAAGGAGGAGTCAAAGGTTTGTAAACAGGCTTGATTCTAACCAGAGCCTGAACAAAGGCTTGAACATCTGGCACAGCTGCCAGCTTTTTTGTGGAGTAACACAGACAAGGCAGAAATCTGTCCCTTCAAGGAACTTGCAGTTAATCCTTTCTCCAATCCTTCTTGAAGAAAGGAATCCTTTAGATTCACACCAACAGATATATTTTTTCCATATTTTGTGGTAAATTTTTCTAGTTACAGGCTTTCTGGCCTGAACAAGAGTATCAATAACTGAATCTGAGAACCCTCGTTTTGATAAGATCAAGCGTTCAATCCTCCAAGCAGTCAGCTGGAGTGAGACCAGATTCGGATGTTCGAACGGACCTTGAACAAGAAGGTCTCGTCTCAAAGGTAGCTTCCATGGTGGAGCCGATGACATATTCACCAGATCTGCATACCCAGTCCTGCGTGGCCACGCAGGAGCTATCAAGATCACCGACGCCCTCTCCTGATTGATCCTGGCTACCAGCCTGGGGATGAGAGGAAACGGCGGGATACATAAGCTAGTTTGAAGTCCAATGTGCTACTAGTGCATCTACTAGAGTCGCCTTGGGATCCCTGGATCTGGACCCGTAGTTAAGGAACCTTGAAGTTCTGACGAGAGGCCATCAGATCCATGTCTGGAATGCCCCACAGTTGAGTAATTTGGGCAAAGATTTCCGGATGGAGTTCCCACTCCCCCGGATTGTAATGTCTGACGACTCAGAAAAAATCCGCTTCCCAATTTTCCACTCCTGGGATGTTGGATTGCAGACAGGTGGCAGGAGTGAGTCTCCGCCCATTGAATGATTTTGGTCACTTCTTCCATCGCCAGGGAACTCCTTGTTCCCCCCTGATGGTTGATGTATGCAACAGTCGTCATGTTGTCATGATTGAAACCGTATGAACTTGGCCTTTGCTAGCTGAGGCCAAGCCTTGAGAGCATTGAAATATCGCTCTCAGTTCCAGAATATTTATCGGTAGAAGAGATTCTTCCGAGACCAAAGACACTGAGCTTTCAGGGGTCCCCAGACCGCGCCCCAGCCCATCAGACTGGCGTCGGTCGTCGACAATGACCCCACTCTGGTCTGCGGAAGGTCATCCCTTGTGAAAGGTTGTCCAGGGACAGCCACCATCGGAGTGAGTCTCTGGTCCTCTGATTTACTTGTATCGTCGGAGACAAGTCTGTATAGTCCCCAGTCCACTGACTGAGCATGCACAGTTGTAATGGTCTTAGATGAATGCGCGCAAAAGGAACTATGTCCATTGCCGCTACCATCAAACCTATTACTTCCATGCACTGCGCTATGGAAGGAAGAGGAACCGGAATGAAGTGTTTGACAAGAGTTTAGAAGTTTTGTTTTTTCTGGCCTCTGTCAGAAAAATCCTCATTTCTAGGGAGTCTATTATTGTTCCCAATGAAGGGAACCGCTTGTCGACGGAGATAGAGAACTCTTTTCTACGGTTCACGTTCCATCCGTGAGATCTGAGAAAGGCCAGGACTATGTCCGTGTGAGCCTTTGCGTTGAGGAAGGGACGACGCTTGAATCAGAATGTCGTCCAAGTAAGGAACTACTTGCAATGCCCCCTTGGTCTTAGTACCGCTAGAAGGGACCCTAGTACCTTGTGTGAAAATCCTTGGGAGCAGTGGCTAATCCGAAAGGAAGTGCACGAACTGGTAATGCTTGTCCAGGAATGCGAACCTTAGGAACCGATGATGTTCCTTGTGAATAGGAATATGTAGATACGCATCCTTTAAATCCACCGTGGTCATGAATTGACCTTCCTGGATGGAAGGAAGAATTGTTCGAATGGTTTCCATTTTGAACGATGGAACCTTGAGAAACTTGTTTAGGATCTTGAGATCTAAGATTGGTCTGAACGTTCCCTCTTTTTTGGGAACTACGAACAGATTGGAGTAGAACCCCATCCCTTGTTCTCCTAATGGAACAGGATGAATCACTCCCATTTTTAACAGGTCCTCTACACAATGTAAGAATGCCTGTCTCTTTATGTGGTCTGAAGACAATTGAGACCTGTGGAACCTCCCCCTTGGGGGAAGCCCCTTGAATTCCAGAAGATAACCTTGGGAGACTATTTCTAGTGCCCAAGGATCCAGAGCATCTCTTGCCCAAGCCTGAGCGAAGAGAGAGAGTCTGCCCCCCACCAGATCCGGTCCCGGATCGGGGGCCAACATTTCATGCTGTCTTGGTAGCAGTGGCAGGTTTCTTGGCCTGCTTTCCCTTGTTCCCAGCCTTGCATTGGGTCTCCAGGCTGGCTTGGCTTGAGAAGTATTACCCTCTTGCTTAGAGGACGTAGCACTTGGGGCTGGTCCGTTTCTACGAAAGGGACGAAAATTAGGTTTATTTTTGGCCTTGAAAGACCTATCCTGAGGAAGGGCGTGGCCCTTACCCCCAGTGATATCAGAGATAATCTCTTTCAAGTCAGGGCCAAACAGCGTTTTCCCTTTGAAAGGAATGTTAAGCAATTTGTTCTTGGAGACGCATCCGCTGACCAAGATTTCAACCAAAGCGCTCTGCGCGCCACAATAGCAAACCCAGAATTTTTCGCCGCTAACCTAGCCAATTGCAAAGTGGCGTCTAGGGTGAAAGAATTAGCCAATTTGAGAGCACGGATTCTGTCCATAATCTCCTCATAAGGAGGAGAATCACTATCGATCGCCTTTACTAGCTCATCGAACCAGAAACACGCGGCTGTAGTGACAGGACAATGCATGAAATTGGTTGTAGAAGGTAACCTTGCTGAACAAACATCTTTTTAAGCAAACCTTCTAATTTTTTATCCATAGGATCTTTGAAAGCACAACTATCTTCTATGGGTATAGTGGTGCGTTTGTTTAAAGTAAAACCGCTAACGCTCCCCCGCTCCCGACCTTGGGGACTGTCTGCCATAAGTCCTTTCTGGGGTCGACCATAGGAAACAATTTTTTTAAATATGGGGGGGAGGGACGAAAGGTATACCGGGCCATTTCCCATTCTTTTATTTACAATGTCCGCCACCCCGCTTGGGTATAGGAAAAGCTTCTGGGAGCCCCGGGACCTCTAGGAACTTGTCCATTTTACATAGTTTCTCTGGGATGATCAAATTCTCACAATCATCCAGAGTGGATAATACCTCCTTAAGCAGAGCGCGGAGATGTTCCAACTTAAATTTAAATGTAATCACATCGGGTTCAGCTTGTTGAGAAATTTTCCCTGAATCTGAAATTTCTCCCTCAGACAAAACCTCCCTGGCCCCCTCAGACTGGTGTAGGGGCATTTCAGAACCATTATCATCAGCGTCCTCATGCTCTTCAGTATCTAAAAACAGAGCAGTCGCGCTTACGCTGATAAGTGGGCATTTTGGCTAAAATGTTTTTGATAGAATTATCCATTACAGCCGTTAATTGTTGCATAGTAAGGAGTATTGGCGCGCTAGATGTACTAGGGGCCTCCTGAGTGGGCAAGACTGGTGTAGACGAAGGAGGGAATGATGCAGTACCATGCTTACTCCCCTCACTTGAGGAATCATCTTGGGCATCATTTTCTGTGTCACATAAATCACATCTATTTAAATGATAAGGAAACCTTGGCTTCCCCACATTCAGAACACAGTCTATCTGGTAGTTCAGACATGTTAAACAGGCATAAACTTGATAACAAAGTACAAAAAACGTTTTAAAATAAAACCGTTACTGTCACTTTAAATTTTAAACTGAACACACTTTATTACTGCAATTGCGAAAAAGTATGAAGAATTGTTCAAAATTCACCAAAATTTCACCACAGTGTCTTAAAGCCTTAAAAGTATTGCACACCAAATTTGGGAAGCTTTACCCTTAAAATAACGGAACCGGAGCCGTTTTTATCTTAACCCCTCTACAGTCCCTGGTATCTGCTTTGCTGAGACCCAACCAAGCCCAAAGGGGAATACGATACCAAATGACGCCTTCAGAAAGTCTTTTCTATGTATCAGAGCTCCTCACACATGCGACTGCATGTCATGCTTCTCAAAAACAAGTGCGCATACCGGCGCGAAAATGAGGCTCTGCCTATGATTAGGGAAAGCCCCTAGAGAATAAGGGTGTCCAAAACAGTGCCTGCCGATATTATTTAACAAAATACCCAGATTAAATGATTCCTCAAGGCTAATATGTTTATTATATGAATCGATTTAGCCCAGAAAATGTCTACAGTCTTAACAAGCCCTTGTGAAGCCCTTATTTACTGTCTGTAATAAAAATGGCTTACCGGATCCCATAGGGAAAATGACAGCTTCCAGCATTACATCGTCTTGTTAGAATGTGTCATACCTCAAGCAGCAAAAGTCTGCTCACTGTTTCCCCCAACTGAAGTTAATTCCTCTCAACAGTCCTGTGTGGAACAGCCATCGATTTTAGTTACGGTTGCTAAAATCATTTTCCTCTTACAAACAGAAATCTTCATCTCTTTTCTGTTTCAGAGTAAATAGTACATACCAGCACTATTTTAAAATAACAAACTCTTGATTGAATAATAAAAACTACAGTTAAACACTAAAAAACTCTAAGCCATCTCCGTGGAGATGTTGCCTGTACAACGGCAAAGAGAATGACTGGGGTAGGCGGAGCCTAGGAGGGATCATGTGACCAGCTTTGCTGGGCTCTTGCCATTTCCTGTTGGGGAAGAGAATATCCCACAAGTAAGGATGACGCCGTGGACCGGACACACCTATGTTGGAGAAATATGGGCGTTGTACTTGGCGCCAATAATGTGGGCGTCATACTTGGCGCCAAAAATGTGGGCGTCATTCTTGTTCCACTTTTTTCTCACATTTAAGTCTCACTTTTTTGTTGCTTCTGGTTGCTAGAGGCTTGTTTGTTTTGCATTTTTTCCCATTCCTGAAACTGTCATTTAAGGAATTTGATAATTTTGCTTTATATGTTGTTTTTTCTATTACATATTGCAAGATTTCCATACACTGTTCCTGGATCAGAACATACTGAGGGATTCCTGTTGACTGAGATAAGTCCTACCAAAGCTAAGTTCATTTATTTTTAAATGTTATGAATGTTTATCTTTAGCTATGGTTTGTAATACGTTATCATGTATAAACTTTTACATGCAGAATCCATTAGTATTTATGCTTTATATATTGCTATTCTTTTTACATTTTATGTACAAGATATACTTAGAAAATTTTATAAGAATATTTTTCTGATTCTATTTTAAAGGCTTTGTCTGACATCCCGCCTTCTAATAAAATTTCTAGGTCTTTTTCAAATTTCTTTTAGTTGATGAAGTTTCAAATGACCAACAACATAATGAATTATCCTTCTCTGATGGTGCTTTTTTTCTCATTCAGATTTTTTCTTCATCAGATATTGACACTAACAAATCTACTTTTTTATTCTTTAATAGAGTACATTTGTTCCTTGTTCAAAAGGTGTTGATTTTTATGATATTGAAATATCTAGTTCTTTTGATTTTAAAGACTAGCTAACATTTAAATTCTGCTTGTTTATCTTCTGTGATTTCTTCAGAGGGTTTTTTCCAGTTCCTGATACTAGGGAATGGAATAGGCTAAGAATTTTCTTTTAGTCCTTCTTTAAGGTTTTTAAATTGTATTTTTTGCCGGCAGTTAGTTTTTCAGTTTTGAGGAAAGATTCCCCAAATTAATGGGCTATCTCTACTTCTGCTAAATATACTATTATTCTTTTAGCAAATAGTATTTATTTTTTTCCTTCAGATGGTTGTATCTTATTTAAGGAAAATTGTTTTCAGGTACTTTTCTTAGACCTGTAATTTATTTGGCTGATGTTGCAATTGCTTCATCTTCTGGTTGGATACTTTAAGATCAAGTATCGGATTATGATTTGTTTAGCATTGTTAAAAGGACAAAATCTTCTACTCATTTGAAGTTCAGACTAAGTGCTATTGCATTGTCTTGCTATCTTGCATTTATTGATTGTGCAAGTTCAGTGTGTTGACTGGTCCTTTAACTTATTTATTATGCTAATAATTTCATTTGTGTTGTCATTTTATTTAATATTTTCGCAAATGAGGTTTAATCTATGTCTTTAGCTATTTGAGCTTAGAAGAACTTTGTGATTTCAATCTTGGATTGCTAATTTGATTTCTAAATCCATAATTTCTTTTTTCCAAGACAATCAATTATTTGGTTCATAATTGGATTCAATTCTTTAACTGTTACTATGGGCTTCAAGATTGAGTTCTAAAAACTAAAACTTTAAGCTTATATTAGTTTTCTGTTCTTACTAGGAAACGGAATCCTGAATTATTCCCCAAGTAACATGTTTATAATTGGAAGTTTTTTTCTTCCTTCAATTAAGCCTTTTAAAAGTCAGCTCCCCAAATTTGCATGTAGGTGCGGTTCTTTTTCCAGCTTGGCTGGTAATGGGGCAGGTTAAGACTTTTTTGAAATTGTTTGGTTCTATTCAGTCCAAACTTCTTAGACTTTGGGTACAGAATAGGATTCAGAGTAAAACCATCTGTGAGAAGTCTTTTTTCTCTATCGTATTCCAGCTATTTCAGTAAGACTAACACTTTCCTGAAGTGTGTTTTCAGACCTATATGTTTTGGGTACTGGGTGAAGCGCGGCTGGTCATCCTTGGGGCTCAGGCGCTGCTCAGACCTGGAGTCTTCTGGGGTTATTTATTCCAGTTTCTTTTCTAGGAACTGGGTTTTTGGGGTTTTATTCAATGACTATTCATTGTTCCAAAGATAGAAAATCTTTTTGAATTGTCATATAAATGTACCATCTTTTAGAATGGTGTTTATATGGTCTTGTCTGCCTTTTTTGGTCAGTGATGGCATATTTTGTTTACAATAGATACAATAAATGCATATCTTCATTTTCTGTTTTCATTCAGATTATTTTTATTTTCTGAGATTCTCTTTTTTTGACAAGCATTACCAATTTGTTGCATTTCCTTCTGGTCTAGCGACAGCTCTAAGAATCTTTTAAAGGTTCTCAGTGTTCCTTATTTGGACGGTATCGTGGTACTGGCTCAGTCTTTTTGTTCTGCGGAATCTCATACGATTCAACTTTGTTGTTTCTTCCATGGTTAGAGGATTTTTTTATCAAAAGCTCCTTGATTTCTCACACAAGGGTCACCTTTTTTAGGTTTCCAGATAGATTGTGTCAATGTTTTTGTCTCTAACAAACAAGTGACAAGTTTATTGGGTTCCGTTTGTCGGAACCTTCAGTCTCTATTATTTCCTTCAGTTTTTATGTATGCATGGAAGTTTTAGGTTTCATGGCTGCAGCATTGGATTCGATTCCCTTTGCTCATTTCATAGGAAACCTTTCCAGTTTTTTATGCTGAATATTGGTGCAGGGATTCTAGGATATCACTTTTTATATCTTTGAATCCTAATGTTTAACTATCTTTGATTCGGTGGTTAAGTTCACCATCATTCAGTTCTACAGGTCTCTTCGGTTCTTTCAACCTGGACCATGATCTCTACAGATGCAAGTCTTTTAGGTTGGGAGGCTGTCTGCGGATCTCTTTCAGCACAAGGGGTTTGGAAATCTCAGGAGGCGAGATTACCATTTGATATTTTGGAACTCCGTGCATTCTCAGAGTTCTTCAGTTTGGTTTCTTTTTGAAGAAGAGACGTTTTTTCAGACAGACAATGTCACAACTGTGGCGTATGTCAATCATCAGGGTAGGATTATCAGTCTTTTAGGCTGTGACAGAAGTATCTCGGATATTTGCTTGGACTAAATCCAGCTCCTATCTAATTTCTGTGGTCTTTTTCCCAGGTATAGACAATTGGAAAGCGGATTATCTCTGTTAATCAAGCTTTACATCTGGGAGAATGGTCTCTTTACCCAGATATGTTTTTCAATTTTTCAGATGTGAGGGTTTCCAGAAATAGATCTGATGGCATCTCATCTAGACAAGGAACTTCCCAGGGGCCTATTCAGGTCCTGGGATCCTCAGGCGGAAATAGTGTATGCATTATCACTTTCTTGGAATTTCAATCTGCTATATTTTTTCATCTTTGGTTCTTCTTTTTAGAGTGATTTTCTAAATCATCAGAGACCAATCATTGGTGTGGCTGGTGGCTTCAGCATGGCCACACAGGTTTTGGTATATGGTTCTGGTTCGGATGTCCAGTTGCCAATCTTGGTTACTTCCATTAAGGCCAGACCTTATATGTTAACATTCGTTTTTTTCATCAGAAATTCAAATTATTAATTTGATGGTATGAAAATTTAACGCTTGGTACTTAGTCATAGAAGTTTCTCTGACTCAGTGTTCTATACTATGTTGCAGGCTCGTAAATCTGTGTCTAGTAGGATTTATTATCGAGTTTGGAAGATTTACATCTCATGATGCTCTTCTTATGAATTCTCTTGGCATTCTTTTAGAATTCCTAGGATTTTATAGTTTCTTCTTAAGGTTTTGTCTGCATGTTCCTTGAAAAGACAAATCTCTGCTTTTCTGTGCTGTTTCACAGTAAGAATTGCTAAATCTTTCTGATATTCATTGTTTGTTCAGGCTTTGGTTCTTATCAAGCCTGTCATTAAGCCAATTTCTCCTCCTTGGAGTCTTATTTTGGTTCTGAAGGCTTTACAGGCTCTTCTGTTTGAGCATATGCTTTCTTTGGACATTAATTACTTTCATGGAAAGTATTGTTCTTTTTAGACATCTCTTCAGCTAGAACAGTTTTTTGAATTATCTGTTCTTTCTTGTGAATCTCCTTTTTCTGATTTTTTCATTAGGATAAGGTGGTTTTGCTGTCCCTCTTTTCAATTTTTACCTAAGTTGTGATTTCTAACAACATTAGTAGAGGAATTATTGTCCCTTCCTTGTGTCCTAATCTTAAGAATTATTTGGTAAGATTCTTATTTTCTTTGGATGTGGTAAGAGTTTTGAAATATTATGTTGAAGCTACTCAGATTTCAGACAGACTTCTAGTCTATTTGTTATCTTTTCTGGTTTTAGGAAAGGTCAGAAGGCTTCTGCCTTTTCTTTGGCATCTTGGTTAAAGCTTTTGATTCATCATGCTTATTTGGAGTCGGGTTAATCTCCGCCTCTGAGGATTACGGCTCATTCTACTAGGTCAGTTTCTTCTTCCTGGATTTTTAAGAATGAAGCTTCTGTTGATCAGATTTGCAAAGCAATGACTTGGTCTTCTTTGCATACTTTTACTAAATTCTACCATTTTTTCTCGTCTTCAGAAGCAGTTTTTGGTAGAATAGTACTTCAGGCAGCTGTTTCAGTTTGATTCTTCTGCTTATAACTTCAGTTTTTTCTTTATAAAAATTGAAACTTTTGATTTGGGTAGTGGATTAATTTTTCAGCGGAATTGGCTGTCTTTATTTTTTCCCTCCCTCTCTAGTGACTCTTGCGTGGAAGTTCCACATCTTGGGTATCTGCTATCCCATACGTCACTAGCTCATGGACTCTTGCTAATTACATGAAAGAAAACATAATTTATGTAAGAACTTACCTGATAAATTCATTTCTTTCATAGAGTCCATGAGACCCACCCTTTTTGTGGTGGTTATGATTTTTTTGTATAAAGCACAATTATTCCAATTCCTTATTTTTGATGCTTTCGCTCCTTTCTTATCACCCCACTACTTGGCTATTCGTTAAACTGAATTGTGGGTGTGGCGAGGGGTGTATTTATAGGCATTTTAAGGTTTGGGAAACTTTGCGCCTCCTGGTAGGAATGTATATCCCATACGTCACTAGCTCATGGACTCTTGCTAATATGAAAGAAATTAATTTATCAGGTAAGTTCTTACATAAATTATGTTTTTTGGCTCCCAACCAG
The DNA here is from genome assembly GCF_027579735.1 of Bombina bombina. Lineage (NCBI taxonomy): Eukaryota > Metazoa > Chordata > Amphibia > Anura > Bombinatoridae > Bombina > Bombina bombina. The sequence continues at coordinate 620,564,774 of NC_069505.1, forward strand.
TGTTTTTAACTTCTTTAAGCCAATGGCAAGTGGTTAACATCGGAAAAAAAGTTCTGATGTAAACACTTGCTTGAAAAATTAAATCCTGCAAGGCCGGGATTGGATCATACTAGGGACTGCCTACGATGCTAGGCACGCGCCACCCCCCCAGTCTGATATCGCATTAAACAAAAGGAGGAGGCTGCAGGTCACCAAAAAAGGTAGGACTTTCCATGACGACCTAAGGGCGTTACAGCCTAAAACTGTTAGGATGGCTTGGAACGTCCTAAGGGCGTGAAGGGGTTAAAGTTCTGAGTGATCACAATCTAAATACTAACAACATTTCCACAATGGAAAATAAAGTTTGGATCAGATACGACCAGATAGCAGGAAAAATCACCCATACGATACATGGACAGCAATGACTTTGGCAATCACAATACTCCCAACCACGGGTTTTGCTCTTTATTTCACCAACAAAATAGATATATCAAATTCAACACACAAAAGGAGTTGACAAAGTTTTGTTTTAGCCTTGCCATAACAGAATGCCATGGGTGGCACAGAGCATCTCTTCCAGCATGGGCCTAAGAACTACAATTCCCAGCATGTAGTTAAAGGTAAGGAAAATGCTTGATTGGACTCTCCTCGCTGTATGTTGTTTAAGAGCAGTGAGGACAGTGTGTCGTTATTCCAAATAGCAAAGGTTTGGATTGCTTGTGCTGATGAAAAATGACAAACATATACAACACAACACTCACTTGTATGCACACAACTAGACTAAAAACAAACTAGAAGAGTTAGTTACAGCATTTGGCCAAATGGTGATAGGCCCAGAAACACGTCAAGGTTTCTTTGTCACTGGATCCCTAAGCAGCCACACATACTGGCTTTCAACCAAGCAAACTTAGATACAAACAAGAGTGAGAAAAGCCTTTGTACATTTTTGTAGACACATAAAAATCATGGAAATAGACTGCACTTTCAAACTGGAGTGGGTATACATCCGATACAACTAGCAATACTCCCAACAGCACTCACGGGCAGCTGCATTTGCTTTTAGTGGCTCAGTTAACACCAGCCTATCCATTAAAATAAATCCATATAAATGAATAAATAGCATACATTCAAAATGATATATAGATACAGGAAGATATAATGGTGTTCTCGCCGAGCCTCCAAATGAATATAAACTTAGTCACAGAGATCTATAAATATTAAACTACTCAAAAACCTTGTAGACTGATTATGACATTTGTGTTACTATCTTACCCTCACCAGTATGGGGTCCTGGTTTGACATCAAGCTTTTTCATTTCACCTCTCTCATAAGGGCCATCCTCACTTACCGATACATTTTCTGGATTTCCATCAAATAGATCTAAACATTGAAACAGAGTTTGTATTTATAGTTTTCTATACATTTATTCTATATATATAAAAAAACAAGTATTGAATATATTTTAATCTAATCAATGAGCATTAATGCTGTGTGATAAAAATATTTCACGTTTTCTAAAAATGTACTATTTCCTTAACCCAAAAGATACTTATCAATCAAGTACCACACAAACCCTATTCTAGACGATTAGAAAAATGTTTTCGCATTATCTTCTGTATAAGATTTTTTTTAAGACCTTTATCTTTTAGAAAACCAATTTAAAGCACGTGTTAAGAATTTAATGACCAAAATAATAAGGAAAGAGTTAAAGGGACACAAAAGTAAAAAAAAAATGTCTTTCATGATTCAGATAGAGCAGCAATGTGGGTTTAAAAATAAAATTTGCATTTACCCTAACAAACGTTTCAAATATGGGCGGTGAAATTGTCAACTGATTGACAAGAACGTCTAATGTGGGGCGTATGTGGTTTCTTTAATGAATACTAACAATCAATAGTGCCGTGTGAAGTTATCATAGTCAGTGACAAGTCCTGCATCGTGAATTTGTAATTATCGTTAATAATAATATGTACGGCTACTAAGCAATGCGCAATTAATGCCTGTAATTGCTGCATCTGCCTCCCCTACAAAACATGAAAGAATGCTAGCACACAGGGAAAGTCACTGCAGTGCGTGATGCTGTGCTTACATTATCTTCTTAAACGTGTGCGGAGATCCCAAGTTGTTTACACTTTATGTTGCCAATATAGAAAAGCCACTTAGCCCATTAGCTGCCTCTCGTGCCCGCTATTAGTGTTAGCACTGGCCCGCGCCTTGATGATGTGCTCTGTCAACACAGCTGCTCTTCCTTTTTGTATAGCACAGATTTCCTGATACACCACCTACCCAAGCGTCTTTGGCAACAGCCCGCCTGCTATCAAACATATTCTGCGGCGCATATATATTTTCCCTATGGGCCTTGCACCCAGGCTTGTCTGGGGTTAACTGCCTGTGACTCTGGTGACAGCACAGCTTCCTGAGAGTGCTATAGCACCCAGGGCTGAGCATGTTGCAAGGTCATGGCATGTGTACCAAGTCCAGTCTGAGAGTGCAGTCCCTTTCAGTGTTCTGTATATGTCTAGGGAGATTACATAAGTCTGTGAACCCTGACTTGTTGCCAGTTTGTTTGATTGAGAGCTTGCATTTGTATGGCTGTATTAGGGACCCAGGTTTTGGAAGAGACCTTGACGTGGTACCTGGGCTTGTCCCATTTGGCCAGATGCGGTAACTAACTCTTCCAGTTTTGCTTTTAATCTGAGAGCTTGTAAGCGAGTGCTGGACTTTCTCTGTGTGTTGTATTAATTTGTTTTGTAATTTTCCCTATGGTTCTTGCACCCAGGCTTGTCTGGGGTTTACTGCCTGTGACTCTGGGGACTGTGCAGCTTCCTGAGAGTGCTATTGAGCACCCAGGGCTGAGCATGTTGCAGGGTCATAGGATGTGTACCCAGTCCAGTCTGAAAGTGCAGTCCCCTTCCGTGTTTTGTATACATACATATATATATATACCTGTATATAGACACAGGTTCATGCATGCTTGTATATATACATATATAAATTTATATTCCTATTATTTTATTGCTTGTTTAATACAAAAGAAATTGTTTTAACATTCCAGTAATTAGTAAGAACGATCATCACAATAAAGTGAGTCCAGAAACAATGCTTTGTCTAATAGTGCCGTTCCGACAGCAACAGCGCAGCTATGTAAGCAGAAGGGAGTGCCTAGCAGTGCAAATAACCACCCCTCTTGCTTGTACACAGTAACGCCCAGCCTGGAACTACTTGAGCGTTACTGTGATGTAGCTGGTGTACGAGCAGAAGTGGGCATGCACTGGCGGCCATCTTTGGAACTGTTGATATGTGCGTACGATCGCACTTATTGGAGAAATCACGCTCAGCTCTTGGGATAGATTACAATCTTATAAACTTAATTATAGTAAAAGTGTTCATTTTATGAAATAGATGTTTATTGCAATATAGAATGAAATTAAACATTAAATATGATGCCAAATTAGAGTTTTCTATCCCTTTAAGCAACTTTCTAATTTACTCCTAATTTACATTGTTCTTCGTTCTCTTGCTATCTTTATTTGACAAAGCAGGAATGTAGGCTTAGGAGTTGTCCCATTTTTTGTTCAGCACCCTGGGTAGTGCTTGCTGATTGGTGGCTGCACATATATGCCTCTTGTCATTAGCTCACCCAATATGATACATTTGGGCTTTATGTCCCTTTAAGATGTCCCCCTTATCTATCTCTTCTACTAACGACAATATAAAGTGATAAATCGTATATATAAAACAACTCTGCAATATGCTTTATTTATTTTGTCCCCTTTTCCTGTAATTCCATTCTGAAATTGTGAGCTTTTCAGTTCCTGTTAGAAATGTAAGTGCAGAACACTGTTATATACCACACAGCCATTGGCTGCACACTCTAGTGACCTATTTATAACTGACCCTCATTGGCCACAGCAGAGAAGGTAACACAAGTTACAACATGGCAGCTCCCAGTGTTTTATAGACACTAAAACTTTACACTTATTTTGTCACTTTTTAAACAACTAATGAAACTTTAAAAAATACATCTACATGTTAGTCATGGACTAATCTTTTCTTTGAATGAATCATTCTATTTAGTAGTTATTTTGTGTTTAATGTCCCATATAGATAACATTGTGCTGCCGCCCGTTGAGTTATTTAAGAGTCAGCACAACACTGCACTAATTGGCTTAAATGCAACTCAATAGATAGTCATGTGATCAGGGGGCTGTTAGAAGAGGCTTAGATACAAGATAATCACAGAGGTAAAAAGTGTATTAATATAACTGAGATAAGGAGCAGTCTGCAAAGGGTTAGATACAGGGTAATCACAGAGGTAAAAGTATATTAATATAACTGAGATAAGGGGCAGTCTGCAGAGGCTTAGATACAGGGTAATCACAGAGGTAAAAAGTATATTAATATAACTGAGATAAGGGGCAGTCTGCAGAAGGTTATATACAAGGTAATCACAGAGGTAAACAGTATATTAATATAACTGAGATAAGGGGCAGTCTGCAGAGGGTTACATACAAGGTAATCACAGAGGTAAAACGTATATTAATATAACAGATAAGGAGCAGTCTGCAGAGGCTTAGATACAAGATAATCACAGAGGTAAAAAGTGTATTAATATAACTGAGATAAGGAGCAGTCTGCAAAGGGTTAGATACAGGGTAATCACAGAGGTAAAAGTATATTAATATAACTGAGATAAGGGGCAGTCTGCAGAGGCTTAGATACAGGGTAATCACAGAGGTAAAAAGTATATTAATATAACTGAGATAAGGGGCAGTCTGCAGAAGGTTAGATACAAGGTAATCACAGAGGTAAAAGTATATTAATATAACTGAGATAAGGGGCAGTCTGCAGAGGCTTAGATACAAGGTAATCACAGAGGAAAAAAGTATATTACTATAACTGAGATAAGGGGCAGTCTGCAGAGGGTTAGATACAGGGTAATCACAGAGGTAAAAAGTATATTAATATAACTGAGATAAGGGGCAGTCTGCAGAAGGTTAGATACAAGGTAATCACAGAGGTAAAAAGTATATTAATATAACTGAGATAAGGGGCAGTCTGCAGAGGCTTAGATACAAAGTAATCACAGAGGAAAAAAGTATATTACTATAACTGAGATAAGGGGCAGTCTGCAGAGGGTTAGATACAGGGTAATCACAGAGGTAAAAGTATATTAATATAATTGAGATAAGGGGCAGTCTGCAGAGGCTTAGATACAAGGTAATCACAGAGGTAAAAAGTATATTAATATAACTGAGATAAGGGGCAGTCTGCAGAGGCTTAGATACAGGGTAATCACAGAGGTAAAAAGTATATTAATATAACTGAGATAAGGGGCAGTCTGCAGAGGCTTAGATACAAGGTAATCACAGAGGAAAAAAGTATATTACTATAACTGAGATAAGGGGCAGTCTGCAGAGGGTTAGATACAGGGTAATCACAGAGGTAAAAAGTATATTAATATAACTGAGATAAGGGGCAGTCTGCAGAAGGTTAGATACAAGGTAATCACAGAGGTAAAAAGTATATTAATATAACTGAGATAAGGGGCAGTCTGCAGAGGCTTAGATACAAGGTAATCACAGAGGAAAAAAGTATATTACTATAACTGAGATAAGGGGCAGTCTGCAGAGGGTTAGATACAGGGTAATCACAGAGGTAAAAGTATATTAATATAATTGAGATAAGGGGCAGTCTGCAGAGGCTTAGATACAGGGTAATCACAGAGGTAAAAAGTATATTAATATAACTGAGATAAGGAGCAGTATGCAGAGGCTTAGATACAGGGTAATCACAGAGGTAAAACATATATTAATATAACTGAGATAAGGAGCAGTCTGCAGATGGTTAGATACAAGGTAATCACAGAGGTATAAAGTATATAAATATAACTGAGATAAGGAGCAGTCTGCAGAGGGTTAGATACAAGGTAATCACAGAGGTAAAAAGTATATTAATATAACTGAGATAAGGGGCAGTCTGCAGAGGCTTAGATACAAGGTAATCACAGAGGAAAAAAGTATATTACTATAACTGAGATAAGGGGCAGTCTGCAGAGGGTTAGATACAGGGTAATCACAGAGGTAAAAAGTATATTAATATAACTGAGATAAGGAGCAGTCTGCAGAGGCTTAGATACAGGGTAATCACAGAGGTAAAAAGTATATTAATATAACTGAGATAAGGAGCAGTATGCAGAGGCTTAGATACAGGGTAATCACAGAGGTAAAACATATATTAATATAACTGAGATAAGGAGCAGTCTGCAGATGGTTAGATACAAGGTAATCACAGAGGTATAAAGTATATAAATATAACTGAGATAAGGAGCAGTCTGCAGAGGGTTAGATACAAGGTAATCACAGAGGTAAAAAGTATATTAATATAACTGAGATAAGGGGCAGTCTGCAGAGGCTTAGATACAAGGTAATGACAGAGGTAAAAAGTATATTAATATAACTGAGATAAGGAGCAGTCTGCAGAGGCTTAGATACAGGGTAATCACAGAGGTAAAAAGTATATAAATATAACTGAGATAAGGAGCAGTCTGCAGAGGGTTAGATACAAGGTAATTACAGAGGTAAAAGTATATTAATATAACTGAGATAAGGGGCAGTCTGCAGAGGCTTAGATACAAGGTAATCACACAGGTAAAAAGTATATTAATATAACTGAGATAAGGGGCAGTCTGCAGAGGCTTAGATACAAGGTAATGACAGAGGTAAAAAGTATATTAATATAACTGAGATAAGGAGCAGTCTGCAGAGGCTTAGATACAGGGTAATCACAGAGGTAAAAAGTATATTAATATAACTGAGATAAGGAGCAGTCTGCAGAGGCTTATATACAAGGTAATCACAGAGGTAAAAGTATATTAATATAACTGAGATAAGGAGCAGTCTGCAGAGGATTAGATACAGGGTAATCACCGAGGTAAAAAGTATATTAATATAACTGAGATAAGGGGCAGTCTGCAGAGGCTTAGATACAAGGTAATCACAGAGGTAAAAGGTATATTAATATAACTGAGATAAGGGGCAGTCTGCAGAGGCTTAGATACAAGGTAATCACAGAGGTAAAAAGTATATTAATATAACTGAGATAAGGGGCAGTCTGCAGAGGCTTAGATACAAGGTAATGACAGAGGTAAAAAGTATATTAATATAACTGAGATAAGGAGCAGTCTGCAGAGGATTAGATACAGGGTAATCACAGAGGTAAAAAGTATATTAATATAACTGAGATAAGGAGCAGTCTGCAGAGGCTTAGATACAGGGTAATCACAAAGGTAAAAAGTATATAAATATAACTGAGATAAGGAGCAGTCTGCAGAGGGTTAGATACAAGGTAATCACAGAGGTAAAAAGTATATTAATATAACTGAGATAAGGAGCAGTATGCAGAGGCTTAGATACAGGGTAATCGCAGAGGTAAAACATATATTAATATAACTGAGATAAGGAGCAGTCTGCAGATGGTTAGATACAAGGTAATCACAGAGGTATAAAGTATATAAATATAACTGAGATAAGGAGCAGTCTGCAGAGGGTTAGATACAGGGTAATCACAGAGGTAAAAAGTATATTAATATAACTGAGAAAAGGAGCAGTCTGCAGAGGCTTAGATACAGGGTAATCACAGAGGTAAAAAGTATATTAATATAACTGAGATAAGGAGCAGTATGCAGAGGCTTAGATACAGGGTAATCACAGAGGTCAAAAGTATATTAATATAACTGAGATAAGGAGCAGTACGCAGAGGCTTAGATACAGGGTAATCACAGAGGTAAAACATATATTAATATAACTGAGATAAGGAGCAGTCTGAGGCTTAGATACAGGGTAATCACAGAGGTAAAAAGTATATTAATATAACTGAGATAAGGAGCAGTATGCAGAGGCTTAGATACAGGGTAATCACAGAGGTAAAACATATATTAATATAACTGAGATAAGGAGCAGTCTGCAGATGGTTAGATACAAGGTAATCACAGAGGTATAAAGTATATAAATATAACTGAGATAAGGGGCAGTCTGCAGAGGCTTAGATACAAGGTAATGACAGAGGTAAAAAGTATATTAATATAACTGAGATAAGGAGCAGTCTGCAGAGGCTTAGATACAGGGTAATCACAGAGGTAAAAAGTATATTAATATAACTGAGATAAGGAGCAGTCTTCAGAGGCTTAGATACAGGGTAATCACAGAGGTAAAAAGTATATTAATATAACTGAGATAAGGAGCAGTCTGCAGAGGCTTATATACAAGGTAATCACAGAGGTAAAAGTATATTAATATAACTGAGATAAGGAGCAGTCTGCAGAGGCTTAGATACAGGGTAATCACAGAGGTAAAAAGTATATAAATATAACTGAGATAAGGAGCAGTCTGCAGAGGGTTAGATACAAGGTAATTACAGAGGTAAAAGTATATTAATATAACTGAGATAAGGGGCAGTCTGCAGAGGCTTAGATACAAGGTAATCACAGAGGTAAAAAGTATATTAATATAACTGAGATAAGGGGCAGTCTGCAGAGGCTTAGATACAAGGTAATGACAGAGGTAAAAAGTATATTAATATAACTGAGATAAGGAGCAGTCTGCAGAGGATTAGATACAGGGTAATCACCGAGGTAAAAAGTATATTAATATAACTGAGATAAGGGGCAGTCTGCAGAGGCTTAGATACAAGGTAATCACAGAGGTAAAAGGTATATTAATATAACTGAGATAAGGGGCAGTCTGCAGAGGCTTAGATACAAGGTAATGACAGAGGTAAAAAGTATATTAATATAACTGAGATAAGGAGCAGTCTGCAGAGGATTAGATACAGGGTAATCACAGAGGTAAAAAGTATATTAATATAACTGAGATAAGGAGCAGTCTGCAGAGGCTTAGATACAGGGTAATCACAAAGGTAAAAATTATATTAATATAACTGAGATAAGGAGCAGTCTGCAGAGGCTTAGATACAAGGCAATCACAGAGGTAAAAAGTATATTAATATAACTGAGATAAGAAGCAGTCTGCAGAGGATTAGATACAGGGTAATCATTGAGGTAAAAAGTATATTAATATAACTGAGATAAGGGGCAGTCTGCAGAGGCTTAGATACAAGGTAATGACAGAGGTAAAAAGTATATTAATATAACTGAGATAAGGAGCAGTCTGCAGAGGATTAGATACAGGGTAATCACAGAGGCAAAAAGTATATTAATATAACTGAGATAAGGAGCAGTCTGCAGAGGATTAGATACAGGGTAATCACAGAGGCAAAAAGTATATTAATATAACTGAGATAAGGAGCAGTCTGCAGAGGATTAGATACAGGGTAATCACAGAGGCAAAAAGTATATTAATATAACTGAGATAAGGAGCAGTCTGCAGAGGGTTAGATACAAGGTAATCACAGAGGTAAAAAACATAATTTATGTAAGAACTTACCTGATAAATTAATTTCTTTCATATTAGCAAGAGTCCATGAGCTAGTGACGTATGGGATATACATTCCTACCAGGAGGGGCAAAGTTTCCCAAACCTTAAAATGCCTATAAATACACCCCTCACCACACCCACAATTCAGTTTAATGAATAGCCAAGAAGTGGGGTGATAAGAAAGGAGCGAAAGCATCAAAAATAAGGAATTGGAATAATTGTGCTTTATACAAAAAAATCATAACCACCACAAAAAGGGTGGGCCTCATGGACTCTTGCTAATATGAAAGAAATGAATTTATCAGGTAAGTTCTTACATAAATTATGTTTTCTTTCATGTAATTAGCAAGAGTCCATGAGCTAGTGACGTATGGGATAGCAGATACCCAAGATGTGGAACTTCCACGCAAGAGTCACTAGAGAGGGAGGGATAAAATAAAGGCAGCCAATTCCGCTGAAAAAATAATCCATGACCCAAATCAAAATGTTTTAATCTTATAATGAAAAAAACTGAAATTATAAGCAGAAGAATCAAACTGAAACAGCTGCCTGAAATACTATTCTACCAAAAACTGCTTCTGAAGAAGAGAAAACGTCAAAATGGTTGAATTTAGTAAAAATATGCAAAGACCAAGTTGTTGCTTTGCAAATCTGATCAACAAAAGCTTCATTCTTAAAAGCCCACAAAGTGGAAACTGATCTAGTAGAATGAGCTGTAATTCTCTGAGGCGGGGCCTGACCCAACTCCAAATAAGCCTGATGAATCAAAAGCTTTAACCAAGATGTCAAAGAAATGGCAGAAGCCTTCTGACCTTTCCTAAAACCAGAAAAGATAACAAATAGACTAGAAGTCTTTCTGAAATCTGAGTAGCTTCAACATAATATTTCAAAACTCTTACCATATCCAAAGAATGTAAGGATCTTACCAAATAATTCTTAGGATTAGGACACAAGGAAGGGACAATAATTCCTCTACTAATGTTGTTATAATTCACAACTTAGGTAAAAATTGAAATGAGGACAGCAAAACCACCTTATCTTGATGAAAAATCAGAAAAAGGAGACTCACAAGAAAGAGCAGATAATTAAAAAACTGTTCTAGCTGAAGAGATAATTAAAAAACTGTTCTAGCTGAAGAGATGTCTAAAAGGAACAATACTTTCCATGAAAGTAATTTAAATGTCCAAATAAAGTATATGCTCAAACGGAAGAGCCTGTAAAGCCCTCAGAACCAAATTAAGACTCCAAGGAGGATAAATTGGCCTAATGACAGGCTTGATACGAACCAAAGCCTGAACAAAACAATGAATAAACAGAAAAATGAGCACATTTTTCTGTGAAAACAGCACAGAAAAAGCAGAGATTTGTCCTTTCAAGAAACTTGCAGACAAAAACCCTTATCCAAACCATCCTGAAGAAACTATAAAATCCTAGGAATTCTAAAAGAATGCCAAGAGAATTTATGAGAAGAGCATCATGAGATGTAAATCTTCCAAACTCGATAATAAATCTTACTAGACACAGATTTACGAGCCTGCAACATAGTATTAATCACTGAGTCAGAGAAACTTCTAAGACTAAGTACTAAGCGTTAAATTTTCATACCATCAAATTAATAATTTGAATTCCTGATGGAAAAAACGAATGTTAAGATATAAGGTCTGACCTTAATGGAAGTGACCAAGATTGGCAACTGGACATCCGAACAAGAACCATATACAAAAACCTGTGCGGCCATGCTGGAGCCACCAGCAACAAAAAAGATTGCTCTCTGATGATTTTGAAAATCACTCTAAAAAGAAGAACCAGAGGCGAAAAAATATAGGCAGATTGATAACTCCAAGGAAGTGTCAATGCATACACTGCTTCCGCCTGAGGATCCCCGGACCTGAATAGGCCCCTGGGAAGTTCCTTGTTTAGATGAGATGCCATCAGATCTATTTCTGGAAGCCCTCACATCTGAACAATTTGAAAAAAACATATCTGGATAAAGAGACCATTCTCCCGGATGTAAAGCTTGATTGACAGAGATAATCCGCTTCCCAATTGTCTATACCTGGGGAAAAAAACACAGAAATTAGATAGGAGCTGGATTTAGCCCAAGCAAATATCCGAGATACTTCTGTCACAGCCTAAGGACTGATAGTCCCACCCTGATGATTGACATACGCCACAGTTGTGACATTGTCTGTCTGAAAAACAATAAACGTCTCTTTCTTCAAAAAGAAGCCAAAAACTGAAGACCTCTGAGAAATGCACGGAATTCCAAATTATCAAATGGTAATCTCGCCTCCTGAGATTTCCAAACCCCTTGTGCTGACAGAGATCCTCAGACAGCCTCCCAACCTAAAAGACTCGCATCTGTAGAGATCATGGTCCAGGTTGAAAGAACCGAAGAGTCCCGTAGAACTAAATGATGGTGAGCTTAACCACCAAATCAAAGATAGTTAAACATTAGGATTCAAAGATATATAAAGTGATATCCTAGAATCCCTGCACCATTAATTCAGCATAAAAAACTGGAAAGGTTTCCTATGAAAATGAGCAAAGGGAATCGAATCCAATGCTGCAGCCATGAGACCTAAAACTTCCATTCATATATAGCAACTGAAGGAAATAATAGAGACTGAAGGGTCTGACAAACGGAACCCAATAAAATTGACACTTGACTGTTAGAGACAAAGACATTGACACAATCTGGAAACCTAAAAATGGTGACCCTTGTGTGAGGAATCAAGGAGCTTTTTTGATAAAAAGATCCTCTAACCATGTCTTGAAGAAACAACAAAGTTGAATCGTATGAGATTCCACAGAACGAAAAGACTGAGCCAGTACCATGAAATCGTCCAAATAAGGAAACACTGAGAACCTTGAAAAGATTCTTAGAGATGTCGCTAGACCAAATGGAAAAGCAACAAATTGGTAATGATTGTCAAAAAAAGAGAATCTCAGAAAAAGAAAATAATCTGAATATAATCAGAAAATGAAGATATGCATCTATTGTATCTATTGTAAACAAATAATGCCATCACTGACCAAAAAGGCAGAATAGACCATATAAACACCATTCTAAAAGATGGAACACTTATATGACAAATCAAAAAGATTTTCTATCTTTGGGACAATGAATAGTTCTGAATAAACCCCCAAACCCTGTTCCTAAAAATGGAACTGGTATAAATACCCCAGAAAAACTCCAGGTCTGAGCAGCGCCTTGAACCCAACGGGTAATCAGCCGAAGTACCCAAAACATACAGGTCTGAAACACACTTAAGGAAAGTGTGAGCCTTACTGGAATAGCTGGAATATGATAGAGAAAAAAAGACTTCTCACAGACGGTTTTACTCTGAATCCTATTCTGTACCCAAAATCTAAGAAGTTTGGACCGAATTGAACCAAACAATTTCAAAAAAGTCTTAACATGCCCCTTACCAGCTAAGCTGGAATAAGAACCGCACCTACATGCAAATTTGGGGAGCTGACTTTGAACTGTTAAATGGCTTAATTGAATGAAGAAAAACTTTCAATTATAAACATGTTACTTTGGGAAGAATATAGGATTCCGTTCCTTAGTAAGAACAAAAATCACTGAGCAAAAAGGCACTAATATAAACTTAAAATTTAGTCTTAGAACTCAATCTTGAAGCCCAGAGTAACAATTAAAGAATTGAATCCAATTATGAACCAAATAATTTGATTACCTTGGAAAAGAAATATGGAATTTAGAAATCAAATTAGCATTCCAAGATTGAAATCACAAAGTTCTTCTAGCTAAAATAGCTAAAGACATAGATTAAACCTCATTTGCGAACATATCAAAAAATGACGACACAAATGAAATTATTAGCATGTTGACTTAACAATGCTAAACGATAAAGGATAATGTGATTTGTCAGCGCTAAGATATACCTTAAGCTGTGAGTCACAAAAGGGGTCTAACCAATCCCCTCAAAAATGTATACTAAAAAAGGTGGTAGTGATCACAGCGCCAAAAAAGGCTAAAAAGGTAATTACACACAAGTATGATAGATTTTAAAATTATATTTATTTAGTATAAAACAATGGAGGTTAAAATCTCCTAGGAAGATTTTAAAACAAATAAAATAAACTAGTAATCTCTAGAAATATTAGCTGCGTTAGCAACAATGTTACCATAACATAACATAAAGTAACTCAAAATGATATTGGAAATAATAATGTAAAACTCACATTAGTTTTATTAGACCCTGTCCCAAAGCATATGGATAGGAGTGGGGTATAATTAACCTCCCGTAAAACACGATGGGAATAACTAAAAATGCAGAGCTTGATGGTACTGTTCTTAGGCTACGAGACTGATAAATAGGGTGCTAAAAATGGGAGCACGGTATATATCAGTGGAGCTATGGATCCATAACAGTGTAGCAGCCGCAGTTAGGATTCAAAAGAGGGAGTGCTTGACAAACGCCGCACTCGATTGAGAATCTTTAACACTAACCCCTTGTTACAAGGGTAGCTGCGGTACCAAAAGGAAATATATATATAACATAAATACGTAATTATGTATCACAAGCTGGTAGATATATACTGAGGAAAATCAAAACAAGGGTGTCAACAATCTGTGCAACACTTAAATTAGAATACAAGTGCAACAAATTCTGTGCAAATGTAAAAATCAATACATACAATAAAAAATCAATACATATAATAAAATGACAGTGTCAATCCTATATGATAAAAGCAAATATGTGAAACAATGAGTGGGTGACAAGTAGTAAGTGTAAAATTGGGTAAAAAGGACAATATCACATAAAAAATCCCATAAAAAGTCGTGCGTGAACGCTAAAAACTGTGCGTGAACGTTAAAAAACTTAAATGAATTCCTGACTTGTTAAAAAATGTATATATAACGATACAAAAAGCGTTCGTGGTGATATAAAGTTAGTGAAAAAAAGAAAAAAATGAAAAAAATCCCTTAAAAATAGAAAGTACAAAAAGCCAATGTCAATTTATCCAACAAGGTGATTTATAAGTACAATCTTATTCCCTGTGAGAAAACTTGTTACAATTGCTGATGAAGGATCGTCCAAAGGAATCCTTTTGGGGATCTCAGCTGGGTCTGTTAGGTATCGATGTGCCCTAAAAACAAAGATACAACATAGTGTAGCCGAATTTCCAAAAAAAAGAATAATCAAAAAGATGCTTACCAATGCTGTCTACGCGTTTCGGTCCATACAAGACCTTTTTCAAGACTCTTGAAAAAGGTCTTGTATGGACCGAAACGCGTAGACAGCATTGGTAAGCATCTTTTTGATTATTCTTTTTTTTGGAAATTCGGCTACACTATGTTGTATCTTTGTTTTTAGGGCACATCGATACCTAACAGACCCAGCTGAGATCCCCAAAAGGATTCCTTTGGACGATCCTTCATCAGCAATTGTAACAAGTTTTCTCACAGGGAATAAGATTGTACTTATAAATCACCTTGTTGGATAAATTGACATTGGCTTTTTGTACTTTCTATTTTTAAGGGATTTTTTTCATTTTTTTCTTTTTTTCACTAACTTTATATCACCACGAACGCTTTTTGTATCGTTATATATACATTTTTTAACAAGTCAGGAATTCATTTAAGTTTTTTAACGTTCACGCACAGTTTTTAGCGTTCACGCACGACTTTTTATGGGATTTTTTATGTGATATTGTCCTTTTTACCCAATTTTACACTTACTACTTGTCACCCACTCATTGTTTCACATATTTGCTTTTATCATATAGGATTGACACTGTCATTTTATTATATGTATTGATTTTTTATTGTATGTATTGATTTTTACATTTGCACAGAATTTGTTGCACTTGTATTCTAATTTAAGTGTTGCACAGATTGTTGACACCCTTGTTTTGATTTTCCTCAGTATATATCTACCAGCTTGTGATACATAATTACGTATTTATGTTATATATATATTTCCTTTTGGTACCGCAGCTACCCTTGTAACAAGGGGTTAGTGTTAAAGATTCTCAATCGAGTGCGGCGTTTGTCAAGCACTCCCTCTTTTGAATCCTAACTGCGGCTGCTACACTGTTATGGATCCATAGCTCCACTGATATATACCGTGCTCCCATTTTTAGCACCCTATTTATCAGTCTCGTAGCCTAAGAACAGTACCATCAAGCTCTGCATTTTTAGTTATTCCCATCGTGTTTTACGGGAGGTTAATTATACCCCACTCCTATCCATATGCTTTGGGACAGGGTCTAATAAAACTAATGTGAGTTTTACATTATTATTTCCAATATCATTTTGAGTTACTTTATGTTATGTTATGGTAACATTGTTGCTAACGCAGCTAATATTTCTAGAGATTACTAGTTTATTTTATTTGTTTTAAAATCTTCCTAGGAGATTTTAACCTCCATTGTTTTATACTAAATAAATATAATTTTAAAATCTATCATACTTGTGTGTAATTACCTTTTTAGCCTTTTTTGGCGCTGTGATCACTACCACCTTTTTTAGTTAACAATGCTAAACAAATCACAACCAGAAGAATTAAGTAATTGCAACATCAGCCAAATAAATTACAGGTCTACGAAAAGTACCTGAAAATAAATAACTTTCCTTAAATAAGATACAACCATCTAAAGGAAAAAAATAAATAAATACTATTTCATATAGAATAATAGTATGTTAAGCAGGAGTAGAGATAGCCCCATTAACTTGGGGAATCTTTCCTCAAAAACTGAAAACTAACTGCCGGCAAAGAATACAATTTAAAAACCTTAAAGAAGGAATAAAAGAAATTTTCAGCCTATTCCATTCCCTAGAATCAGGAACTGGAAAAAAACTTCTGAATAAACCACAAAAGGTTAATAAGCAGAATTTAAATTATAGCTAGTCTTTAAATCAAAAGAACTAGTTACTTAAATATCCAAAATAATCAACACCTTTTCAACAAAGAACAAATGTACTCTATTAAAAAATAAAAAAGTAGTTTTGTTAGTGTCAATATCTGATGAAGAAAATTCTGAATGAGAAAAAAACACCATCAGAGAAGGATAATTCAGTATGTTGTTGGTCATTTGAAACTTCATCAACTAAAAAAGAAGTTTGAAAAAGACCTAAAATTTTTTATTAGAAGGCACAATGTCAGACAAAGCCTTTAAAATAGAATCAGAAAAATATTCTTATAAATTCCTAAGTATATCTTGTACATAAGATGTAAAAAGAATAGCAATATATAAAGCATAATACTAATGGACTCTGCATGTAAAAGTTTATCATGATAACTTATTACAAACCATAGCTAAAGATAAACATTCATAACATTTAAAATAAATGAACTTAGCTTTGGTGGGACTGATATCAGTCATCAGGAATCCCTCAGTATTTTCTGATACAGGAACAGTGATTGAATATCTTGCAATATGTAATAGAAAAAAACAACATATAAAGCAAAATTATCAAATTCCTTAAATGACAGTTTCAGGAATGGGAAAAAATGCAAAATAAACAAGCCTCTAGCAACCAGAAGCAACAAAAAAGTGAGACTTAAATAATGTGAAAAATAGTACGCCAAGTATGACGCCCACATTTTTTGGCGCCAAGTATAACGCCCACATTTTTGGCGCAAAAAACGTCTGTAACACACATGCGGCAAAAAATGACGCAACCACGAACAAACTTCCGGCGTCAACTATGGCGCCGGAAATGATAAAATTTTGCGCCAAAAAAAGTTTGCGCCAAAAATGACGCAATAAATTGAAGCATTTTCTGCACCCGCGAGCCTAACAGCCCACAGGGAAAAAAGTCAATTGAAAATTTTTAAGGTAAGAATAATATATATATTCATATGCATTATCCCAAAATAATGAAACTGACAGTCTGAAATAAGGAATACTGATTATCCTGAATCATGGCAAATATAAGTTTAAAACATATTATTTAGAACTTTACATATAAAGTGCCCAACCATAGCTTTGAGTGTCATAAATAGAAATAAGATTTTACTTACCCCAAGACACTCATCTACATATAGTAGATAGCCAAACCAGTACTGAAACGAGAATCAGTAGAGGTAATGGTATATAAGAGTATATCGTCGATCTGAAAAGGGAGGTAGGAGAAGAAATCTCTACGACCGATAACAGAGAACCTATGAAATAGATCCCCTAGAGGAAGACCATGGTATTCAAATAGGCAATACTCTCTTCACATCCCTCTGACATTCACTGAACTCTGAGAGGAAAACCGGGCTTCAGCCTGCTGCGAAGCGCATATCAACGTAGAATCTAGCACAAACTTACTTCACCACCTCCATAGGAGGCAAAGTTTGTAAAACTGACTTGTGGGTGTGGTGAGGGGTGTATTTGTAGGCATTTTAAGGTTTGGGAAACTTTGCCCCTCCTGGTAGGAATGTATATCCCATACATCACTAGCTCATGGACTCTTGCTAATTACATGAAAGAAAGTATATTAATATAACTGAGATAAGGAGCAGTCAGCAGAGGCTTAGATACAGGGTAATCACAGAGGTAAAAAGTATATTAATATAACAGATAAGGAACAGTCTGTAGAGGGTTAGATACAAGGTAATCACAGAGGTAAAAAGTATATTAATATAACTGAGATAAGGAGCAGTCTGCAGAGGCTTAGATACAGGGTAATCACAGAGATAAAAAGTATATTAATATAACTGAGATAAGGAGCAGTCTGCAGAGGGTTAGATACAGGGTAATCACAGAGGTAAAACGTGTATTAATATAAAGGTTGGTTATGCAAAACTGGGGTATGGGTAATAAAGGGATTATATTTTTTAAACAATAACAACTCTGGAGTAGGCTGTCCCTTTGAATTAAAACATGGCGCCACCCATTACTTTATAGAGCCTCAGTGGAAAACCAAGAGTTAAACTACAGGAAAACAAGATAAAAGTATATTGCAAAGTTTTTAACTACACAATAACAATTTTTTATATATTCAAGTCTCCTGCTGTTTAATGTCCCCTTTAAATAAATGATAAAATGAACCATATGTCTTTGGAAACCTATAATCAAGCATTGATATTTCACCAAATACTTAAATATGCCCATTTCCAACTGAGACTACTTTCAATATCTATTATTATTCCTCTTCCACCTTATCGTATAAATTTACCGTTTCATCAACAATATTTTCTAATCGTCTCCTTGTTCATTAGTTTCGCAGACGTATTTACTCACCAACACGCGGCTCTGATTTGATCGCCACACGTGAAATAGCTTTTTCACCAATCTTGTTCTTGTCATCTCCGTCCACCACACTTGATACAGTCTCCAGATTTTCATAGTTTGGTTCTGTTAAAGACAACGTTATATCTTCCTTTTAAAATAGCAGTGTTTAACCCTTTTAAACGGTTGATCCATTTCCAACCCTCTACTGAGCTGTATTGGAGTTTTTAGAGCAGCTCACATTGGGGATGTGCATTTGTGTGATTCGTTGTACTATGAATGGCGAATATGGTTGCCGGCAGCAGCATTAAGATCTTTTCAGAACTGGATTTCAGCACACAAGGAGCTGCCGGAGGTCATGTTCAGCACTCATAGTACAACGAATCACACAAATGCACATCGCTACTACACATATATATTTATCAGCCTCACACTATACATAGCACATGAACTCTACATTAAAATGTGTAAACAAAATGTATAAAAAAAATAATTCTACTAAACAAGGTTGTAAAAATAAAAAGTTATTGTTTTTTGCTAAACTCTGTTGATAAAAGAAGGGGTTACCCACATATAAAAAGGCCTTTTAGGTACATGTACAGTATATAACTAGATTTGCACATAGGTCTCTACTTAAATAAATGCAGATTGATACAAACCAGGTGATCACTATGACAGATTTATACACACCAGGTGATCACTATGGCAGATTTATACACACCAGGTGATCACTATGGCAGATTTATACACACCAGGTGATCACTATAACAGAATTATACACACCAGGTGATCACTATGGCAGATTTATACACACCAAGGGCGCGATCCGATATGCAGCGTAGTTTGCGGCGCAAGCGAGGGAACCACCGCCGCCCGCAGTTTCAGCTCGCAACTCGAGCTATCCTATATACGGCGCCGTCAGATGCTAAAGTGCCGTAAGTCGGATAAACCAGCGATGTCCAGAAATCTGCGTAAGTACAAATTTCTGGAGTCGCCAGTGACTTACGGCACTTTAGAAACTGCCGGCGCCTACAAAACCTGACTAAGTTATTAAA
>NC_069505.1:620589433-620839433 GCF_027579735.1 Bombina bombina
CACACACACATATATATATATATATATATATATATATATATATGTGTGTGTGTGTGTGTGTGTGTGTGTATATATATATATATATATATATATACACACACACACATATATATATACACACACACACACACGCATATATATATATTCAAGCAATTTCCAGCTCAGCCCACCAAGAGGCAACCGCCTGGGTGCAAATATAAGCAATATAAGTAACAGAGTCAAATGCACTCTCAGGTCTTTTCAATTGATTCTTTAATGGAACGTTTTCGGGGTTCACAACCCCTTCATCAGCATGGTGATGAAGGGGTTGTGAACCCCGAAAACGTTCCATTAAAGAATCAATTGAAAAGACTTGAGAGTGCATTTGACTCTGTTACTTATATATATATATATATATATATATATATATATATAAAGATCTCTCACAACTCACCTGCTTCAGGATCTGAACAGACGTCGTCCTTCTGCTGAAAATCCGTTTCCTCTCTCCCATTCTCTCCATCACCAACGGAGATTATTTCTGGATTTTCAGATAATTAAATTAATTTATATGTTAAAAGTTATTCATGGGATTTTTAAGAAAAACAAAATTTATGCTTACCTGATAAATGTATTTCTCTTGTGGTGTATCCAGTCCACGGGTTCATCCATTACTTGTGGGATATTCTCCTTCCCAACAGGAAGCTGCAAGAGGACACCCACAGCAGAGCTGTCTATATAGCTCCTCCCCTAACCCCCACCTCCAGTCATTCGACCGAAGACAAGCAAGAGAAAGGAGAAACTATAGGGTGCAGTGGTGACTGTAATTTAAAAATAAAAAACACCTGCCTTAAAATGACAGGGCGGGCCGTGGACTGGATACACCACAAGAGAAATAAATTTATCAGGTAAGCATAAATTTTGTTTTCTCTTGTAAAGGTGTATCCAGTCCACGGGTTCATCCATTACTTGTGGGATACCAATACCAAAGCTTTAGGATACGGATGAAGGGAGGGACAAGGCAAGAACTTAAACGGAAAGCACCACTGCCTGTAAGACCTTTCTCCCAAAAATAGCCTCTGAAGAAGCAAAAGTATCAAATTTATAGAATTTAGAAAAGGTATGAAGCGAAGACCAAGTCGCCACCTTACAAATCTGTTAAACAGAGGCCTCATGTTTAAAAGCCCATGTGGAAGCTACTGCTCTAGTAGAATGAGCTGTAATTCTTTCAGGAGGCTGCTGGCCAGCAGTCTCATAAGCTAAGCGTATTATACTTCTTAGCCAAAAAGAAAGAGAAGTTGCCGAAGCCTTTTGGCCTCTCCTCTGTCCAGAGTAGACAACAAACAAAGCAGATGTTTGACGAAAATCCTTTGTAGCTTGTAAACAAAACTTTAAAGCACGAACCACATCAAGATTGTGTAATAGACGTTCCTTCTTTGAAGAAGGATTAGGACATAGTGAAGGAGCAACAATCTCCTGATTGATATTCTTATTAGATACCACCTTAGGAAGAAACCCAGGTTTGGTACGCAACACTACCTTATCTGCATGGAAAATCAGATAAGGGGAATTCCATTGTAAAGCAGATAACTCCGAAACTCTTTGAGCCGAGGAGATAGCTACTAAAAACAGAACTTTCCAAGATAAAAGATAAGATCTATGGAATGCAAAGGTTCAAACGGAACCCCTTGAAGAACTTTAAGAACTAAATTTAAACTCCATGGCGGAGCAACAGGTTTAAACACAGGCTTGATCCTAACTAAAGCCTGACAAAACGCCTGAACATCTGGAACCTCAGCCAGACGTTTGTGCAAAAGAATAGACAGAGCAGAAATCTGTCCCTTTAAGGAACTAGCTGACAAACCCTTCTCCAACCCTTCTTGGAGAAAAGATAATATCCTAGGAATCCTGAACTTACTCCATGAGTAACCCTTGGATTCACACCAATGAGGATATTTACACCATATCTTATGATAGATTTTCCTGGTGACAGGCTTTCGAGCCTGAATTAAGGTATCAATGACCGATTCGGAAAAACCACGCTTTGATAGAATCAAGCGTTCAATCTCCAAGCAGTCAGACGTAGAGAAATTAGATTTGGATGTTTGAAGGGACCTTGAAGTAGAAGGTCCTGCCTTAGCGGCAGAGTCCATGGTGGAAAGGATGACATGTCCACCAGATCTGCATACCAAGTCCTGCGTGGCCACTCAGGGGCTATCAAGATCACTGAAGCTCTCTCCTGCTTGATCTTGGCAATCAGACGAGGAAGCAGAGGAAACGGTGGAAACACATAAGCCAGGCTGAAGGACCAGGGCGCTGCTAGAGCATCTATCAGTGCTGCCTTGGGATCCCTGGACCTGGACCTGTAACAAGGAAGCTTGGCGTTCTGACGAGACGCCATGAGATCCAGTTCTGGTTTGCCCCAAAGTTGGATCAACTGGGCAAATACCTCCGGATGGAGCTCCCACTCCCCCGGATGAAAAGTCTGCCGACTTAGAAAATCCGCCTCCCAGTTCTCTACTCCTGGGATATGGATAGCTGAGAAATGGCAAGAGTGAACCTCTGCCCATAGAATTATCTTTGAAACCTCCAACATTGCCAGGGGGTTCCTTGTTCCCCCCTGATGGTTGATATAGGCTACAGTCGTGATGTTGTCCGACTGAAATCTGATGAACCTGACCGCAGCTAGCTGAGGCCAAGCCTGAAGAGCATTGAATATCGCTCTTAGTTCCAGAATGTTTATCGGAAGGAGGGCCTCCTCCTGAGTCCACAAACCCTGAGCCTTCAGGGAGTTCCAGACTGCACCCCAGCCCAGAAGGCTGGCATCTGTCGTTACTATAGTCCATTCTGGCCTGCGGAAACTCATTCCCTTGGACAGATGGACCCGAGATAGCCACCAGAGAAGAGAATCCCTGGTCTCTTGATCCAGATTTAGTAGAGGGGACAAATCTGTGTAATCCCCATTCCACTGATTGAGCATGCAAAGTTGCAGTGGTCTGAGATGTAGGCGGGCAAACGGAACTATGTCCATTGCCGCTACCATTAATCCGATTACCTCCATACACTGAGTCACTGACGGACGAGAAATGGAATAAAGAGCACGGCAGAACCTTCGTAAAGATTCTTGGTGCCGTGGCTAACCCGAAGGGAAGAGCCACAAACTGGTAATGCCTGTCTAGGAAGGCGAACCTGAGAAACTGATGATGATCCCTGTGTATCGGAATATGTATATAAGCATCCTTTAAATCCACGGTAGTCATATATTGACCCTCCTGGATCATAGGTAGGATGGTTGGAATAGTCTCCATCTTGAAGGATGGGACCCTGAGAAATTTATTTAGGATCTTGAGATCCAAGATTGGTCTGAAAGTTCCCTCTTTCTTGGGAACTATAAACAGATTTGAATAGAAGCCCTGCCCCTGTTGCTCCTTTGGAACTGGGTGGATCACTCCCATAACAAGTAGGTCTTGAACGCAATGTAAGAATGCCTCTCTCTTTATCTGGTTTGCAGATAATTTTGAGAGATAAAATCTCCCCTTTGGAGATGAAGCTTTGAAATCCAGAAGATATCCCTGGGAAACAATCTCCAGAGCCCAGGGATCCTGGACGTCTCTTGCCCAAGCCTGGGCGAAGAGAGAAAGTCTGCCCCCCACTAGATCTGGTCCCGGATCGGGGGCTACTCCTTCATGCTGTCTTAGAGGCAGCAGCAGGCTTTTTGTCCCGTTTCCCCTTGTTCCAAGCCTGGTTAGGTCTCTAGACTGGCTTGGACTGGGCAAAATTTCCCTCTTGTTTTGTAGAAGAAGAAGATGAAACTGCGCCACTCTTGAAGTTTCGAAAGGAACGAAAATTAGTCTGCTTGGTCCTTAACTTGTTGGACCTATCCTGGGAAAGGGCGTGGCATTTTCCTCCAGTAATATCAGAAATGATCTCCTTCAGTCCAGGCCCAAATAGGGTCTGCCCTTTGAAGGGGATCTTGAGAAGTTTAGACTTTGAAGTGACATCAGCTGACCAGGATTTAAGCCATAGCGCCCAACGTGCCTGAATGGCAAAACCTGAATTCTTAGCCGTTAGCTTGGTTAAATGAAAAACGGCATCAGAAATAAATGAATTGGCTAACTAAAGAGCTTTAAGACTGTCAAGGATATCATCCAACGGGGACTCTACCTGTAAAGCCTCCTCCAGAGACTCGAACCAGAAAGCCGCTGCAGCAGTGACTGGGGCAATGCATGCAAGAGGCTGGAGAATAAAACCTTGTTGTATAAAGATTTTTTCTTAAGGAAACCCTCTAATTTCTTATCCATAGGATCTAGGAAAGCACAACTGTCCTCAACAGGAATAGTTGTACACTTAGCTAGGGTAGAGACTGCTCCCTACACCTTAGGGACCATCTGCCACAAGTCCCGTGTAGCGGCATCTATAGGAAACATTTTCTTAAAAGCAGGAGGGGGGAGAGAACGTCACACCTGGTCTATCCCATTCCTTAGTAATAATTTCTGAAAACCTCTTAGGGATTGGAAAAACATCAGTGTAAACAGGCACTGCAAAGTATTTGTCCATTTTACACAATTTCTCTGGGACTCTGGGTCACAGTCATCCAGAGTTGCTAAAACCTCCCTGAGCAACACGCGGAGGTGTTCAAGCTTAAATTTAAATGTAGACATATCAGAATCAGACTGAAGTAACGCCTTCCCTGAATCAGAGAAGTCACCCACAGATAGAAGCTCTCCTGCTTCAGCTTCTGCACATTGTGAGGGTATATCAGACATAGCTACTAAAGCGTCAGAGAGCTCTGTATTTGTTCTAGCCCCAGAGCTGTCTCGCTTTCCTTGTAACCCTGGCAGTTTGGACAATACCTCAGTGAGGGTATGATTCATAACTGCTGCCATGTCTTGTAAAGTAAACGCATTGGACGCACTAGATGTACTTGGCGTCCCTTGAGCGGGAGTTCTAGGTTCTGACACGTGGGGAGAGCTAGATGGCATAACCTCCCTTTTGTCAGTCTCAGAAACCTCAGGTGATAAATCTTTAAAAGCCATAATATGGTCTTTATAACTTATAGAAAGGTCAGTGCATTTGGTACACATTCTAAGAGGGGGTTCCACAATGGCTTCTAAACATAATGAACAAGGAGTTTCCTCTATGTCAGACATGTTTAACAGACTAGTAATGAGACCAGCAAGCTTGGAAAACACTTTAATAAATGTGAAAAAAGCAATAATAAAAAACGGTACTGTGCCTTTAAGAGAAAAAAACTACCACATAAACTGCAAAACAGTGAAAAAAAGTAGTAAACTCTATGAAATTTTTACAGTGTGTATAAGGGACTAAAGCAGCATTGCACCCACTTGCAAATGGATGATTAACCCCTCAGGCCCAAAAAACGAATTAGAAAAACTTAAAACCTGTTAACAAACAGTCAAACACACTGCCACAGGTCTGCTGTGGCTCCTACCTGCCCTTAAAAACTATTTTTGCAGGAACAAAACCCTCTATAGAGGTCCTATAAGCCAGAGGACTCCTTCAGGGAAGCTGGATGTCTCAGACTGAAAACGAAAATAGGCCCCTCCCACCATGCACAAAGTCAGAGGGCCTTAAAAAAGTACTCCTAGGAGTAATCTAAAAAGCCATGTGGAAACTAAGCCCCAAATAAAGATTTATCACCCTCAGAGAAAAAACATAATTTATGCTTACCTGATAAATTTATTTCTCTTGTAGTGTATTCAGTCCACGGATCATCCATTACTTATGGGATATATTCCCTTCCCAACAGGAAGTTGCAAGAGGATCACACAAGCAGAGCTGCTATATAGCTCCTCCCCTCACACGTCATATCCAGTCATTCGACCGAAACAAGACAAGAAAGGAGAAACCATAGGTGCAGTGGTGACTGGAGTTTTAATTAAAATTTAGGTCTGCCTCAAAAAAGACAGGGCGGGCCGTGGACTGAATACACTACAAGAGAAATAAATTTATCAGGTAAGCATAAATTATGTTTTCTCTTGTTAAGTGTATTCAGTCCACGGATCATCCATTACTTATGGGATACCAATACCAAAGCTAAAGTACACGGATGATGGGAGGGACAAGGCAGGAACTTAAACGGAAGGAACCACTGCCTGTAGAACCTTTCTCCCAAAAACAGCCTCCGAAGAAGCAAAAGTGTCAAATTTGTAAAATTTTGAAAAGGTATGAAGTGAAGACCAAGTCGCAGCCTTGCAAATCTGTTCAACAGAGGCCTCATTCTTAAAGGCCCAGGTGGAAGCCACAGCTCTAGTGGAATGAGCTGTAATTCTTTCAGGAGGCTGCTGTCCAGCAGTCTCATAGGCTAAACGTATTATGCTACGAAGCCAAAAAGAGAGAGAGGTTGCCGAAGCTTTTTGACCTCTCCTCTGACCAGAATAAACGACAAACAGGGAAGAAGTTTGACGAAAATCTTTAGTTGCCTGTAAATAGAACTTCAGGGCACGGACTACGTCCAGATTGTGCAAAAGTCGTTCCTTCTTTGAAGAAGGATTAGGACATAATGATGGAACAACAATCTCTTGATTGATATTCCTGTTAGAAACTACCTTAGGTAAGAACCCAGGTTTAGTACGCAGAACTACCTTGTCTGAATGGAAAATCAGATAAGGAGAATCACAATGTAAGGCAGATAACTCAGAGATTCTTCGAGCCGAGGAAATAGCCATCAAAAACAGAACTTTCCAAGATAAAAGCTTAATATCAATGGAATGAAGGAGTTCAAACGGAACACCTTGAAGGACTTTAAGAACTAAATTTAAGCTCCACGGCGGAGCAACAGTCTTAAACACAGGCTTAATCCTAGCCAAAGCCTGACAAAAAGCCTGAACGTCTGGAACTTCTGCCAGACGTTTGTGTAAAAGAATAGACAGAGCAGAAATCTGTCCCTTTAACGAACTAGCAGATAAGCCCTTTTCTAAACCCTCTTGTAGAAAAGACAATATCCTAGGAATCCTAACCTTACTCCATGAGTAACTCTTGGATTCGCACCAATATAAATATTTACGCCATATCTTATGGTACATTTTTCTGGTAACAGGTTTTCGAGCCTGTATTAAGGTATCAATAACCGACTCCGAGAAGCCACGCTTTGATAGGATCAAGCGTTCAATCTCCATGCAGTCAGCCTCAGAGAAATTAGATATGGATGGTTGAAAGGACCCTGAATTAGAAGGTCCTTCCTCTGAGGCAGAGACCATGGTGGACAGGACGACATGTCCACTAGGTCTGCATACCAGGTCCTGCGTGGCCACGCAGGCGCTATCAGAATCACTGATGCTCTCTCCTGTTTAATCTTGGCAATCAGTCGAGGTAGCAGCGGAAATGGTGGAAACACATAAGCCATGTTGAAAACCCAAGGGGCTGCTAGAGCATCTATCAGCGCCGCTCCCGGGTCCCTGGACCTGGATCCGTAACAAGAAAGCTTGGCGTTCTGGCGAGACGCCATGAGAAATTACAAGGAATAGACAGCTAAGGGGTTACTGTAGCACTCACTCTCACTCAAAGAAGTTTATAATAAAATCATACATACTTTATTATTAATGTTATTTAAAACAACTGGGATAAATATCCCTAGGAACCTTTAAATTACCCACAACCGTTACTTAAACTAAAGTTTAAAAATAATGATGGCCGCCAAACACTCCTCTGTTTCCTGGCCGAGAACTGGAAACATCAGCGTCAGGTGGCTGGAGTGAGTGGTCGAACTGTTATCAAAAAGTGCGGAACAAACGCGTTTCGGCTCTATTTTCGCCTTTCTCAATGTTAAACTTTCTTAGAAAAATGAATAAGCAGAGGCTTCGGGGTGCAGGACTTAAATACTCATAGACCAACTGCTCTCTACCAATCCGGTACACTTCCGGCGACCTCCGCCCCCATGTTAGCCAATCAGCTTATAGTTCGGCTCACGCCTATCTAAATTCGTGTAGTGATTGGGGGAATATCGAGTGATATCGAGCATAGCTATGATTTGCCTGCACTTAGAATTAGAGATAATATATAGTAAGCATTGATATGAAAAGTATACAATCCATCTTACTAATGTGGCGATATATTGCAATGCTGTAATCGCTAAGGTACTATTTGACATATTAAGCACGATGGATGGGTTACTTGCTTATTAGCAAAAAATAATTCTTGCTGTTAATTGTAACATAGTATCGTACCGAAAGAATGCTGTGCACTAAAGATTAATACTTGTGATTACTTGTACAATCATACTTCGATACTCACTTGGCTAAGTGAATTATTAATACCCTTATGCACTCAGTAGATAAACTATGCAGATAACAGTAGAAACCATTCATAGGGTACTGTGCATCAATATTTCGATAGTTGTGAAGGGTGTATAGATATTGTCATAACCATCTATTGATAGATATAATATTTATTTAGCCAGTTACATTCACGTAAAATGTGGTTTGCACTGAACTCATACACACACTCTTGTTTAAATGGTATATATCAAATACATAGACTATACGCCTTCATTAGTATTAATGTATATTCCACTTATATATCAAGGGACAGTAAAAATACTGCACCAAGATGCCTAAAAGTTAGCATCCATCTGCTTAAAATATGTTTTACCAAATAATTATTTACCCACATACCATATGGCAGTGATCAACTTCCTTAGTGCCAGGTTACAGGTACCAGGTGGGCAATATATGTATGTTCACTTAATAGATCACAATTAAATGCTCACAAATATTTAAATATACACCCAATAATTGTTAAATTCATTCATGCCACTGGGTATAACCGTATTCAGATTGAAAATCCATTTGGTTTCCATCTTTAACAATCTTTGTTCGGTATCCCCACCCCTTATCCCAGGTTTTAGTTTTTCCATTTGGGATAAGGGGTGGGGATACCGAACAAAGATTGTTAAAGATGGAAACCAAATGGATTTTCAATCTGAATACGGTTATACCCAGTGGCATGAATGAATTTAACAATTATTGGGTGTATATTTAAATATTTGTGAGCATTTAATTGTGATCTATTAAGTGAACATACATATATTGCCCACCTGGTACCTGTAACCTGGCACTAAGGAAGTTGATCACTGCCATATGGTATGTGGGTAAATAATTATTTGGTAAAACATATTTTAAGCAGATGGATGCTAACTTTTAGGCATCTTGGTGCAGTATTTTTACTGTCCCTTGATATATAAGTGGAATATACATTAATACTAATGAAGGCGTATAGTCTATATATTTGATATATACCATTTAAACAAGAGTGTGTGTATGAGTTCAGTGCAAACCACATTTTACGTGAATGTAACTGGCTAAATAAATATTATATCTATCAATAGATGGTTATGACAATATCTATACACCCTTCACAACTAGAATTATTTTTTGCTAATAAGCAAGTAACCCATCCATCGTGCTTAATATGTCAAATAGTACCTTACAGGGATTACCTAGTCTAGCGATTACAGCATTGCAATATATCACCACATTAGTAAGATGGATTGTATACTTTTCATATCAATGCTTACTATATATTATCTCTAATTCTAAGTGCAGGCAAATCATAGCTATGCTCGATATCACTCGATATTCCCCCAATCACTACACGAATTTAGATAGGCGTGAGCCGAACTATAAGCTGATTGGCTAACATGGGGGCGGAGGTCGCCGGAAGTGTACCGGATTGGTAGAGAGCAGTTGGTCTATGAGTATTTAAGTCCTGCACCCCGAAGCCTCTGCTTATTCATTTTTCTAAGAAAGTGTAACATTGAGAAAGGCGAAAATAGAGCCGAAACGCGTTTGTTCCGCACTTTTTGATAACAGGTCGACCACTCACTCCAGCCACCTGACGCCGATGTTTCCAGTTCTCGGCCAGGAAACAGAGGAGTGTTTGGCGGCCATCATTATTTTTAAACTTTAGTTTAAGTAACGGTTGTGGGTAATTTAAAGGTTCCTAGGGATATTTATCCCAGTTGTTTTAAATAACATTAATAATAAAGTATGTATGATTTTATTATAAACTTCTTTGAGTGAGAGTGAGTGCTACAGTAACCCCTTAGCTGTCTATTCCTTGTAATTCCTTAAGTTATTTTATAAGGGGTAGCACCGGAATATAACTTATATTCTAGTCTCACCTAGCTCACAGTGTAGTGCCAGTTTTCTTTTTTTGTTCTAATAGAGACGCCATGAGATCCAGTTCTGGTTTGCCCCAACGATGAATCAGTTGAGCGAAGTCCTCCGGATGAAGTTCCCACTACCCCGGATGAAAAGTCTGGCGACTTAGAAAGTCCGCCTCCCAGTTCTCCATGCCTGGGATGTAGATCGCTGACAGGTGGCAAGAGTGAGACTCTGCCCAGCGAATTATCTTTGAGACTTCTAACATCGCTAGGGAACTCCTGGTTCCCCCTTGATGGTTGATGTAAGCCACAGTCGTGATGTTGTCCGACTGAAATCTGATGAACCTCAGTGTTGCTAACTGAGGCCAAGCTAGAAGAGCATGGAATATTGCTCTCAACTCCAGAATATTTATTGGGAGGAGTTTCTCCTCCTGAGTCCACAATCCCTGAGCCTTCAGGGAGTTCCAGACTGCGCCCCACCTAGAAGGCTGGCATCTGTTGTTACAATCGTCCAATCTGGCCTGCGAAAGGTCATCCCCTTGTACAGATGGACCCGAGAAAGCCACCAGAGAAGAGAATCTCTGGTCTCTTGATCCAGATTTAGTAGAGGGGACAAATCTGAGTAATCCCCATTCCACTGACTTACCATGCATAATTGCAGTGGTCTGAGATGCTATGTCCATTGCCGCTACCATTAAGCCTATTACTTCCATGCACTGAGCTACTGACGGGCGTGGAATGGAATGAAGGACACGGCAAGCATTCAGAAGCTTTGATAACCTGGTCTGCGTCAGGTAAATCTTCATCTCTATAGAATCTATAATAGTCCCCAGGAAGGGAACTCTTGTGAGTGGTAATAGAGAACTCTTTTCCACGTTCACCTTCCACCCATGCGACCTCAGAAATGCCAGAACTATCTCTGTATGAGACTTGGCAATTTGAAAACTTGACGCTTGTATCAGAATGTCGTCTAGGTACCAAGCCACCGCTATGCCTCGTGGTCTTAGCACCGCCAGAAGTGAGCCCAGAACCTTTGTAAAAATTCTCGGGGCCGTAGCTAACCCGAAGGGAAGAGCTACAAACTGGTAATGCCTGTCTAGAAAGGCAAATCTTAGGTACCGATAATGATCTTTGTGAATCGGTATGTGAAGGTAGGCATCCTTTAAGTCCACTGTGGTCATGTATTGACCCTCTTGGATCATGGGTAGGATGGTTCGAATAGTTTCCATTTTGAATGATGGAACTCTTAGGAATTTGTTTAAGATTTTTAGGTCCAAGATTGGTCTGAAGGTTCCCTCTTTCTTGGGAACCACAAACAGATTTGAGTAAAATCCTTACCCTTGTTCCGTCCGCGGAACTGGGTGGATCACCCCCATTACTAAGAGGTCTTGTACACAGCGTAGAAATGCCTCTTTCTTTATTTGGTTTGCTGATAACCTTGAAAGATGAAATCTCCCTTGTGGAGGAGAAGCTTTGAAGTCCAGAAGATATCCCTGAGATATGATCTCCAACGCCCAGGGATCCTGGACATCTCTTGCCCAAGCCTGGGCGAAGAGAGAAAGTCTGCCCCCCACTAGATCCGTTTCCGGATAGGGGGCCCTCTCTTCATGCTGTCTTAGGGGCAGAAGTAGGTTTTCTGGCCTGCTTGCCCTTGTTCCAGGACTGGTTAGCTTTCCAGCCCTGTCTGTAACGAGCAACAGTTCCTTCCTGTTTTGGAGCGGAGGAAGTTGATGCTGCTCCTGCCTTGAAGTTACAAAAGGCACGAAAATTAGACTGTTTGGCCTTTGATTTGGCCCTGTCCTGAGGAAGAGTATGACCCTCACCTCCAGTAATGTCAGCAATAATTTCTTTCAAGCCGGGCCCGAATAAGGTCTGCCCTTTGGAAGGAATATTAAGCAATTTAGATTTAGAAGTCACGTCAGCTGACCAGGATTTAAGCCATAGCGCTCTGTGCGCCTGGATGGCGAATCCGGAGTTCTTAGCCGTTAGTTTGGTTAAATGTACAACGGCATCAGAAACAAATGCGTTAGCTAGCTTAAGTGCTTTAAGCTTGTCCATAATCTCATCCAATGGAGCTGTGCAAATGGCCTCTTCCAGAGACTCAAACCAGAATGCCGCAGCAGCAGTGACAGGCGCAATGCATGCAAGGGGCTGTAAGATAAAACCTTGTTGAACAAACATTTTCTTAAGGTAACCTTCTAATTTTTTATCCATTGGATCCGAAAAAGCACAACTATCCTCCACCGGGATAGTGGTACGCTTAGCTAAAGTAGAAACTGCTCCCTCCACCTTAGGGACCTTAAGTCTCGTGTGGTGGCGTCTATTGGAAACATTTTCCTAAATATCGGAGGAGGGGAAAAGGGCACACCGGGTCTATCCCACTCCTTGCTAATAATCTCTGTAAGCCTTTTAGGTATAGGAAAAACGTCAGTACACACCGGCACCGCATAGTATCTATCCAGCCTACATAATTTCTCTGGAATTGCAACTGTGTTACAATCATTCTGAGCCGCTAATACCTCCCCTAGCAATACACGGAGGTTCTCAAGCTTAAATTTAAAATTAGAAATCTCTGAATCCGGTCTCCCTGGATCAGATCCGTCACCCACAGAATGAAGCTCTCCGTCCTCATGTTCTGCAAATTGTGACGCAGTATCGGACATGGCTCTCACATCATCAGCGCGCTCTGTCCTTAACCCAGAGCTATCGCGCTTGCCTCTTAATTCTGGCAATTTAGATAATACCTCTGTCATAACAGTAGCCATGTCTTGCAAAGTGATTTGTATGGGCCTCTCTGATGTACTTGGCGCCACAATATCACGCGCCTCCTGAGCGGGAGGCGAAGGTACTGACACGTGAGGAGAGTTAGTCGGCATAACTTCCCCCTCGTTGTCTGGTGATAATTTCTTTACAGATAAAGACTGACTTTTATTTAAAGTGACATCAATACATTTAGTACACATATTTCTATGGGGCTCCACATTGGCCTTCAAACATAGTGAACAAACAGATTCATCTGTGTCAGACATGTTTAAACAGACTAGCAATGAGACTAGCAAGCTTGGAAAATACTTTCAATAAATTTACAAGCAATATAAAAGACGCTACTGCGCCTTTAAGAAGCACAAAAAAACTGTCACAGTTGAAATAACAATGAACCAAATCAGTTATAGCAACCAAATTTTCACAGTAAATGTATTAAGTTAGCAAAGTATTGCACCCACTAGCAAATGGATGATTAACCCCTTAATACCCAAAACGGATAATCAATTTAACAATTAACGTTTTTATCACAGTCAAACACACTGTCACAGGTCTGCTGTGACTGATTACCTCCCTCAAAATGAATTTTGAAGACCCCTGAGCTCTCTAGAGACGTCCTGGATCAAGGAGGAAGAAGCAGGAAGACTGTGACTGAATTTTTACTGCGCAAAAAAGCGCTAAAATAGGCCCCTCCCACTCATATTACAACAGTGGGAAACCTCAGTTAACCGTTTCTATGCAGAAATATACGTCAGCCATGTGGAAAAATCATGCCCCAATAAGTTTTATCACCAAAGTACCTCACAAAAACGATTAACATGCCAGTAAACGTTTTAAACATACATTTTAAAGGTTATGTAGTGTTATCAATAAGCCTGCTACCAGTCGCTTCTACTGCAGTTAAGGCTCATACATTACTTCAGTATTAACAGTATTTTCTTAGTCAAATTCCATTCCTTAGAAAATTACTTTACTGCACATACATTCATCAGCCTGATACCAGTCGCTACTACTGCATTTAAGGCTGTACTTACATTACATCGGTATCAGCAGTATTTTCTTAGTCAATTCCATTCCTTAGAAAAATATTTTACTGCACATACCTCATTTGCAGGGGACCCCGCATGCTATTCCCTTTCTGAAGTTACCCCACTCCTCAGAATGTGCGAGAACAGCCAGTGGATCTTAGTTACTTCTGCTAAGATCAAAGAAAACGCAGGTGCCATTTAAAATAACAAACTTTTGATTGAAGAATAATTAAGTATAAAAACTCCACACTCCTCTCACGACCTCCCTACTATGTTGAGAGTTGCAAGAGAATGACTGGGTATGACGTGTGAGGGGAGGAGCTATATAGCAGCTCTGCTTGGGTGATCCTCTTGCAACTTCCTGTTGGGAAGGGAATATATCCCATAAGTAATGGATGATCCGTGGACTGAATACACTTAACAAGAGAAAACGTTTTTATTTATATTATATAACGTTTATTTATATTATATAACGTTTTTACACTAAGTAATATAGGTATTAACATGAATATTATCCCTTTTTGCAAGCATGATCCCAGTTGTTGTTAAATCACTGTATCAGGCTTACCTTAAATATACCAGGCACTGTCAGCATTTTCTAGACCTTATCATCTCTCTAGAAAAAAATATACTGAACATACCTCAAAGCAGGCAATCTGCAGACCGTCCCCCCAACTGAAGTTTTCTTTCCATACTCTTCAGTTATGTGTGAGAACAGCAATGGACCTTAGTTACAAACCGCTAAGATCATCAAACCTCCAGGCAGAATTCTTCTTCCAATTTCTGCCTGAGAGTAAAACAGTACAACGCCGGTACCGTTTAAAAATAACAATCTTTTGATTGAAGGTAAAAACTACACTAAGTTACCACATCTCTCTTGATACTTCCTTTCTTGTCGAGAGCTGCAAGAGAATGACTGGGGGTGGCAGTTAGGGGAGGAGCTATATAGACAGCTCTGCTGTGGGTGTTCTCTTGCAGCTTCCTTTTGGGAAGGAGAATATCCCACAAGTAATGGATGAACCCGTGGACTGGATACACCTTTACAAGAGAAAATTTTTTTTTTTTAAAAGTTCTATATGAATATGAATAAGGAGATTTGTTCATTTAAAACAAAAGCGGCTGAAGAAAATTTGATTTCTTTCATGTAATTAGCAAGAGTCCATGAGCTAGTGACGTATGGGATATACATTCCTACCAGGAGGGGCAAAGTTTCCCAAACCTTAAAATGCCTATAAATACACCCCTCACCACACCCACAATTCAGTTTTACAAACTTTGCCTCCGATGGAGGTGGTGAAGTAAGTTTGTGCTAGATTCTACGTTGATATGCGCTCCGCAGCAAGTTGGAGCCCGGTTTTCCTCTCAGCGTGCAGTGAATGTCAGAGGGATGTGAGGAGAGTATTGCCTATTTGAATGCAGTGATCTCCTTCTAAGGGGTCTATTTCATAGGTTCTCTGTTATCGGTCGTAGAGATTCATCTCTTACCTCCCTTTTCAGATCGACGATATACTCTTATATATACCATTACCTCTGCTGATTCTCGTTTCAGTACTGGTTTGGCTATCTGCTATATGTAGATGAGTGTCCTGGGGTAAGTAAGTCTTATTTTCTGTGACACTCCTAGCTATGGTTGGGCACTTTGTTTATAAAGTTCTAAATATATGTATTCAAACATTTATTTGCCTTGACTCAGAATGTTCAACTTTCCTTATTTTTCAGACAGTCAGTTTCATATTTGGGATAATGCATTTTAATTTAACATTTTTTACCTTAAAATTTGACTTTTTCCCTGTGGGCTGTTAGGCTCGCGGGGGCTGAAAATGCTTCATTTTATTGCGTCATTCTTGGCGCTGACTTTTTTGGCGCAAAAATTCTATTTCCGTTTCCGGCGTCATACGTGTCGCCGGAAGTTGCGTCATTCTTTGACGTTATTTTGCGCCAAAAATGTCGGCGTTCCGGATGTGGCGTCATTTTTGGCGCCAAAAAGCATTTAGGCGCCAAATAATGTGGGCGTCTTATTTGGCGCGAAAAAATATGGGCGTCACTTTTGTCTCCACATTATTTAAGTCTCATTTTTTATTGCTTCTGGTTGCTAGAAGCTTGTTCTTTGGCATTTTTTCCCATTCCTGAAACTGTCATTTAAGGAATTTGATCAATTTTGCTTTATATGTTGTTTTTTTCTTTTACATATTGCAAGATGTTCCACGTTGCAACTGAGTCAGAAGTTACTTCAGGAAAGTCACTGCACAGTGCTGGAGCTACCAAGCTAAGTGTATCTGCTATAAACTTTTGGTATCTGTTTCTCCAGCTGTTATTTGTATTGCATGTCATGTCAAACTTATTAATGCAGATAAAATTTCCTTTAGTACTGTTACATTACCTGTTGCTGTTCCGTCAACATCTAATTTTCAGAGTGTTCCTGATAACATAAGAGATTTTATTTTTTAAATCCATTAAGAAGGCTATGTCTGTTATTTCTCCTTCTAGTATACATAAAAGTCTTTTAAAACTTCTCTTTTTTCAGATGAATTTTTAAATGAACATCATCATTCTGATACTGATAATGGTTCTTCTGGTTCAGAGGTTTCTGTCTCAGAGGTTGATGCTGATAAATCTTTGTATTTGTTCAAGATGGAATTTATTCGTTCTTTACTTAAAGAAGTGTTATTTGCATTAGAAATAGAGGATTCTGGTCCTCTTGATACTAAATGTAAACGTTTAAATAAGGTTTTTAAATCTCCTGTAGTTATTCCAGAAGTGTTTTATCTCCCTGATGCTATTTCTGAAGTAATTTCCAGGGAATGGAATAATTTGGGTAATTTATTTACTCCTTCTAGACGTTTAAGCAAATTATATCCTGTGCCATCTGACAGATTAGAGTTTTTTGAGACAAAAATCCCTAAGGTTATGGGGCTATCTCTACTCCTGCTAATGTACTACTATTCCTACGGCAGATAGTACTTCATTTAAGGATCCTTTAGATAGGAAAATTGAATCCTTTCTAAGAAAAGCTTAATTATGTTCAGGTAATCTTCTTAGACCTGCTATATTTTTAGCGGATGTTGCTGCAGCTTCAACTTTTTGATTAGAAGCTTTAGAGCAACAAGTAACAGATCATAATTTTATAGCATTATTATTATTCTATAACATGCTAATAATTTTATTGGTGATACCATCTTTTGATATCATTAGAGTTGATGTCAGGTATATGTCTCTAGCTATTTTAGCTAGAGAAGCTTTATGGATTAAACTTGGAATGCTGACATGTCTTCTAAGTCATCTTTGCTTTCCCTTTCTTTCCAGGGTAAATAATCATTTTAGTTCCTTTCCTTACAAGGAACAAAAGCCTGATCCTTCATCCTCAGGAGCGGTATCAGTTTGGAAACTATTTCCAGTTTGGAATATATCCAAGCCTTATAGAAACCTATAGCCAGCTCCTAAGTACCTATGAAGGTGCGGCCCTTATTCCAGCTCAGCTGGTATGGGGCAGATTACGTTTTCTTCAAAGAAATTTGGATCAATTCCGTTCTTAATCTCTGGTTTCAGAAACATTGTTTCAGAAAGGTACAGAATTCGCTTCAAGTTAAGGCCTCCTGCTAAGAGATTCTTTTCTTTCCCGTGTCCCAGTTAACACAGCAAAGGCTCAGCATTTCTGTAATGTGTTTCAGATCTAGAGTTGGCTGGAGTATTTATGCCAGTTCCAGTTCTGGAACAGGGGCTGGGGTTTTATTTTATCTCTTCATTTGTACCAAAGAAGGTCAATTCCTTCAGACCAGTTCCGGATCTGTCATTATTGAATCGTTATGTTAGGATACCAACATTCAAGATGGTTACTGTAGGACTATCCTGCCTTTTGTTTAGCAAGGGCATTATATGTCTACAATAGATTTACAGGATGTGTATCTGCATATTCCGATTCATCCAGATCACTTTTAGTGTCTGAGATTCTCTTTTTAGACAAGCATTACCAGTTTTGTGGCTCTACCGTTTGGCCTAGCCTCAGTTCCAAGAATTTTTTTCAAAGGTTCTCGGTCCCCCTTTTTTTCTGTAATCAGAGAATAGGGTTTTGGTATTTCCTTATTTGGACGATATCTTGGTACTTGCTCAGTCTTCTCATTTTCGAAGAATCTCATACGAATCGACTTGTGTTGTTTCTTCAATTTCATGGTTGGAGGATCAATTTACCATTCAGTTCATTGATTCCTCAGACAAGGGTAACCTTTTTAGGTTTCTAGATAAATTCAGTGTCTATGACTCTGTCCTTGTCAGACAAGAGAAGTTTAACATTGATATCAGCTTGTCAAAACCTTCAGTCACAATCATTCCCTTTGGTAGCCTTATGCATGGAAATGTTGGGTCTTAGGACTGCCGCATCAGATGCGATCTCCTTTGCTCGTTTTCACATGCGACCTCTTCAGCTCTGTATGCTGACCCAATGGTGCAGGGATTACTCAAAGATATCTCAATTAATATCTTTAAACCGATTTTACAACACTCTCTGACATGGTGGACAGATCACCATCGTTTAGTTCAGGGGGCTTCTTTGTTCTTCCGACCTGGACTATAATCTCAACAGATGCAAGTCTTACAGGTTGGGGAGCTGTGTGGGGGTATCTGACGGCACAAGGGGTTTGGGAATCTCAGGAGGTGAGATTTCTGATCAATATTTTGGAACTCCGTGCAATTTTCAGAGCTCTTCAGTCTTGGCCTCTTCTCAAGAGAGAGTTGTTCATTTGTTTTCAGATAGACAATGTCACAACTGTGGCATACATCAATCATCAAGGAGGGACTCACAGTCCTCTGGCTATGAAAGAAGTATCTCGAATTTTGGTTTGGGCGGAATCCAGCTCCTGTCTAATTTCTGCGGTTCATATCCCAGGTATGGACAATTGGAAAGCGGATTATCTCAGTCGCCAAACGTTGCATCCGGGCGAATGGTCTCTTCACCCAGAGGTATTTCTTCAGATTGTTCAAATGTGGGAACTTCCAGAAATAGATCTGATGGCTTCTCATCTAAACAAGAAACTTCCCAGGTATCTGTCCAGATCCCGGGATCCTCAGGCGGAGGCAGTGGATGCATTATCACTTCCTTGGAAGTATCATCCTGCCTATATCTTTCCGCCTCTAGTTCTTCTTCCAAGAGTAATCTCCAAGATTCTGAAGGAATGCTCGTTTGTTCTGCTGGTAGCTCCGGCATGGCCTCACAGGTTTTGGTATGCGGATCTTGTCCGGATGGCCTCTTGCCAACCGTGGACTCTTCCGTTAAGACCAGACCTTTTGTCTCAAGGTCCTTTTTTCCATCAGGATCTGAAATCCTTAAATTTAAAGGTATGGAGATTGAACGCTTGATTCTTGGTCAAAGAGGTTTCTCTGACTCTGTGATTAATACTATGTTACAGGCTCGTAAAACTGTATCCAGAGAGATATATTATAGAGTCTGGAAGACTTATATTTCTTGGTGTCTTTCTCATCATTTTTCTTGGCATTCTTTTAGAATACCGAGAATATTACAGTTTCTTCAGGATGGTTTAGATAAGGGTTTGTCCGCAAGTTCCTTGAAAGGTCAAATCTCTGCTCTTTCTGTTCTTTTTCACAGACAGATTGCTATTCTTCCTGATATTCATTGTTTTGTACAAGCTTTGGTTCGTATAAAGCCTGTCATTAAGTCAATTTCTCCTCCTTGGAGTTTGAATTTGGTTCTGGGGGCTCTTCAAGCTCCTCCATTTGAACCTATGCATTCATTGGATATTAAATTACTTTCTTGGAAAGTTTTGTTCCTTTTGGCCATCTCTTCTGCCAGAAGAGTTTCTGAATTATCTGCTCTTTCTTGTGAGTCTCCTTTTCTGATTTTTCATCAGGATAAGGCGGTGTTGCGAACTTCTTTTGAATTTTTACCTAAGTTGTGAATTCCAACAACATTAGTAGAGACATTGTGGTTCCTTCATTATGTCTTAATCCTAAGAATTCTAAGGAGAAATCGTTGCATTCTTTGGATGTTATTAGAGCTTTGAAATATTATGTTGAAGCTACTAAGTCTTTCCGAAAGACTTCAAGTTTATTTGTTATCTTTTCCGGTTTTAGAAAGGCCAGAAAACTTCTGCCATTTCTTTGGCATCTTGGTTGAAATCTTTAATTCATCTTGCCTATGTTGAGTCGGGTAAGACTCCGCCTCATAGGATTACAGCTCATTCTACTAGGTTAGTTTCTACTTCCTGGGCGTTTAGGAATGAAGCTTCGGTTGATCAGATTTGCAAAGCGGCAACTTGGTCCTCTTTGCATACTTTTACCAAATTCTACCATTTTGTTGTATTTTCTTCTTCTGAAGCAGTTTTTGGTAGAAAAGTACTTCAGGCAGCCTTTTCAGTTTGAATCTTCTGCTTATGTTTTTTCATTAAACTTTATTTTGTGTGTGGATTATTTTCAGCAGGAATTGGCTGTCTTTATTTTATCCCTCCCTCTCTAGTGACTCTTGTGTGGAAAGATCCACATCTTGGGTAGTCATTATCCCATACGTCACTAGCTCATGGACTCTTGCTAATTACATGAAAGAAAACATAATTTATGTAAGAACTTACCTGATAAATTCATTTCTTTCATATTAGCAAGAGTCCATGAGGCCCGCCCTTTTTTTGTGGTGGTTATGATTTTTTTGTATAAAGCACAATTATTCCAATTCCTTATTTTATATGCTTTCGCACTTTTTTCTTATCACCCCACTTCTTGGCTATTCGTTAAATTGAATTGTGGGTGTGGTGAGGGGTGTATTTATAGGCATTTTAAGGTTTGGGAAACTTTGCCCCTCCTGGTAGGAATGTATATCCCATACGTCACTAGCTCATGGACTCTTGCTAATATGAAAGAAATGAATTTATCAGGTAAGTTCTTACATAAATTATGTTTTGATTCTGCTCTATCTGAATCATAAAATAATTTATTTTTGGTTTCATATACCTTTAAATAATTTGTTATGTTCCCTTGATATCCTTTGTTGAAAGGGATACCTTGGTAGACTCAGGAGCTGCTAATTGGTGGCTGCACATAAATGCTTCATGCTATTGGTTCATCATTAATTTCAATATCATTTGTATGCCGATGACACCCAAGTCTACCTCTCTGCACCAGACCTACCTCCTTCCTTGCAAACCCGTGTCACTGTCTTTCTCACATCTCTTCCTGGATGTCCTCTCACTACCTTAAAGGGACAGTCAACACCAGAATTGTTATTGTTTTAAAAGATAGATAATCCCTTAATTACCCATTCCCCAGTTTTGCACAACCAACACAGTTATAATAATATATGTTTTACCTCTGTAATTACCTTGTATCTAAGCCTCTGTAGACTGTCCCCTTATTTCAGTTCTTTTGACAGACTTGCATTTTAGCCAGTCAGTGCTCACTCCTCTGTAAATTAACATGCATGAGCTCAATGTTATCTATATGAAACACATGAACTAAACACCCTCTAGTGGTGAAAAACTGTCAAAATGCATTTAGATTAGAGGCGGCCTTCATGGTCTAATAAATTAGCATATGAACCTTCTAGGTTTAGCTTTCAACTAAGAATACCAAGAGAACAAAGCAAAATTGGTGATAAAAGTAAATTGGAAAGTTGTTTAAAACTAAATGCCCTAACTGAATCATGAAAGTTTTTTTTTTGCACTTGACTGTCACTTTAAGCTAAATTTCTCCAAAACTGAACTCCTTATTTTCCCCCATTCTTCAAAAATCTCTACCCCCAACTTCCCTGTTGATAACTCCATCATTATCCTTACTCCACATGCTCAATATCTTGGGGTCACACTTGATTTTTCCTTCACTCCTCACATTCAGTCCTTGGCTAAATCCTGCCGTTTCCACCTTAAAAACATCTCTAAAATTAGACACTTCCTTACACAAGACACAACCAAGATTTTAATCCACTGTCTCATCCTTTCCCGCCTCGACTACTGCAACTCTGTCCTCTCTGGTCTCCCCAGCTGCCGCCTAGCTCCTTTACAATCCATAATGAATGCCTCTGCCAAGCTCATCTTCCGTGCACGTCGCTCTTCATCTGCCGCACTTCTCTGCCAATCCCTTCACTGGCTTCCTCTTGCCTCTAGGATCAAACACAAAATTCTCACTCTGACATACAAAGCCCTCAACTGCACTGCTCCCCCCAATATCTCAGACCTTGTCTCCAGATACTCTCCCTCCCGACCCCTTCGCTCTGCTCACGACCTCCTACTCTCCTCCTCTCTGGTAACCTCATCGCACTCCCATTTACAGGACTTCTCCAGACTGGCTCCCATCTTGTGGAACTCTCTGCCTCTCTCCACAAGACTCTCTTCTAGTTTTGAAAGCTTCAAGCGCTCCCTAAAGACTGTACTATTCAGGGATGCATACAACCTACGCTAATCTTTCCTATCTCCACTGCTATCCCCTTCAACCCCTTAGCATGTAAGCCTATGAGCCCAGCTGTTTGTAGATCACCTTTATAAGAGCTGACTACAACAGTGCAACTTTTGGCAGGGCCCTCTACCCATTTGATCCCTATAAATGTTATCCTGTATACCGATTATGCTTATAGCGCTGCAGAATCTGTTGGCGCTCTACATATAACTGATAATAGTAATAATCCAATGCATTCAGATAGCTCCCAGTAGTGCACTGTTGCTTCTTCAACAAATGATACCAAGAGAATGAAGCAAATTAGATAAGATAAGTAAATTGGAAAGTTGTTTAAAAATGTATTTTCTATCAGAATCACGAAAAAAAAATTGTGTTTCATGCCCCTTTAATTTGACTTCCACGTCCCTTTACAAAAAAAGGAAATACCTGAGGCCTGATTTATAGTGAGCGTCTGTTGCATCTCTATCATGACGTCCTTGTAAAGCTCCTTGTGTCCCTCTATATAATCCCACTCCTCCATGGAGAAATACATTGCGATATCATCACACTTTATAGGGACCTGAAATATAACTCGTCTCAGCATTGATTTAAGATTGTAACAGCCGCGTCCTGAATTACATTCCCTAGAGCTCACCTCCCCGGTCAGCTGATGAATATTGACGTGTGGAGAATTCTTCTTTACAATGGTGTATTCCTAAAGAAATAAAGTGAAATGCGTTAGGCTTTAAAGCTAGGAAGTTAATGTATGACATATTTATAGTGGTAAATCTTACTACAACAGTCAAAGCTCCTTCTTCAAGATGTCATCTAACACATCTGGAATCATATAGTTTGACTGCAATAAAGCTCAGGTAGAAAAATATCTAACACTACATTTCTTGCACCTCACTCTAAATATGGGTGGTGCCATTCGGAAACCTAAGTTTTACTCCAGATATCTAAAGGAGAGTTGCAAACAAATCAGCACTGGAAAGCAGTGAAGACTAGATTTCAAAATGGTGGCACGTACAACTTGAGGAAGGTGGGGAACAACCTCAATACTATTCTTATGAAATCTATTTAGTGTTTAATGTTGCTTTAAATATTTTAAAATGCTGATATATTATCTGAAAAATGTTAATGAAAAAGTTGTGAGCATTTAGATTGTTACTTCCTGCTAACGCTTATCATTTCTCAGGTAGTTCTTGCTAATGCTGATTGGCTGACAGGTACTTCCTGTTAATGCTAATTGGCTGACAGGTACTTTCTGTTAATGCTTATTGGCTTATAGGTACTTCCTGCTAATGTGGTCAGCCAGGACCATTAAAAGGGACACTGAACCCAAATTTTTTCATTCATGATTCAGATAGAGCAGCAATTTTAAGCAGCTTTCTAATTTACTCCTAGAGGTCTACTTATCAAGCCGTCAACTTTCTTGCATTCGCTGGGACCAATATGTTTGCCTGACATCTCCTAACATCGTGGCCGTGGACCTGAATACGATCTCCATATTTAACAAAAAAGCTGTCAAAAAGTCGCGCACCAAGTACGGGGCGATGAGCAGCGGACTGTTGTTAACTAACAGTCATCGATCTCGCTGCTATTTGGCTTTTTCCCAGCTTTATTTATACCCTGTCACTAAACACCGCCACTATACTAAAATGTTTAACCCCTATCCCGCCGCTCCCGGAGGCCACCGCAACTAAATAAAGTTATTAACCCCTATCCCGCCGCTCCCGGAGCCCACCGCAACTGAATAAAGTTATTAACCCCTATCCCGCCGCTCCCGGAGCCCACCACAACTCTAATAAAGTTATTAACCCCTATTCCACTGCTCCCCGACACTGCCGCAACTAAATAAATGTATTAACCCCTATCCTTCCGCTCCCGGAGCCCACCGCAACTAAATAAATGTATTAAGCCCTAAACCCCTGGCCTCCCACATCACTACCACTTACTAAACCAGGGGTGTCCAAACTTTGCTCTCCAGAGGTTTTGGAACTACATTTCCGATGATGCTCAGCCAGCATTTTATCTAGCTGAGCATCATGGGAAATGTAGTTCCAAAACCTCTGGAGAGCAAAGTTTGGACACCCCTGTACTAAACCTATTAACCCCTAAACCGCCAGCCCCCCACATCGCCATAAACTAAATTAACCAATTAACCCCTAAACCTAACAAACACTTAACTTTACATTAAATATTAACTCATCCCTATCTTATAATACATTTAAACTTATCTTCAGATTTAAATGAAACTACAGTATATTAAACTATTAATTAACCTACCCTAACTATTATACTAAAATTACATTAAACTATATTAAACTATTAATTAATCTACCCTAACTGTTATACTAAAATTACATTAAACTACAAATTAAATTAAATATATTATATAGTTAAAAACCTAACCCTACTCAAATAATTTAAATCTACTAT
Source organism: Bombina bombina (assembly GCF_027579735.1). Taxonomy (NCBI): domain Eukaryota; kingdom Metazoa; phylum Chordata; class Amphibia; order Anura; family Bombinatoridae; genus Bombina; species Bombina bombina. Next base: position 620,614,136 of record NC_069505.1, read on the forward strand.
TAAAAATTACAAAGTTACCAAAAACTAACAACTAAGTTACACAAAATAATAAACACTAAGTTATACAAAATAAAAAATAAATGATTAAATATTTAAACTAATTACACCTAATCTAAGAGCCCTATCAAAATAAAAAAGCCCCCCCCCCAAAATAAAAAAAACCCCTAGCCTACAATAAACTACTAATGGCCCTTAAAAGGCCCTTTTGCATGGTATTGCCCCAAAGAAATCAGCTCTTTTACCTGTTAAAAAAAAATACAAACACCCCCCCAACAGTAAAACCCACCACCCACATAACCAAATCCCCCAAATAAAAACCTAATCTAAAAAAAAAACTAAGCTCCCCATTGCCCGGAAAAGGGCATTTAGATGGGCATTGCCCTTAAAAGGGCATTTAGCTCTTTTTCGGTGCCCAAACCCTAATCTAAAATTAAAACCCACCCAATAAACCCTTAAAAAAAACCCTAACTCTAACCCCCGAAGATCCACTTACGGTTTCTGAAGACCCGACATCCATCCTCAACAAAGCGGCAGAAGTCCTCATCGAAGTCTTCATCCAAGCGGGCCGATGTCTTCATCCAACCCGGCATAAGTCTTCATCGAGACGGCATCTTCTATCTTCATCCATCCGGCGCGGAGCGGCTCCATCTTCAAGACATCCGGCGCAGAGCATCCTCTTCAATCGACGTCTTCTTCAACAATGAAGGTTCCTTTAAATTACGTTATCCAAGATGGCGTCCCTTCGATTCCGATTGGCTGATAGAATTCTATTAGCTAATTGGAATTAAGGTTGAAAAAATCCTATTGGCTGTTGCAATCAGCCAATAGGATTGAGCTTTCATCCTATTGGCTGACCCAATCAGCCAATAGGATTGAGCTTGCATTCTATTGGCTGATTGGATCAGCCAATAGGATGAAAGCTCAATCCTATTGGCTGATTGCAACAGCCAATAGGATTTTTTCAACCTTAATTCTGATTGGCTGATAGAATTATATCAGCCAATCGGAATCTAAGGGACGCCATCTTGGATGACGTCATTTAAAGGAACCTTCATTGTTGAAGAAGACGTCGATTTAAGAGGATGCTCCGCGCCGGATGTCTTGAAGATGGAGCCGCTCCGCGCCGGATGGATGAAGATAGAAGAGGCCGTCTGGATGAAGACTTCTGCCGGGTTGGATGAAGACGTCGGCCCGCTTGGATGAAGACTTCTGCCGGCTTCGATGAGGACTTCTGCCGCTTCGTTGAGGATGGATGTTGGGTCTTCAGAAACTGTAAGTGGATCTTCGGGGGGGTTTTAAGGGTTTATTGGGTGGGTTTTAATTTTAGATTAGGGTTTGGGCACCGAAAAAGAGTTAAATGCCCTTTTAAGGGCAATGCTCATACAAATGTCCTTTTCAGGGCAATGGGGGAGCTTAGGTTTTTTAGATTAGGTTTTTATTTGGTAGTGTGGGTGGTGGGTTTTACTGTTGGGGGGTGTTTGTATTTTTTTTTTACAGGTAAAAGAGCTGATTTATTTGGGGCAATGCCCCGCAAAAGGCCCTTTTAAGTGCCATTGGTAGTTTATTGTAGGCTAGGGGTTTTTTTTATTTTGGGGGGGGGGGGGGCTTTTTTATTTTCATAGGGCTCTTAGATTAGGTGTAATTAGTTTAAATATTTGATCATTTATTTTTTATTTTGTGTAACTTAGTGTTTAATTTTTTTGTAACTTAGTGTTTGTTATTTTGTGTAACTTAGTTGTTAGTTTTTGGTAACTTTGTAATTTTTAATAGTAGATTTAAATTATTTGAGTAGGGTTAGGTTTTTAACTATATAATATATTTAATTTAATTTGTAGTTTTATGTAATTTTAGTATAAGTTAGGGTAGTTTAATTAATAGTTTAATATAGTTTAATGTAATTTTAGTATAATAGTTAGGGTAGGTTAATTAATAGTTTAATATAGTTTAATTTAAATCTAAAGGTAAGTTTAAATTTATTATAAGATAGGGATGAGTTAATATTTAATGTAAAGTTAAGTGGTTGTTAGGTTTAGGGGTTAATAGGTTAATTTGTTTATGGCGATGTGGGGGGCTGGCGGTTTAGTGGTTAATAGGTTTAGTAAGTGGTAGTGATGTGGGAGGCCAGGGGTTTAGGGGTTAATAACTTTATTTAGTTGCGGCGGGATAGGGGTTAATACTTTTATGTAGGTGGCGGCGGTGTCGGGGGTTAATAAGTATAATGTAGGTGGTGTCAGGGCGGCAGATTAGGGGTTAATAAGAATAATGTAGGTGGCGACGGTGTCGGGGACAGCAGATTAGGGGTTAATAAGTATAGTGTAGGTGGCGACGGTGTCGGGGTGGCAGATTCGGGGTTAATAAGTATAATGTAGGTGGCGGCTGTGTCGGGGACGGCCGATTAGGGATTAATAAGTATAGTGTAGGTGGCGGCGGTGTCGGGGCGGCAGATTAGGGGTTAATAAGTATACTGTAGGTGGCGTCAGTGTCGGGCGGCAGATTAGGGATTAATAAGAATAATGTAGGTGGCGGCGGTGTCGGGACGGCAGATTAGGGGTTAATAAGTATAATGTAGGTGGCGGCGGTGTCGGGCGGAAGATTAGGGGTGTTTAGACTCGGAGAACATGTTAGGGTGTTAGGTGTAAACATAACTTTTATTATACCATAGGAATCAATGGGATATCGGGCAGCAGCGAACAGGAGCTTTCGCTGCTTTCAGACTCCCATCGATTCCTATGGCATCCGCCGCCTCCAGGGCGGTGGATTGAAAAGCAGGTACGCTGGTCCGGAATAGTGGCGAGCGTACCTGGTAGATATTTGATAACTTGCAAAAGTAGTCAGATAGTGCCGAATTTGCATTCAGAACATCTGTAGTGACGTAAGCATCGATCTGTGTCGGACTGAGACTGGCGGATCGTATGTTACATCACAGATTTCAACTTTTACCGGTCGGTAGGGTTTGATAACTAAGGCGAATCAGGCTCTCCACAATTACGCTGCAGAATTCCAGCGTATTTTCGGTTAACGGCTTGATAAATAGGCCTCCTATTATCAAATTTTCTTCATTATCTTACTATCTTTATTTAAAAAGCAAGAATGTAAGTTTAGAAGCCGGACCATTTTTGGTTCACAACCTGTGTTGTGCTTGCTGATTGGTGGCTAAATGCTGTCCAGAGTCTGAACCAAAAGTTGGCTGGCTCCTTAGCTTAGATGCCTTCTTTTTCAAATAAAGATAGCAAGAGAACAAAGAAAAATTTATAATAGGAGTAAATTAGAAAGTTGCTTAAAATTGCATGCTCTATATGAATCATGAAAGAAAAAAATTGGGTTTAGTGTCCCTTTAATAATAACTAAACAAGTGATACTGCTGTATTAGTTTCAATTATAATATATATTACATAGTTAATATTTTCTATTATTATAATCATTTTAAAGCAATACAAATTCAATATTTTTAAATGCTACCCTTTCATATGGGCAATAGAAAAACGATCATTTATTTTAAGGGTTAGAGCTTTATGTTGTATTCTACAGTAAAATAAAAACAAATTAAAAATTAAATGAAATGTGACAGGGTTAAGCGTTAATTAAATTATAGGAAAAGGGAGCAAAATAAATAATGAAAACATATTGCAAAGTTGTTATACTATGTGTAATTAAATATTTTATATTACAATCTCAAATTGATCCTCTCCCTTTAATGTAACTTTTTTTAAATTCAAATTAGTTTAAATTGTTTCATAAACATGATAAAAAACAGAATTTATGTTTACCTGATAAATTACTTTCTCCAACGGTGTGTCCGGTCCACGGCGTCATCCTTACTTGTGGGATATTCTCTTCCCCAACAGGAAATGGCAAAGAGCCCAGCAAAGCTGGTCACATGATCCCTCCTAGGCTCCGCCTACCCCAGTCATTCGACCGACGTTAAGGAGGAATATTTGCATAGGAGAAACCATATGTTACCGTGGTGACTGTAGTTAAAGAAAATAAATTATCAGACCTGATTAAAAAAACCAGGGCGGGCCGTGGACCGGACACACCGTTGGAGAAAGTAATTTATCAGGTAAACATAAATTCTGTTTTCTCCAACATAGGTGTGTCCGGTCCACGGCGTCATCCTTACTTGTGGGAACCAATACCAAAGCTTTAGGACACGGATGAAGGGAGGGAGCAAATCAGGTCACCTAAATGGAAGGCACCACGGCTTGCAAAACCTTTCTCCCAAAAAATAGCCTCAGAAGAAGCAAAAGTATCAAATTTGTAAAATTTAGAAAAAGTGTGCAGTGAAGACCAAGTCGCTGCCTTACATATCTGATCAACAGAAGCCTCGTTCTTGAAGGCCCATGTGGAAGCCACAGCCCTAGTGGAGTGAGCTGTGATTCTTTCAGGAGGCTGCCGTCCGGCAGTCTCATAAGCCAATCGGATAATGCTTTTAATCCAGAAGGAGAGAGAGGTAGAAGTTGCTTTTTTGACCTCTCCGTTTACCAGAATAAACAACAAACAAAGACGAAGTTTGTCTGAAATCCTTAGTAGCTGCTAAGTAAAATTTGAGAGCACGAACTACATCCAAGTTGTGCAACAAACGTTCCTTCTTTGAAACTGGATTAGGACACAAAGAAGGCACAACTATCTCCTGGTTAATGTTTTTGTTAGAAACAACTTTTGGAAGAAAACCAGGTTTAGTACGCAAAACCACCTTATCTGCATGGAACACCAGATAAGGAGAAGAACACTGCAGAGCAGATAATTCTGAAACTCTTCTAGCAGAAGAAATTGCAACCAAAAACAAAACTTTCCAAGATAATAACTTAATATCAACGGAATGTAAGGGTTCAAACGGAACCCCCTGAAGAACTGAAAGAACTAGGTTGAGACTCCAAGGAGGAGTCAAAATTTTGTAAACAGGCTTGATTCTAACCAGAGCCTGAACAAAGGCTAGAACATCTGGCACAGCTGCCAGCTTTTTGTGAAGTAACACAGACAAGGCAGAAATCTGTCCCATCAAGGAACTTGCAGATAATCCTTTTTCCAATCCTTCTCGAAGGAAGGATAGACTCTTAGGAATCTTAACCTTGTCCCAAGGGAATCCTGCAGATTCACACCAACAGATATACCAAATTATGTGGTAATTTTTCTGGTTACAGGCTTTCAGGCCTGAACAAGAGTATTAATAACAGAATCTGAGAACCCTCGCTTTGATAAGATCAAGCGTTCAATCTCCAAGCAGTCAGCTGGAGTGGGTCGAACGGACCTAGAACAAGAAGGTCTCGTCTCAAAGGTAGCTTCCATGGTGGAGCCGATGACATATTCACCAGATCTGCATACCAAGTCCTGCGTGGCCACGCAGGAGCTATCAAAATCACCGACGCCCTCTCCTGATTGATCCTGGCTACCAGCCTGGGGATGAGAGGAAACGGCGGGAACACATAAGCTAGTTTGAAGGTCCAAGGTGCTACTAGTGCATCCACTAGAGCCGCCTTGGGATCCCTGGATCTGTACCCGTAGTAAGGAACTCTGAAGTTCTGACGAGAGGCCATCAGATCCATGTCTGGAATGCCCCACGGTTGAGTGACTTGGGCAAAGATTTCCAGATGGAGTTCCCACTCCCCCGGATGCAATGTCTGACGACTCAGAAAATCCGCTTCCCAATTTTCCACTCCTGGGATGTGGATAGCAGACAGGTGGCAGGAGTGAGACTCCGCCCATAGAATGATTTTGGTCACTTCTTCCATCGCTAGGGAACTCCTTGTTCCCCCCTGATGGTTGATGTATGAACTTGGCCCTCGCTAGCTGAGGCCAAGCTTTGAGAGCATTGAATATCGCTCTCAGTTCCAGAATATTTATCGGTAGAAGAGATTCTACCCGAGACCAAAGACCCTGAGCTTTCAGGGATCCCCAGACCGCGCCCCAGCCCATCAGACTGGCGTCGGTCGTGACAATGACCCACTCTGGTCTGCGGAAGGTCATCCCTTGTGACAGGTTGTCCAGGGACAGCCACCAACGGAATGAGTCTCTGGTCCTCTGATTTACTTGTATCTTCGGAGACAAGTCTGAATAGTCCCCATTCCACTGACTGAGCATGAACAGTTGTAATGGTCTTAGATGAATGCGCACAAAAGGAACTATGTCCATTGCCGCTACCATCAAACCTATCACTTCCATGCACTGCGCTATGGAAGGAAGAGGAACGGAATGAAGTATCCGACAAGAGTCTAGAAGTTTTGTTTTTCTGGCTTCTGTCAGAAAAATCCTCATTTCTAAGGAGTCTATTATAGTTCCCAAGAAGGGAACCCTCGTTGACGGAGATAGAGAACTCTTTTCCACGTTCACTTTCCATCCGTGAGATCGGAGAAAGGCCAGGACAATGTCCGTGTGAGCCTTTACTTGAGGAAGGGACGACGCTCGAATCAGAATGTCGTCCAAGTAAGGTACTACAGCAATGCCCCTTGGTCTTAGCACCGCCAGAAGGGACCCTAGTACCTATGAGAAAATCCTAGGAGCAGTGGCTAATCCGAAAGAAAACGCCACGAACTGGAAATGCTTGTCCAGGAATGCAAACCTTAGGAACCGATGATGTTCCTTGTGGATAGGAATATGTAGATACGCATCCTTGAAATCCACCTTGGTCATGAATTGACCTTCCTGGATGGAAGGAAGAAGTGTTCGAATGGTTTCCATCTTGAACGATGGAACCTTGAGAAACTTGTTCAAGATCTTGAGATCTAAGATTGGTCTGAACGTTCCCTCTTTTTTGGGAACTATGAACAGATTGGAGTAGAACCCCATCCCTTGTTCTCCTAATGGAACAGGATGAATCACTCCCATTTTTAGCAGGTCTTCTACCCAATGTAAGAATGCCTGTCTTCTTATGTGGTCTGAAGACAACTGAGACCTGTGGAACCTCCCCCTTGGAGGAAGCCCCTTGAACTCCAGAGAATAACCTTGGGAGACTATTTCTAGCGCCCAAGGATCCAGAACATCTCTTGCCCAAGCCTGAGCGAAGAGAGAGAGTCTGCTCCCCACCAGATCCGGTCCCGGATCGGGGGCCCGCATTTCATGCTGTCTTGGTAGCAGTGGCAGGTTTCCTGGCCTGCTTTCCTTTGTTCCAGCCTTGCATAGGTCTCCAGGCTGGATTGGCTTGAGAAGTATTACCTTCCTGCTTAGAGGACGTAGCCCTTGGGGCTGATCCGTTTCTGCGAAAGGGACGAAACTTAGGTTTATTTTTGGTCTTGAAAAGACCTATCCTGAGGAAGGGCGTGGCCCTTGCCCCCAGTGATATCAGAGATAATCTCTTTCAAGTCAGGGCCAAAGAGTGTTTTCCCCTTGAAAGGAATGTCAAGCAATTTGTTCTTGGAAGACGCATCCGCTGCCCAAGATTTTAACCAAAGCGCTCTGCGCCACAATAGCAAACCCAGAATTTTTTCGCCGCTAACCTAGCCAATTGCAAGGTGGCGTCTAGGGTGAAAGAATTAGCCAATTTAAGAGCACGAATTCTGTCCATAATCTCCTCATAAGAAGAAGAATTACTAATAATCGCCTTTCCTAGCTCATCAAACTAGAAACACGCGGCTGCAGTGACAGGGACAATGCATGCAATTGGTTGTAGAAGGGAACCTTGCTGAACAAACATCTTTTTTTAGCAGACCTTCTCATTTTTTATCCATAGGATCTTGGAAAGCACAACTATCTTCTATGGGTATAGTGGCGCGCTTGTGTAGAGTAGAAACCGCCCCCTCGACCTTGGGGACTGTCTGCCATCAGTCCTTTCTGGGGTCGACTATAGGAAAACAATTTTTTAAATATGGGGGGAGGTACTAAAGGTATACCGGGCCTGTCCCATTCTTTACTAACAATGTACGCCACCCGCTTGGATATAGGAAAAGCTTCGGGGGGCCCCTGGGCCTCTAAGAACTTTTCCATTTTACATAGTGGTTCTGGAATGACCAGATAATCACAATCATCCAAATTGGATAACACCTCCTTAAGCAGAGCGCGGAGATGTTCCAACTTAAATTTAAAAGTAATCACATCAGGTTCAGCTTGTTGAGAAATGTTTCCTGAATCTGAAATTTCTCCCTCAGACAAAACCTCCCTGGCCCCCTCAGACTGGTGTAGGGGCCCTTCAGAAACCATATCATCAGCGTTCTCATGCTCTACAGAATTTACTAAAACAGAGCAGTCGCGCTTTCGCTGATAAGTGGGCATATTGGCTAAAATGTTTTTGATAGAATTATCCATTACAGCCGTTAAATGTTGCATAGTAAGGAGTATTGGCGCACTAGATGTACTAGGGGCCTCCTGTATGGGCAAGACTGGTGTAGACGAAGGAGGGGATGATGCAGTACCATGCTTACTCCCCTCACTTGAGGAATCATCTTGGGCATCATTTTTACTAAATTTTTTTATGACATAAAATACATATAGTTAAATGAGAAGGAACCTTGGTTTCCCCACAGTCAGAACACAATCTATCTGGTAGTTCAGACATGTTAAACAGGCATAAACTTGATAACAAAGCACAAAAAACGTTTTAAAATAAAACCGTTACTGTCACTTTAAATTTTAAACTAAACACACTTTATTACTGCAATTGCGAAAAAGTATGAAGGAATTGTTCAAAATTCACCAAAATTTCACCACAGTGTCTTAAAGCCTTAAAAGTATTGCACACCAAATTTGGAAGCTTTAACCCTTAAAATAACGGAACCGGAGCCGTTTTTATATTTAACCCCTTTACAGTCCCTGGAATCTGCTTTGCTGAGACCCAACCAAGCCCAAAGGGGAATACGATACCAAATGATGCCTTCAGAAAGACTTTTCTATGTATCAGAGCTCCAAACACATGCAGCTGCATGCCATGCTGTCCTCAAAAACAAGTGCGCCATACCGGCGCGAAAATGAGGCTCTGACTATGATTAGGGAAAGCCCCTAAAGAATAAGGTGTCTAAAACAGTGCCTGCCGATATAATCATATCAAAATACCCAGAATAAATGATTCCTCAAGGCTAAATATGTGTTAATAATGAAGCGATTTAGCCCAGAAAAAGTCTACAGTCTTAATAAGCCCTTGTGAAGCCCTTATTTACTATCTTAATAAACATGGCTTACCGGATCCCATAGGGAAAATGACAGCTTCCAGCATTACATCGTCTTGTTAGAATGTGTCATACCTCAAGCAGTAAGAGACTGCACACTGTTCCCCCAACTGAAGTTAATTGCTCTCAACAGTCCTGTGTGGAACAGCCATGGATTTTAGTTACGGTGCTAAAATCATTTTCCTCATACAAACAGAAATCTTCATCTCTTTTCTGTTTCTGAGTAAATAGTACATACCAGCACTATTTTAAAATAACAAACTCTTGATTGAATAATAAAAACTACAGTTAAACACTAAAAAACTCTAAGCCATCTCCGTGGAGATGTTGCCTGTACAACGGCAAAGAGAATGACTGGGGTAGGCGGAGCCTAGGAGGGATCATGTGACCAGCTTTGCTGGGCTCTTTGCCATTTCCTGTTGGGGAAGAGAATATCCCACAAGTAAGGATGACGCCGTGGACCGGACACACCTATGTTGGAGAAAACATTTGAGATTAACGGACATTTAAAGGGACAGTCTACATTCATTTTTTTATTGATTAAAAGGATAGCTAATCCCTTTATTACCCATTCCCCAGTTTTGCATAACCAACACAGTTATATTAATATACTTTTTACCTCTGTGTTTACCCTGTATCTAAGCCTCTGCAGACTGCTCCTTATCTCAGTTATATTAATATACTTTTTACCTCTGTGATTACCCTGTATCTAAGCCTCTGCAGACTGCCCCTTATCTCAGTTATATTAATATACTTTTTACCTCTGTGATTACCTTGTATCTAAGCCACTGCAGACTGCCCCCTTATCTCAGTTATATTAATATACTTTTTACCTCTGTAATTCCCTTGTAGCTAAGCCTCTGCAGACTGCCCCTTATCTCAGTTATATTAATATATGTTTACCTCTGTGATTACCTTGTATCTAAGCCTCTGCAGACTGCCCCTTATCTCAGTTATATTAATATACTTTTTATCTCTGTGATTACCTTGTATCTATGCCTCTGCAGACTGCTCCTTATCTCAGTTATATTAATATACATTTTTATCTCTGTGATTACCTTGTATCTAAACCTCTGCAGACTGCTCCTTATCTCAGTTATATTAATATACTTTTTACCTCTGTGATTACCCTGTATCTAAGCCTCTGCAGACGGCTCCTTATCTCAGTTATATTAATATACTTTTTACCTCTGTGATTATCTTGTATCTAAGCCTCTGCAGACGGCTCCTTATCTCAGTTATATTATTATACTTTTTACCTCTGTGATTACCTTGTATCTAATCTTCTGCAGATTGCTCCTTATCTCAGTTATATTAATATACTTTTTACCTCTGTGATTATCTTGTATCTAAGCCTCTGCAGACGGCTCCTTATCTCAGTTATATTATTATACTTTTTACCTCTGTGATTACCTTGTATCTAATCCTCTGCAGATTGCTCCTTATCTCAGTTATATTAATATACTTTTTACCTCTGTGATTACCTTGTATCTAATCCTCTGCAGACGGCTCCTTATCTCAGTTATATTAATATACTTTTTACCTCTGTAATTACCTTGTATCTAAGCCTCTGCAGACGGCTCCTTATCTCAGTTATATTAATATACTTTTTACCTCTGTGATTACCCTGTATCTAAGCCTCTGCAGACAGCTCCTTATCTCAGTTATATTAATATACTTTTTACCTCTGTGATTATCTTGTATCTAAGCCTCTGCAGACGGCTCCTTATCTCAGTTATATTAATATACTTTTTACCTCTGTGATTACCCTGTATCTAAGCCTCTGCAGACGGCTCCTTATCTCAGTTATATTATTATATGTTTTACCTCTGTGATTACCTTGTATCTAATCCTCTGCAGACTGCTCCTTATCTCAGTTATATTAATATACTTTTTACCTCTGTGATTACCTTGTATCTAAGCCTCTGCAGACTGCTCCTTATCTCAGTCATATTAATATACTTTTTACCTCCGTAATTACCTTGTATCTAAGCCTCTGCAGACTGCTCCTTATCTCAGGTATATTAATATACTTTTACCTCTGTGATAACACTTGCAGTTAGCTAATTAATGCTGAGTCTTAACAATGTTATATATATATATATATATGACACACATGAACTAGCACTGTCTAGCTGTAAAAAACTGACAAAAATGCACTGAGATAAAAGGCGGCCTTCAACAGCTTAGAAATCAATTTATGAGCCTATCTAGTTTTAGCTTTCAACAAAGACTTTAACTTTACATCACCCCCCCCCCCCACCTCTCACCTCCCCAGTCAGCAGGTATATTATCTCCAGTGCGTGATTCAGGATCCTCTCTGTCATTTTCTTCCTGTTCATTTTGTAAATCAGCAGTGCAGATAGAGGCCTACAAAATCTGTAAACACACAAGAAGTAAAACTAAAAATAATCTAGAGCCTATGTTTTATATACTAGAACAGCAAGCTGTTATTGTTCGTAGAGGCTAATCAGAAGTTATATGGTCAGTTAACATAGCTATACATTGTAAAGTTTTATATAAACCTCCCATGTCCCGTATAAATAGTATGAAAGGTCCAAGAGGTACAAAAACGAGAGAAGTATCCCTTCCATTTACTGTTGTTACACAGGTCTACTAGAGCAACCTATAATGTAACGTTTATGGTATCTTATAGGATTGGAGCAGTATGTAACAGAGCTGTTTGCTTACTTGTATGTTGCTGTACCTGTCATTTGCAATATTATCTCTCAATTAAAAAAATTAAAAAATAATCTAGAGCTTTTCCTGTATGTGCCTTTGTCACTCAGTGTCCAGAAAACAAATACTAAAGCTCCGAGTTCTACATCCAGCAACAACAAAAAAGGAAATTTATTCTTACCTGATAAATTTGTTTCTTTTACGATATGACGAGTCCACGGATTTCATCCTTACTTGTGGGATATCGCCTCCTGGTCAGCAGGAGGAGGCAAAGAGCACCACAGCAGAGCTGCTATATATAGCTCCTCCCTTCCCTCCCACTCCAGTCATTCGTCCGAAGTTAGGAAGAGAAAGGAAAAGCCAAGGTGCAGAGGTGACTGAAGTTTAACAAAATTAAAGACCTGTCTTAGAAAAAACAGGGCGGGCCGTGGACTCATCGTATCGTAAAAGAAACAAATTTATCAGGTAAGAATAAATTTCCTTTTCTTTTACAAGATACGATGAGTCCACGGATTTCATCCTTACTTGTGGGATACAATACCAAAGCTATAGTACACGGATGAAAAGAGAGGGAAAAGACAGGGAACCTAAACGAAAGGCACCACTCCTTGAAGAACTTTTCTCCCAAAAACAGCTTCAGACGAGGCAAAAGTATCAAATTTGTAAAATTTGGAAAAAAATGTGAAGAGACGACCAAGTTGCAGCTTTGCAAATCTGTTCAACAGAAGCATCAATCTTGAATGCCCATGAGGAAGCCACAGCCCTAGTGGAATGAACCGTAATTCGTTCAGGAGGCTGCCGTCCAGCAGTCTCAGATGCAAAACAAAAAATCTGTGAGGACAGAAGAAAGAGAGGCGCCTTATGGGACAGTATCGCTCGTCACAGAGAGGATAAATAACATAAACAGCCCAGAGCAAGGGTACTCACAAGAGTGGAGGCATAAAAGTATGCCTCACAACGCAGGACGGGACCTTAGTCGCCCGACAGACAAGCCAGCAGGAGAAATCAACGGGAGTCCAGGACCCAATCAGCAACCGCTAACTGCAACCTGATCTTGAGTATGATAACGCTCACTGAATCAAGGTATCTATGACCAAATCAGAAGACCCTCACTTAGATAAAATCAAGATGAGAAAGTCTTTCCTCAATGGAAGCTTCCACCAGGTCGGCATACCAAGTCCTGCAAGGCCAAGCAGGAGCAATGAGGATCACCGATGTCCTCTCCTGTTTGACTCGAACAATCACCCTGGGAAGGAGAGCAAATGGAGGGAACACATAAGCTAGGCTGAAATCCCAAGGTACTGCCAAGGCATCTTTCAGTACGACCCGGGGATCCCTGGACCCGTATCTCGTAAGCTTGGCAGTCTGACGAGACGCCATAAAATCCAACTCTGGCCTGCCCCATCTGAGAATCAGGTTGGCAAATACCTCCGGATGGAGTTCCCATTCTCCCGGATGAAAAGTCTGTCTGCTCAGAAAGTCCGCCTCCCAGTTTTCCACACCTGGGATGTGGATCGCCGTCAGATAACAAGAGTGAGAACCGCCCACTGAATTATCTTGGCTACTTTCTGTCATCGCCAAGGAACTCCTCGTTCCTCCCTGATGATTGATGTAAGTTACAGTCGCAATGTTGTCCGACTGGAAACTTATGAATTTGGCCAAAGCCAACTGAGGCCAAGCCAGAAGCGCATTGAATATTGCCCTCAACTCTAAGATATGGATGGGAAGGAAAGACTCCATTCAAGTTCATACACCCTGGGCCCTCAGGGAGTTCCAGACTGCTCCCCATCCTATCAGGCTGGCATCCGTTGTCACAATCTGCCATGAGGGTCTGCGGAAACATGTCCCCTGGGATAGATGATCCAGTGACAACCACCATAGAAGAGAGTCCCTTTATTTGAGGAGACAAATTTGTATAGTCTCCATTCCACTGTCTGAGCATGGTCAGTTGCAGACGCCTGAGATGAAACCGAGCAAACGGAATGATGTCCATTGCCGCTACCATCAACCCAATGACCTCCATGCACTGAGCCACTGACGGCCGAGGATTGGTCTGAAGGGCTTGGCATGTATTCAGAATATTTAATTTTCTGACCTCCGTCAAAAAGATGTTCATGGATAGAGAGTTGATTAGAGTTCCCAAGAAAGGAACCCTTGTTTGTGGAACTAGCGAACTCTTTTCCAGATTTACCTTCCACCCATAAATCCACAGGCAGGTTAGAACAATGTCGGTATGAGACTTTGCCAGCTGATAAGACGACGTCTGGATCAGAATATCGTCCAAATAAGGCGCCACTGCAATGGCCCACGGTCTGAGAACCGCCAGCAGAGACCCCAGAACCTTTGAGAAAATTCTGGGCGCCGTGGCCAGATCGAAAGGAAGAGCCACGAACTGAAAAGGTTTGTCCAGAAAGGCAAACCTTAGGAACTTGTGATGATCTCTGTGGATAGGAACATGAAGATATGCATCCGTTAGATCCACGGTAGTCATAAATTGACACTCCTGGGTCAATGGAAGAAAGGTACCTTGTTTAGAGTCTTGAGATCTAAGATAGGTCTGAAAGTTCCCTCTCTTTTTTGGGAACTACAAACAGATTTGAATAAAACCCCTGTCCCTGTAATTGGAACGGGACAAATTACTCCCATGAAGGATAGGTCTCTTACACAGCGTAAGAACGCCTCTCTCTTTATCTGGTCTACAGATAATCGAGAAAGAAGAAACCTTCCTCTCACTAACACAGGCAAAGAGAATGACTGGAGTGGGAGGGAAGGGAGGAGCTATATATATATATATATATATATATACAGCTCTGCTGTGGTGCTCTTTGCCTCCTCATGCTGACCAGGAGGCGATATCCCACAAGTAAGGATGAAATCCGTGGAATCATCGTATCTTGTAAAAGAAAATTAAATGAGGATAATAATAAAGGGACATTATACACTCAATTTTTCTTTGCATATATGTTTTGTAGATGATCCATTTATATAGCCCATACAGGTTTTTTTATATATATATATATAGTTTTGCTTATTTTTAAATAACATTGCTCTGATTTTCAGACTCCTAACCAAGCCCCAAAGTTTTAGGATAATACTGATGTATACCTATTCCAGCTTGCTCCTGTTTGTGTAAAAAATCTTCATATACAGAGGAAGGGGGGGGGGGGTCTGTTTTTTTGCTATAGAACAACTTGCAGTGGGTGTTCCAGCTAACTTTTCAACAGTGCTAAACTGGGAGCTTCTAAGTAAGTTGTTAAAAGGTTTTATTCTGTATTTTTAGATCAGTATCTGAGCATAGTATTCTTTATAGTAGTGTCAATTACATGCAGTTAAATGAAAATTGGTGTATATTGTCCCTTTAAGTAAGTAAATTTGGATACTGTCCTCATGGTCAACATCAGCAATAGTTTTTTTGTCTGGGATTGGGGGCAGAATCACAGGATACTGCACACTTAAGGCTGTGACACACTGCAAGCGATGCAGCGAGAGGCAAAGCAGCTGCTTCACTCCGCGTTGCATCGCTTCTGAAGTTCAAATATTTAATCTCTGAGCGCTTAGCTACGCGACCTGACGCAGCAGAGTGCTCAGAGATGAAAAGGCAAGACACACTGAGCGCGCACAGCTGAATCTACACGCTGCGCGTCGCTCTGCTTGCAGTGTGTCACAGCCTTTACTCTCTCTCGCTCTGTACTGTAGCAGGAGAAGAGTCACAGGATACTGCACACTTATATTACTCTCTCTCTCGCTCTGTACTGTAGCAGGAGAAGAGTCACAGGATACTGCACACTTATATTACTCTCTCTCGCTCTGTACTGTAGCAGGAGAAGAGTCACAGGATACTGCACACTTATATTACTCTCTCTCGCTCTGTACTGTGGCAAGAGAAGAGTCACAGGATACTGCACACTTATATAACTCTCTCTTTCGCTCTGTACTGTGGCAGGAGAAGAGTCACAGGATACTGCACACTTATATTACTCTCTCTCGCTCTGTACTGTAGCAGGAGAAGAGTCACAGGATACTGCACACTTATATTACTCTCTCTCTCGCTCTGTACTGTGGCAGGAGAAGAGTCACAGGATACTGCACACTTATATTACTCTCTCTCGCTCTGTACTGTAGCAGGAGAAGAGTCACAGGATACTGCACACTTATATTACTCTCTCTCGCTCTGTACTGTAGCAGGAGAATAGTCACAGGATACTACACACTTATATTACTCTCTCTCGCTCTGTACTGTAGCAGGAGAAGAGTCACAGGATACTGCACGCTTATATTACTCTCTCTCACTCTGTACTGTAGCAGGAGAAGAGTCACAGGATACTACACACTTAAATTACTCTCTCTCGCTCTGTACTGTAGCAGGAGAAGAGTCACAGGATACTGCACACTTAAATTACTCTCTCTCACTCTGTACTGTAGCAGGAGAAGAGTCACAGGATACTGCACACTTATATTACTCTCTCTATCGAACTGTACTGTGGCAGGAGAAGAGTCACAGGATACTGCACACTTAAATTACTCTCTCTCACTCTGTACTGTAGCAGGAGAAGAGTCACAGGATACTGCACACTTATATTACTCTCTCTATCGAACTGTACTGTGGCAGGAGAAGAGTCACAGGATACTGCACACTTAAATTACTCTCTCTCTCGCTCTGTACTGTAGCAGGAGAAGAGTCACAGGATACTGCACACTTAAATTACTCTCTCTCACTCTGTACTGTAGCAGGAGAAGAGTCACAGGATACTGCACACTTATATTACTCTCTCTCTCACTCTGTACTGTAGCAGGAGAAGAGTCACAGGATACTGCACACTTATATTACTCTCTCTCTCGCTCTGTACTGTAGCAGGAGAAGAGTCACAGGATAGTGCACACTTATATTACTCTCTCTCACTCTGTACTGTAGCAGGAGAAGAGTCACAGGATACTGCACACTTATATTACTCTCTCTCACTCTGTACTGTGGCAGGAGAAGAGTCACAGGATACTGCACACTTATATTACTCTCTCTCTCGCTCTGTACTGTGGCAGGAGAAGAGTCACAGGATACTGCACACTTATATTACTCTCTCTCGCTCTGTACTGTAGCAGGAGAAGAGTCACAGGATACTACACACTTATATTACTCTCTCTCTCGCTCTGTACTGTGGCAGGAGAAGAGTCACAGGATACTGCACACTTATATTACTCTCTCTCGCTCTGTACTGTAGCAGGAGAAGAGTCACAGGATACTGCACACTTATATTACTCTCTCTCGCTCTGTACTGTAGCAGGAGAAGAGTCACAGGATACTGCACACTTATATTACTCTCTCTCGCTCTGTACTGTAGCAGGAGAAGAGTCACAGGATACTGCACACTTATATTACTCTCTCTCTCGCTCTGTACTGTAGCAGGAGAAGAGTCACAGGATACTGCACACTTATATTACTCTCTCTCTCGCTCTGTACTGTGGCAGGAGAAGAGTCACAGGATACTGCATACTTATATTACTCTCTCTCTCACTGTACTGTGGCAGGAGAAGAGTCACAGGATACTGCACACTTATATTACTCTCTCTCTCACTCTGTACTGTGGCGGAAGAAGAGTCACAGGATACTGCACACTTATATTACTCTCTCGCTGTACTGTGGCAGGAGAAGAGTCACAGGATACTGCACACTTATATTACTCTCTCGCTCTGTACTGTGGCAAGAGAAGAGTCACAGGATACTGCACACTTATATTACTCTCTCTCTCGCTCTGTACTGTGGCAGGAGAAGAGTCACAGGATACTACACACTTATATTACTCTCTCTCGCTCTGTACTGTAGCAGGAGAAGAGTCACAGGATACTACACACTTATATTACTCTCTCTCGCTCTGTACAGTGGCAGGAGAAGAGTCACAGGATACTGCACACTTATATTACTCTCTTGCTCTGTACTGTGGCAAGAGAAGAGTCACAGGATACTGCACACTTATATTACTCTCTCTCTCGCTCTGTACAGTGGCAGGAGAAGAGTCACAGGATACTGCACACTTATATTACTCTCTCTCGCTCTGTACTGTAGCAGGAGAAGAGTCACAAGATACTGCACACTTATATTACTCTCTCGCTCTGTACTGTGGCAGGAGAAGAGTCACAGGATACTACACACTTATATTACTCTCTCTCTCACTGTACTGTGGCAGGAGAAGAGTCACAGGATACTGCACACGTATATTACTCTCTCTCACTCTGTACTGTAGCAGGAGAAGAGTCACAGGATACTGCACACTTATATTACTCTCTCTCACTCTGTACTTTAGCAGGAGAAGAGTCACAGGATACTGCACACTTATATTACTCTCTCTCTCACTGTACTGTGGCAGGAGAAGAGTCACAGGATACTGCACACTTATATTACTCTCTCTCGCTCTGTACTGTAGCAGGAGAAGAGTCACAGGATACTGCACACTTATATTACTCTCTCTCTCGCTCTGTACTGTAGCAGGAGAAGAGTCACAGGATACTGCACACTTATATTACTCTCTCTCACTCTGTACTGTAGCAGGAGAAGAGTCACAGGATACTGCACACTTATATTACTCTCTCTCTCACTGTACTGTGGCAGGAGAAGAGTCACAGGATACTGCACACTTATATTACTCTCTCTCACTCTGTACTGTAGCAGGAGAAGAGTCACAGGATACTGCACACTTATATTACTCTCTCTCGCTCTGTACTGTGGCAGGAGAAGAGTCACAGGATACTGCACACTTATATTACTCTCTCTCGCTCTGTACTGTGGCAGGAGAAGAGTCACAGGATACTGCACACTTATATTACTCTCTCTCTCGCTCTGTACTGTAGCAGGAGAAGAGTCACAGGATACTACACACTTATATTACTCTCTCTCGCTCTGTACTATGGCAGGAGAAGAGTCACAGGATACTACACACTTATATTACTCTCTCTCTCGCTCTGTACAGTGGCAGGAGAAGAGTCACAGGATACTGCACACTTATATTACTCTCTTGCTCTGTACTCTGTGGCAGAGAGAAGAGTCACAGGGATACTGCACACTTATATACTTCTCTCTCTCGCTCTGTACTGTAGCAGGAGAAGAGTCACAGGATACTACACACTTATATTACTCTCTCTCTCGCTCTGTACTGTAGCAGGAGAAGAGTCACAGGATACTGCACACTTATATTACTCTCTCTCTCGCTCTGTACTGTAGCAGGAGAAGAGTCACAGGATACTGCACACTTATATTACTCTCTCTCTCGCTCTGTACTGTAGCAGGAGAAGAGTCACAGGATACTACACACTTATATTACTCTCTCTCTCGCTCTGTACTGTAGCAGGAGAAGAGTCACAGGATACTGCACACTTATATTACTCTCTCTCTCGCTCTGTACTGTAGCAGGAGAAGAGTCACAGGATACTGCACACTTATATTACTCTCTCTCTCGCTCTGTACTGTAGCAGGAGAAGAGTCACAGGATACTGCACACTTATATTACTCTCTCTCTCGCTCTGTACTGTAGCAGGAGAAGAGTCACAGGATACTGCACACTTATATTACTCTCTCTCTCGCTCTGTACTGTGGCAGGAGAAGAGTCACAGGATACTGCACACTTATATTACTCTCTCTCTCGCTCTGTACTGTAGCAGGAGAAGAGTCACAGGATACTGCACACTTATATTACTCTCTCTCGCTCTGTACTGTGGCAGGAGAAGAGTCACAGGATACTGCACACTTATATTACTCTCTCTCTCGCTCTGTACTGTAGCAGGAGAAGAGTCACAGGATACTGCACACTTATATTACTCTCTCTCGCTCTGTACTGTGGCAGGAGAAGAGTCACAGGAGAGAGAGAGAGAAGAGAGAGAGAAGAGAGAGAAGAGAGAGAAGAGAGAGAAGAGAGAGAAGAGAGAGAAGAGAGAGAAGAGAGAGAGAGAGAGAGAGAGAATAAATTACAATATCAGGATCTTTTAGATTTAAGTAAATTACTAAACATATTAAACAAAAAAGTGACCTAAAACGAATCTTTATAAATGACACATTATTAGATATAATAAATATAGTTGTGTATATAACATGCACTAATTCATATAGACAAAGCTATGAGAGAGAGAAGAGAGAGAACGATTCTTTATAAATGACATTATTAGATATAATAAATATAGTTGTGTAACACACACGTGTATATAACATGCACTAATTCCTACAGACAGAGCTATGGTTAATAATAATTATAATAATAACTATAACCCCCCAGTACAGAATCATACCGCTGCCTGAAGTCTGTAAAGCACCCGGAAATGCTAACGAAGGACTACATTTCCCATAAACCTCTGTAGATTGATCACGTGAGGTGTGACAGGCAGCTAATGTGTGTGTCCGTGGTTCGTTAGTGGTGTATGTTTCCCGCTAGTGTATATAGGGTTAAGATTAAAGGGAAGCGGCAAAAATAATATTTTGTTTTTATATACACTGATTTTATGGCCGTGATTGCGATAGGTGACGTCACGAGCACTGGGTTTTTGCTCTATTTCTGACATGGATACAAGTGACGTCACGTAAAGCTTCTTTATGTTATTGGCTTGTTAACAGCCCACAGGACAAATGCTATATTGTTTTGTGCTCAGCACTGTCTGTTGCCAGAATCATGTGTGTATGTAAGTAACTGTGTGTGTTTAACTCTGTGTGTATGTACAAGTAACTGTGTGTCTGTGCAAGTAACTGTGTGTATGTAAGTAACTGTGTGTGTTTAACTCTGTGTGTATGTACAAGTAACTGTGTGTCTGTGCAAGTAACTGTGTGTATGTAAGTAACTGTGTGTGTTTAACTCTGTGTGTATGTAAGTAACTGTGTGTGTTTAACTCTGTGTGTATGTACAAGTAACTGTGTGTCTGTGCAAGTAACTGTGTGTATGTAAGTAACTGTGTGTGTTTAACTCTGTGTGTATGTACAAGTAACTGTGTGTATGTAAGTAACTGTGTGTGTTTAACTCTGTGTGTATGTACAAGTAACTGTGTGTCTGTGCAAGTAACTGTGTGTATGTAAGTAACTGTGTGTGTTTAACTCTGTGTGTATGTAAGTAACTGTGTGTGTTTAACTCTGTGTGTATGTACAAGTAACTGTGTGTCTGTGCAAGTAACTGTGTGTATGTAAGTAACTGTGTGTGTTTAACTGTGTGTGTATGTAAGTAACTGTGTGTCTGTGCAAGTAACTGTGTGTGTTTAACTGTGTGTGTATGTACAAGTAACTGTGTGTCTGTGCAAGTAACTGTGTGTGTTTAACTGTGTGTGTATGTAAGTAACTGTGTGTCTGTGCAAGTAACTGTGTGTGTTTAACTGTGTGTGTATGTACAAGTAACTGTGTGTGTTTAACTCTGTGTGTATGTACAAGTAACTGTGTGTGTTTAACTGTGTGTGTATGTACAAGTAACTGTGTGTCTGTGCAAGTAACTGTGTGTGTTTAACTGTGTGTGTATGTACAAGTAACTGTGTGTCTGTGCAAGTAACTGTGTGTGTTTAACTGTGTGAGTATGTACAAGTAACTGTGTGTGTTTAACTCTGTGTGTATGTGCAAGTAACTGTGTGTGTTTAACTGTGTGTGTATGTACAAGTAACTGTGTGTGTTTAACTCTGTGTGTATGTACAAGTAACTGTGTGTCTGTGCAAGTAACTGTGTGTGTTTAACTCTGTGTGTATGTACAAGTAACTGTGTGTCTGTGCAAGTAACTGTGTGTGTTTAACTCTGTGTGTATGTACAAGTAACTGTGTGTCTGTGCAAGTAACTGTGTGTGTTTAACTGTGTGTGTATGTACAAGTAACTGTGTGTCTGTGCAAGTAACTGTGTTTTTAACTCTGTGTGTATGTACAAGTAACTGTGTGTCTGTGCAAGTAACTGTGTGTTTAACTGTGTGTGTATGTACAAGTAACTGTGTGTCTGTGCAAGTAACTGTGTGTGTTTAACTGTGTGTGTATGTACAAGTAACTGTGTGTCTGTGCAAGTAACTGTGTGTCTGTGCAAGTAACTGTGTGTGTTTAACTCTGTGTGTATGTACAAGTAACTGTGTGTCTGTGCAAGTAACTGTGTGTGTTTAACTGTGTGTGTATGTACAAGTAACTGTGTGTCTGTGCAAGTAACTGTGTGTGTTTAACTCTGTGTGTGTATGTACAAGTAACTGTGTGTTTAACTCTGTGTGTATGTACAAGTAACTGTGTGTCTGTGCAAGTAACTGTGTGTGTTTAACTCTGTGTGTGTATGTACAAGTAACTGTGTGTCTGTGCAAGTAACTGTGTGTGTTTAACTCTGTGTGTATGTACAAGTAACTGTGTGTCTGTGCAAGTAACTGTGTGTGTTTAACTCTGTGTGTATGTACAAGTAACTGTGTGTCTGTGCAAGTAACTGTGTGTGTTTAACTCTGTGTGTATGTACAAGTAACTGTGTGTCTGTGCAAGTAACTGTGTGTGTTTAACTCTGTGTGTATGTACAAGTAACTGTGTGTCTGTGCAAGTAACTGTGTTTTTAACTCTGTGTGTATGTACAAGTAACTGTGTGTCTGTGCAAGTAACTGTGTGTGTTTAACTCTGTGTGTATGTACAAGTAACTGTGTGTCTGTGCAAGTAACTGTGTTTTTAACTCTGTGTGTATGTACAAGTAACTGTGTGTCTGTGCAAGTAACTGTGTGTTTAACTGTGTGTGTATGTACAAGTAACTGTGTGTCTGTGCAAGTAACTGTGTGTGTTTAACTGTGTGTGTATGTACAAGTAACTGTGTGTCTGTGCAAGTAACTGTGTGTGTTTAACTCTGTGTGTATGTACAAGTAACTGTGTGTATGTACAAGTAACTGTGTGTCTGTGCAAGTAACTGTGTGTGTTTAACTGTGTGTGTATGTACAAGTAACTGTGTGTGTATGTACAAGTAACTGTGTGTCTGTGCAAGTAACTGTGTGTTTAACTGTGTGTGTATGTACAAGTAACTGTGTGTCTGTGCAAGTAACTGTGTGTGTTTAACTCTGTGTGTATGTACAAGTAACTGTGTGTCTGTGCAAGTAACTGTGTGTGTTTAACTCTGTGTGTATGTACAAGTAACTGTGTGTGTTTAACTCTGTGTGTATGTAATTAACTGTGTGTGTTTAACTCTGTGTGTATGTACAAGTAACTGTGTGTCTGTGCAAGTAACTGTGTGTTTAACTGTGTGTGTATGTACAAGTAACTGTGTGTCTGTGCAAGTAACTGTGTGTGTTTAACTGTGTGTGTATGTACAAGTAACTGTGTGTCTGTGCAAGTAACTGTGTGTGTTTAACTGTGTGTGTATGTACAAGTAACTGTGTGTGTTTAACTCTGTGTGTATGTAATTAACTGTGTGTGTTTAACTCTGTGTGTATGTACAAGTAACTGTGTGTCTGTGCAAGTAACTGTGTGTGTTTAACTCTGTGAGTATGTACAAGTAACTGTGTGTGTTTAACTCTGTGAGTATGTACAAGTAACTGTGTGTCTGTGCAAGTAACTGTGTGTGTTTAACTCTGTGTGTATGTACAAGTAACTGTGTGTGTTTAACTGTGTGAGTATGTACAAGTAACTGTGTGTGTTTAACTCTGTGTGTATGTACAAGTAACTGTGTGTCTGTGCAAGTAACTGTGTGTGTTTAACTCTGTGTGTATGTACAAGTAACTGTGTGTCTGTGCAAGTAACTGTGTGTGTTTAACTGTGTGTGTATGTACAAGTAACTGTGTGTCTGTGCAAGTAACTGTGTGTGTTTAACTGTGTGTGTATGTACAAGTAACTGTGTGTCTGTGCAAGTAACTGTGTGTGTTTAACTGTGTGAGTATGTACAAGTAACTGTGTGTGTTTAACTCTGTGTGTATGTACAAGTAACTGTGTGTCTGTGCAAGTAACTGTGTGTTTAACTCTGTGTGTATGTAATTAACTGTGTGTGTTTAACTCTGTGTGTATGTACAAGTAACTGTGTGTCTGTGCAAGTAACTGTGTGTCTGTGCAAGTAACTGTGTGTATGTACAAGTAACTGTGTGTCTGTGCAAGTAACTGTGTGTTTAACTCTGTGTGTCTGTGCAAGTAACTGTGTGTGTTTAACTGTGTGTGTATGTACAAGTAACTGTGTGTCTGTGCAAGTAACTGTGTGTGTTTAACTCTGTGTGTATGTACAAGTAACTGTGTGTATGTAAGTAACTGTGTGTGTTTAACTCTGTGTGTATGTACAAGTAACTGTGTGTGTTTAACTCTGTGAGTATGTACAAGTAACTGTGTGTGTGTAACTGTGTGTGTTTAACTCTGTGTGTATGTACAAGTAACTGTGTGTGTGTAACTGTGTGTGTTTAACTCTGTGTGTATGTACAAGTAACTGTGTGTGTTTAACTCTGTGTGTATGTACAAGTAACTGTGTGTCTGTGCAAGTAACTGTGTGTCTGTGCAAGTAACTGTGTGTGTTTAACTCTGTGTGTATGTAATTAACTGTGTGTGTTTAACTCTGTGTGTATGTAATTAACTGTGTGTGTTTAACTGTGTGTGTATGTACAAGTAACTGTGTGTGTATGTACAAGTAACTGTGTGTGTATGTACAAGTAACTGTGTGTGTATGTACAAGTAACTGTGTGTGTTTAACTCTGTGTGTATGTAATTAACTGTGTGTGTTTAACTCTGTGTGTATGTACAAGTAACTGTGTGTGTTTAACTCTGTGTGTATGTACAAGTAACTGTGTGTGTTTAACTCTGTGTGTATGTACAAGTAACTGTGTGTGTTTAACTCTGTGTGTATGTAATTAACTGTGTGTGTTTAACTCTGTGTGTATGTACAAGTAACTGTGTGTGTTTAACTCTGTGTGTATGTACAAGTAACTGTGTGTGTTTAACTCTGTGTGTATGTACAAGTAACTGTGTGTGTTTAACTCTGTGTGTATGTAATTAACTGTGTGTGTTTAACTCTGTGTGTATGTAATTAACTGTGTGTGTTTAACTCTGTGTGTATGTACAAGTAACTGTGTGTGTTTAACTCTGTGAGTATTAGGCTTACCATAATTTTTAGAGGTGAAACTGGGACCATCTGGTGCGGTGCCAGTGGGGGTGTGGTCAGGAGCGTGGTCAAGGGGGCGTGGCAATTACCGGTCCTTTTAAAGTAGTAGCTTTTATGTGTGTAATGTTTCGTGGATACTCTACCCTTCCTCAGTTAAACAAGTGAATCACACAGTTTAAATAGACCATAACACCACCCCCTAGTGAAAAAGACACCATTACGTTGTCATGGCAACCCATACACAACATGACAAATAAATCATTAATCTAAATCTCAGATTCTAAATAATGCCAAACATCAAGCATAATTATCACTTTCATAATGATCAATTTCACAATTTAATATCTGCAGTGTAATATGTGTTGTATGTGTCTAATTAAGGAACAGAGCCAAATACTGATAAGACATAAATACAACATTGAAAGTAAAAAATAAACACGTACCTGCTAAAGCTGTTTAAGAGGCTACTCTATACCATAATGCAGGAAGATTACAGCCAAAATGTTATCCTGCATGAAGTAAAGCAAGATCCAGGCCAAAAATCCTTCCTGTCTATACTTCCTAGTCATACTCACATGATTCCCCTAAAGGTGTATTACCGGCAATGTCACCAAGGGTCGGGGGGGTTAAATTCTTAGAAAAATAAACCAAGTGGTACTACAAAATTAAAAAAAACCCTATGCTGCTCACTCAGCCTGTTTTACTAAATGTAAACTTTGAAGGACACGAGCTAAGCAGGGCTGTATGTAACAAAGTATCAGCATCCAACTATGCTGGAGAGCCACAATCCAGTCATTTTGAATAATGTGTCCGGGTTTCAGGTGGTCTGAAACCCGGACACATGATTTGAAACCTGGAGGTGGCAACCCTACTGGGACAGACTTGTACAAATGTTTGTGTGACTGTAATGTAACAGACTTGTACAAATGTATGTGTGACTGTGTGTAATGTGACAGACTTGTACAAATGTTTGTGTGACTGTAATGTAACAGACTTGTACAAATGTTTGTGTGACTGTGTGTAATGTGACAGACTTGTACAAATGTATGTGTGACTGTGTGTAATGTGACAGACTTGTACAAATGTATGTGTGACTGTGTGTAATGTGACAGACTTGTACAAATGTATGTGTGACTGTGTGTAATGTGACAGACTTGTACAAATGTATGTGTGACTGTGTGTAATGTAACAGACTTGTACAAATGTATGTGTGACTGTGTGTAATGTGACAGACTTGTACAAATGTATGTGTGACTGTGTGTAATGTGACAGACTTGTACAAATGTATGTGTGACTGTGTGTAATGTAACAGACTTGTACAAATGTATGTGTGACTGTGTGTAATGTAACAGACTTGTACAAATGTATGTGTGACTGTGTAATGTAACAGACTTGTACAAATGTATGTGTGACTGTGTGTAATGTAACAGACTTGTACAAATGTATGTGTGACTGTGTAATGTGACAGACTTGTACAAATGTATGTGTGACTGTGTGTAATGTAACAGACTTGTACAAATGTATGTGTGACTGTGTGTAATGTGACAGACTTGTACAAATGTTTGTGTGATTGTGTGTAATGTGACAGACTTGTACAAATGTTTGTGTGACTGTAATGTAACAGACTTGTACAAATGTATGTGTGACTGTGTGTAATGTGACAGACTTGTACAAATGTATGTGTGACTGTGTGTAATGTGACAGACTTGTACAAATGTTTGTGTGATTGTGTGTAATGTGACAGACTTGTACAAATGTTTGTGTGATTGTGTGTAATGTGACAGACTTGTACAAATGTATGTGTGACTGTGTGTAATGTAACAGACTTGTACAAATGTATGTGTGACTGTGTGTAATGTAACAGACTTGTACAAATGTTTGTGTGACTGTGTGTAATGTAACAGACTTGTACAAATGTTTGTGTGACTGTGTGTAATGTAACAGACTTGTACAAATGTATGTGTGACTGTGTGTAATGTAACAGACTTGTACAAATGTATGTGTGACTGTGTGTAATGTGACAGACTTGTACAAATGTTTGTGTGACTGTGTAATGTAACAGACTTGTACAAATGTTTGTGTGACTGTGTGTAATGTAACAGACTTGTACAAATGTTTGTGTGACTGTGTGTAATGTGACAGACTTGTACAAATGTTTGTGTGACTGTGTAATGTAACAGACTTGTACAAATGTTTGTGTGACTGTGTGTAATGTAACAGACTTGTACAAATGTATGTGTGACTGTGTGTAATGTAACAGACTTGTACAAATGTATGTGTGACTGTGTGTAATGTGACAGACTTGTACAAATGTATATGTGACTGTGTGTAATGTGACAGACTTGTACAAATGTATATGTGACTGTGTGTAATGTAACAGACTTGTACAAATGTATGTGTGACTGTGTAATGTAACAGACTTGTACAAATGTATGTGTGATTGTGTGTAATGTAACAGACTTGTACAAATGTTTGTGTGATTGTGTGTAATGTGACAGACTTGTACAAATGTTTGTGTGATTGTGTGTAATGTAACAGACTTGTACAAATGTATGTGTGACTGTGTGTAATGTAACAGACTTGTACAAATGTATGTGTGACTGTGTGTAATGTAACAGACTTGTACAAATGTTTGTGTGACTGTGTGTAATGTAACAGACTTGTACAAATGTATGTGTGACTGTGTGTAATGTGACAGACTTGTACAAATGTATGTGTGACTGTGTGTAATGTAACAGACTTGTACAAATGTTTGTGTGACTGTGTGTAATGTGACAGACTTGTACAAATGTATGTGTGACTGTGTGTAATGTAACAGACTTGTACAAATGTATGTGTGACTGTGTGTAATGTGACAGACTTGTACAAATGTATGTGTGACTGTGTGTAATGTGACAGACTTGTACAAATGTATGTGTGACTGTGTAATGTGACAGACTTGTACAAATGTTTGTGTGACTGTGTGTAATGTAACAGACTTGTACAAATGTTTGTGTGACTGTGTGTAATGTAACAGACTTGTACAAATGTTTGTGTGACTGTGTGTAATGTGACAGACTTGTACAAATGTTTGTGTGACTGTGTGTAATGTGACAGACTTGTACAAATGTTTGTGTGACTGTGTGTAATGTGACAGACTTGTACAAATGTATGTGTGACTGTGTAATGTAACAGACTTGTACAAATGTATGTGTGATTGTGTGTAATGTAACAGACTTGTACAAATGTATGTGTGACTGTGTGTAATGTAACAGACTTGTACAAATGTATGTGTGACTGTGTGTAATGTAACAGACTTGTACAAATGTATG
Organism: Bombina bombina; assembly: GCF_027579735.1. NCBI lineage: Eukaryota > Metazoa > Chordata > Amphibia > Anura > Bombinatoridae > Bombina > Bombina bombina. The sequence goes on from NC_069505.1 coordinate 620,642,236, forward strand.
TGTGACTGTGTAATGTAACAGACTTGTACAAATGTATGTGTGACTGTGTGTAATGTAACAGACTTGTACAAATGTTTGTGTGACTGTGTGTAATGTAACAGACTTGTACAAATGTTTGTGTGACTGTGTGTAATGTAACAGACTTGTACAAATGTATGTGTGACTGTGTAATGTAACAGACTTGTACAAATGTATGTGTGATTGTGTGTAATGTAACAGACTTGTACAAATGTATGTGTGACTGTGTGTAATGTGACAGACTTGTACAAATGTATGTGTGACTGTGTGTAATGTAACAGACTTGTACAAATGTTTGTGTGACTGTGTGTAATGTGACAGACTTGTACAAATGTATGTGTGACTGTGTGTAATGTAACAGACTTGTACAAATGTATGTGTGACTGTGTGTAATGTGACAGACTTGTACAAATGTTTGTGTGACTGTGTGTAATGTGACAGACTTGTACAAATGTTTGTGTGACTGTGTGTAATGTGACAGACTTGTACAAATGTTTGTGTGACTGTGTGTAATGTAACAGACTTGTACAAATGTATGTGTGACTGTGTGTAATGTGACAGACTTGTACAAATGTTTGTGTGACTGTGTGTAATGTGACAGACTTGTACAAATGTATGTGTGACTGTGTGTAATGTGACAGACTTGTACAAATGTATGTGTGACTGTGTGTAATGTGACAGACTTGTACAAATGTATGTGTGACTGTGTGTAATGTAACAGACTTGTACAAATGTATGTGTGATTGTGTGTAATGTGACAGACGTGTACAAATGTGTGTGTGACTGTGTGTAATGTGACAGACTTGTACAAATGTATGTGTGACTGTGTGTAATGTAACAGACGTGTACAAATGTTTGTGTGACTGTGTAATGTAACAGACTTGTACAAATGTATGTGTGACTGTGTGTAATGTAACAGACTTGTACAAATGTATGTGTGACTGTGTGTAATGTAACAGACTTGTACAAATGTATGTGTGACTGTGTGTAATGTGACAGACTTGTACAAATGTTTGTGTGACTGTGTGTAATGTAACAGACTTGTACAAATGTATGTGTGACTGTGTGTAATGTGACAGACTTGTACAAATGTATGTGTGACTGTGTGTAATGTAACAGACTTGTACAAATGTATGTGTGACTGTGTGTAATGTAACAGACTTGTACAAATGTATGTGTGATTGTGTGTAATGTAACAGACTTGTACAAATGTATGTGTGACTGTGTAATGTAACAGACTTGTACAAATGTATGTGTGACTGTGTGTAATGTAACAGACTTGTACAAATGTATGTGTGACTGTGTGTAATGTGACAGACGTGTACAAATGTATGTGTGACTGTGTGTAATGTGACAGACTTGTACAAATGTTTGTGTGACTGTGTAATGTAACAGACTTGTACAAATGTATGTGTGATTGTGTGTAATGTAACAGACTTGTACAAATGTATGTGTGACTGTGTGTAATGTAACAGACTTGTACAAATGTATGTGTGACTGTGTGTAATGTGACAGACTTGTACAAATGTATGTGTGACTGTGTGTAATGTAACAGACTTGTACAAATGTTTGTGTGACTGTGTGTAATGTGACAGACGTGTACAAATGTATGTGTGACTGTGTGTAATGTGACAGACTTGTACAAATGTTTGTGTGACTGTGTAATGTAACAGACTTGTACAAATGTATGTGTGATTGTGTGTAATGTAACAGACTTGTACAAATGTATGTGTGACTGTGTGTAATGTAACAGACTTGTACAAATGTATGTGTGACTGTGTGTAATGTGACAGACTTGTACAAATGTATGTGTGACTGTGTGTAATGTAACAGACTTGTACAAATGTTTGTGTGACTGTGTAATGTAACAGACTTGTACAAATGTATGTGTGACTGTGTGTAATGTGACAGACTTGTACAAATGTATGTGTGACTGTGTGTAATGTGACAGACTTGTACAAATGCTTGTGTGACTGTGTAATGTGACAGACTTGTACAAATGTATGTGTGACTGTGTGTAATGTAACAGACTTGTACAAATGTATGTGTGACTGTGTGTAATGTGACAGACTTGTACAAATGTTTGTGTGACTGTGTGTAATGTAACAGACTTGTACAAATGTGTGTGTGACTGTGTGTAATGTGACAGACTTGTACAAATGTATGTGTGACTGTGTGTAATGTAACAGACTTGTACAAATGTATGTGTGACTGTGTAATGTGACAGACTTGTACAAATGTTTGTGTGACTGTGTAATGTGACAGACTTGTACAAATGTATGTGTGACTGTGTGTAATGTGACAGACTTGTACAAATGTATGTGTGACTGTGTGTAATGTAACAGACTTGTACAAATGTATGTGTGACTGTGTGTAATGTAACAGACTTGTACAAATGTATGTGTGACTGTGTAATGTAACAGACTTGTACAAATGTATGTGTGACTGTGTGTAATGTAACAGACTTGTACAAATGTATGTGTGACTGTGTGTAATGTAACAGACTTGTACAAATGTATGTGTGACTGTGTGTAATGTGACAGACTTGTACAAATGTATGTGTGACTGTGTAATGTAACAGACTTGTACAAATGTATGTGTGACTGTGTGTAATGTGACAGACTTGTACAAATGTATGTGTGACTGTGTGTAATGTGACAGACTTGTACAAATGTATGTGTGACTGTGTGTAATGTAACAGACTTGTACAAATGTATGTGTGACTGTGTGTAATGTAACAGACTTGTACAAATGTATGTGTGATTGTGTGTAATGTAACAGACTTGTACAAATGTATGTGTGACTGTGTGTAATGTAACAGACTTGTACAAATGTATGTGTGACTGTGTGTAATGTAACAGACTTGTACAAATGTTTGTGTGACTGTGTGTAATGTGACAGACTTGTACAAATGTATGTGTGACTGTGTAATGTAACAGACTTGTACAAATGTATGTGTGACTGTGTGTAATGTAACAGACTTGTACAAATGTTTGTGTGACTGTGTGTAATGTAACAGACTTGTACAAATGTATGTGTGACTGTGTAACGTGACAGACTTGTACAAATGTTTGTGTGACTGTAACGTGACAGACTTGTACAAATGTATGTGTGACTGTGTGTAATGTAACAGACTTGTACAAATGTTTGTGTGACTGTGTGTAATGTGACAGACTTGTACAAATGTATGTGTGACTGTGTGTAATGTAACAGACGTGTACAAATGTTTGTGTGACTGTGTGTAATGTGACAGACTTGTACAAATGTATGTGTGACTGTGTGTAATGTGACAGACTTGTACAAATGTATGTGTGACTGTGTAATGTGACAGACTTGTACAAATGTTTGTGTGACTGTGTGTAATGTAACAGACTTGTACAAATGTATGTGTGACTGTGTGTAATGTAACAGACTTGTACAAATGTATGTGTGACTGTGTGTAATGTAACAGACTTGTACAAATGTATGTGTGACTGTGTGTAATGTAACAGACTTGTACAAATGTTTGTGTGACTGTGTGTAATGTAACAGACTTGTACAAATGTATGTGTGACTGTGTGTAATGTAACAGACTTGTACAAATGTATGTGTGACTGTGTGTAATGTAACAGACTTGTACAAATGTATGTGTGACTGTGTGTAATGTAACAGACTTGTACAAATGTATGTGTGACTGTGTAATGTAACAGACTTGTACAAATGTATGTGTGACTGTGTGTAATGTAACAGACTTGTACAAATGTTTGTGTGACTGTGTGTAATGTGACAGACTTGTACAAATGTTTGTGTGACTGTGTGTAATGTAACAGACTTGTACAAATGTTTGTGTGACTGTGTGTAATGTAACAGACTTGTACAAATGTATGTGTGATTGTGTGTAATGTAACAGACTTGTACAAATGTTTGTGTGACTGTGTGTAATGTAACAGACTTGTACAAATGTATGTGTGATTGTGTGTAATGTGACAGACTTGTACAAATGTATGTGTGACTGTGTGTAATGTGACAGACTTGTACAAATGTTTGTGTGACTGTGTAATGTAACAGACTTGTACAAATGTATGTGTGACTGTGTGTAATGTAACAGACTTGTACAAATGTTTGTGTGACTGTGTGTAATGTAACAGACTTGTACAAATGTTTGTGTGACTGTGTGTAATGTAACAGACTTGTACAAATGTATGTGTGACTGTGTGTAATGTAACAGACTTGTACAAATGTATGTGTGACTGTGTGTAATGTAACAGACTTGTACAAATGTTTGTGTGACTGTGTGTAACGTGACAGACTTGTACAAATGTTTGTGTGACTGTAACGTGACAGACTTGTACAAATGTTTGTGTGACTGTAATGTAACAGACTTGTACAAATGTTTGTGTGACTGTGTGTAATGTAACAGACTTGTACAAATGTATGTGTGACTGTGTGTAATGTAACAGACTTGTACAAATGTATGTGTGACTGTGTGTAATGTAACACACTTGTACAAATGTATGTGTGACTGTGTGTAATGTAACAGACTTGTACAAATGTTTGTGTGACTGTGTAATGTAACAGACTTGTACAAATGTTTGTGTGACTGTGTAATGTAACAGACTTGTACAAATGTATGTGTGACTGTGTGTAATGTAACAGACTTGTACAAATGTATGTGTGACTGTGTGTAATGTAACAGACTTGTACAAATGTATGTGTGACTGTGTGTAATGTAACAGACTTGTACAAATGTATGTGTGACTGTGTGTAATGTAACAGACTTGTACAAATGTATGTGTGACTGTGTGTAATGTAACAGACTTGTACAAATGTATGTGTGACTGTGTGTAATGTAACAGACTTGTACAAATGTTTGTGTGATTGTGTAATGTGACAGACGTGTACAAATGTTTGTGTGACTGTGTGTAATGTGACAGACGTGTACAAATGTATGTGTGACTGTGTAATGTGACAGACTTGTACAAATGTATGTGTGATTGTGTGTAATGTGACAGACTTGTACAAATGTATGTGTGACTGTGTGTAATGTAACAGACTTGTACAAATGTATGTGTGACTGTGTGTAATGTAACAGACTTGTACAAATGTTTGTGTGACTGTGTGTAATGTAACAGACTTGTACAAATGTATGTGTGACTGTGTGTAATGTAACAGACTTGTACAAATGTATGTGTGACTGTGTGTAATGTAACAGACTTGTACAAATGTTTGTGTGACTGTGTAATGTAACAGACTTGTACAAATGTATGTGTGACTGTGTGTAATGTAACAGACGTGTACAAATGTATGTGTGACTGTGTAATGTAACAGACTTGTACAAATGTATGTGTGACTGTGTGTAATGTAACAGACTTGTACAAATGTTTGTGTGATTGTGTAATGTGACAGACGTGTACAAATGTTTGTGTGACTGTGTGTAATGTGACAGACGTGTACAAATGTATGTGTGACTGTGTAATGTGACAGACTTGTACAAATGTATGTGTGATTGTGTGTAATGTGACAGACTTGTACAAATGTATGTGTGACTGTGTGTAATGTAACAGACTTGTACAAATGTATGTGTGACTGTGTGTAATGTAACAGACTTGTACAAATGTTTGTGTGACTGTGTGTAATGTGACAGACTTGTACAAATGTTTGTGTGACTGTGTGTAATGTAACAGACGTGTACAAATGTTTGTGTGACTGTGTGTAATGTAACAGACTTGTACAAATGTTTGTGTGACTGTGTGTAATGTAACAGACTTGTACAAATGTATGTGTGACTGTGTGTAATGTAACAGACTTGTACAAATGTATGTGTGACTGTGTGTAATGTAACAGACTTGTACAAATGTATGTGTGACTGTGTGTAATGTAACAGACTTGTACAAATGTTTGTGTGACTGTGTGTAATGTGACAGACTTGTACAAATGTTTGTGTGACTGTGTGTAATGTGACAGACTTGTACAAATGCTTGTGTGTGCAAGTGATTGTGTGACTGTGTGTAATGTAACAGACTTGTACAAATGTTTGTGTGACTGTAATGTGACAGACTTGTACAAATGTTTGTGTGACTGTGTAATGTGACAGACTTGTACAAATGCTTGTGTGTGCAAGTGATTGTGTGACTGTGTGTAATGTAACAGACTTGTACAAATGCTTGTGTGACTGTAATGTGACAGACTTGTACAAATGTTTGTGTGACTGTGTGTAATGTGACAGACTTGTACAAATGCTTGTGTGTGCAAGTGATTGTGTGACTGTGTGTAATGTAACAGACTTGTACAAATGTTTGTGTGACTGTGTGTAATGTAACAGACTTATACAAATGTATGTGTGACTGTGTGTAATGTAACAGACTTGTACAAATGTTTGTGTGACTGTGTGTAATGTAACAGACTTGTACAAATGTTTGTGTGACTGTGTGTAATGTAACAGACTTATACAAATGTATGTGTGACTGTGTGTAATGTGACAGACTTGTACAAATGTTTGTGTGACTGTGTGTAATGTGACAGACTTGTACAAATGTATGTGTGACTGTGTGTAATGTAACAGACTTGTACAAATGTTTGTGTGACTGTGTGTAATGTAACAGACTTGTACAAATGTTTGTGTGATTGTGTGTAATGTGACATGCTTGTACAAATGTGTGTGTGATTGTGTGTAATGTGACAAATTTTTACAAATATTTGTGTGACTGTGTAATGTGACAGACTTGTACAAATGTTTGTGTGTGTAAGTGATCGTGTGTAATGTGACAGACTTGTACAAATGTTTGTGTGACTGTGTGTAATGTGACAGATTTGTACAAATATTTGTGTAATTGTGGGACTATGTAATGTGACAGACTTGTACAAATGTTTGTGTGTGTAAATGATCGTGTGTAATGTGACAGACTTGTACAAATGTTTGTGTGACTGTGTAATGTGACAGATTTGTACAAATGTGTGTGTGTGTGATTGTGTGACTGTGTGTAATGTGACAGACTTGTACAGATGTGTGTGTGATTGTTTGTAATGTGACATACTTATACAAATGTGTGTGTAATTGTGTGACTGTGTAATGTGACAGACTTGTACAAGTGTTTGTGTGACTGTGTAATGTGACTGATTTGTACAAATGTGTGTGTGATTGTGTGACTGTGTGTAATGTGACAGACTTGTACAAATATGTGTGTGATTGTGACTGTGTAATGTGACATAATTAATTAAATGCCCTATCCTCCTGGCTTGCTGTAATAAAATATAATAAGAGCCATAAAACTGACTCAACCATAACTATGTACATAAACATAATAACCTTAATAACTTTATTCATAACTTAGAATAAATAACACATAGACACAAGTATGTAGGTAAAGACCCGTGGGTCACATTTATTATAGAACATGAGAACCGGCTGGACTCAACGGGGCCAGCTAAAACATGTGGTGGCAATCTAGCTAGGAGTAAGCAACCCCCCCCTAGGAAGAAGGGCCACGCCCGTGAATGCCCACACAAGCGGAGCTCAGCTCACGCAGAAGCTTAGGGAGTTCTCGGCATCTTTAGAATGGGGAGGGACCCCAGGCGCGCGCCTGCAGAGATCACCCTCCCCTGGCCAGCCGTCACTCTACCTCTGATGGCAAACCGGGGCGCGGACCAACCGCCACAAGAGACAGCCCAATAGGCACAGCTCTTGCCGCCACACCCATAGATGTAGTAAAATAGCACGCCTCAAATTACAGAGGAACAAGTCAATGCCCCTCTCAGAGAGGTGCACCCAGTCCCTTCTGTAGAGGCTCCTCTCAGCCGTTGTAATGTTCCCATGCTCTACAACAAAACCTCCTGACAGGCCTAAGAAGATCCAAACCTCCCTGTTGATCTTCTTACGGACCTGGAAAGCTGCTCGGTGGGATTGCATGTGTTGCCACTCTATCCTGGGGATAATATTGGACCATCCTATTCTTACTTGAGGGACCCAAGCCTGAAACGTGCGCAGATCCGATTGAATAACTGCACTGAGCTGCTTGCACGGCAGGAGCCCCATATCATTCCCTCCGGCGTGAATGATTAATACATGGGGTTTCTCCCACCTGCGCAGCGCCCCTTGCAGTAACTCAGGCAGAGCCCGCCACGTAAGACCTCTACGCCCCAACCATCTAACGGTGACACGGGATGAGGGGAACCCCAGCTGACGCCCATCAGGTCTTGCAATCGCCCGCAGCTCCGCCCAGTGGATGTATGAGTGACCCGTAATCCAAACCCTCAGTGGACCGCTCCTCGGCCCTAAGAAGAAATAAAAGTTAACCATGGAACACTGCAACAATAAAACAGCAATCAAACAGGCAAAGGCCTAATGTACAATAAATACCTTTTTGACCTCCATCTCCCCAGAGCCCTAATGTGGTCAGCAGACCAACCTAAACCCGCGGCAGTAGTAGCCGCTCCCACTCTGAATGAATGAGGAGCAATGACCCTTGGGTCAAGGCCGACTCGAGATGCCGCCCAGCCCAATACTCTCCGAAACTGGAACCTCGTCAACGGGGATCCATCCTAGTGAACTAGGAACTGGGAGGAGCCCTCCGGATGCACGTCCATGTAGGCTTTGATAAGTCTGACTGGGCAACAGTCCGACCCTTCATGGGCCGGCAAAGACAACCATGCTCCTCTCCCCTCTTGGTCGGTTTTGGATCTGGGAATGAAAACAAGAATTGACGACTCGTCGTTCTTGACGTAGGAATTCAGAAGGCCTCCAGGCTTGTTCTTCGAGGGGGGGACCATTTCCCCCACCCTGAGTGCCCCGTGAAAAGCCAACCCAAAGGCCGCCGAAATAGCGTGGCCTCATAGGCAGATGAACACACTGCCGGCAAGGCTTGACATAACACTACCAAACGTTCAATGGTAACCGGCTCCCTAACATACCTTGTTCTGGGCACCATACGCCCCCAACCCCTCAGCACCCGCCTAACCAGGAAGGTCCTAGAGTAGTCAGGGAGGCCATATAGTTTGCAGAAAAAGGACACGGCGGTGAGCCGAGACCCGACCGCAGTCTTTGAAACCCCATTACCCTTGAGTTCGGTAATCCATTCAAGAAGGCCCCATTGGTCGCCGTCGCAGGAAGGACGGCCCCTTGAGCCACAGAAGGCGATCCATTCTGTCCAATGCTTTACATAGGTTGTCCAGGTAGACGGGGCGAGCGAAGATCGGACCATCGCGATCCAAGGTCCCCATCCAGTGCCACCTGCCATAAGTAGTCAGGACAAGGCAACCTGTCAGTGTCCACATGAGGAACCAACGCATAGAAGGCTTCCCATTGAAAACGGGAAAGCGCACCCGCAATCCTATTCTGAACACCCGGGACATGTCTAGCACGGAACACAATATTCAGGTGCAGACACCTCAGCACCAAGAACCTCAAATATCGCACTACCGGAGGTGAACCAGACGAGAGCTTGTTAATAGCGAAAACAACGCTCATGTTATCAGTCCAGAAAATCACCTCCCGATTCCGAAGCTGGTTGCCCCAGATTTCAAGGGCAACCGTGATGAGAAACCGTTCCAAAAGACATAGGTTCCGAACCAGCCCTTTGTCCACCCACGCGCTAGGCCACGGGCCAGCACTCCATTGCCCGGACAAGAAAAACCCAGAACCCGTGAGACCCGGCAGCGTCCGTAAACAGCTGAATCACTGCGTTGGAAGGAACAACCTCCCGCCACAGGCAAACCCCCTTAAAGTGGGTTAGAAATTCCTCCCAAACCTGAAGGTCATCCAACATTTCGGGAGATACCCGGAACCGTCGCGTCTACAACCTCTCGCCGTATAACTGCCGCTCCATCCGGCGGAGGAATATCCTTCCCATAGGAATAATCCTACCCGCAAAATTAAGCAAACCCAGCAGAGTTTGAAGATCCTTGACGGAGCAATACTGCTCCGATCTTATGGCGAGTACTGCCTCCATCATACGCACCACTTTATCCCGCGGCAAACGGCACTGCCCTGCTGCGGAATCAATCTCAATGCCCAGAAAAGTAAGTCACGTACAAGGGCCCTGGGTTTTGTCCTCTGCCAGAGGAACTCCCATCCTGCCCATCCGCAGCCTAGTCACTTTCATCAAGAAAGCGCACTCAAAAGAACCTGCACGTCCGACGAGCAAAAATCATCTAAATAGTGTGCCAGACCATCAAATCCTGCAACCGCCGCAATGGCCCAGTGCAAGAAGCTACTGAAAGCCTCGAAGTATGCACAGGAAATTGAGCAGCCCATGGGCAAGCATTCGTCCACGTAATACTTGCCTGCAAAACAACACCCCATAAGCCTAAAAGAGGAGGGGTGAATCGGTAGGAGCCGAAATGCGGATTCAACATCCAGATTCGCCATACAGGCCCTGGCCCCCGCCCTGCGAACCAGCCCTATCGCTTCATTGAAGGACTGGTAGAAAACCGAGCTAAGCTCCGGAGGGATAGCGTCATTAACCGAACGACCTTTCGGAAAAGACAGGTGCTGAATGAGCCGAAACTTACCCGTCTCCTTCTTTGGGACTACCCCCATGTGGCAAACCTCACCACTTATGAACTATGCAGGAATTGTTATTTAGGCTAATGGTTAAAATGTATGTTAAACTGTATGTTACTGTTTAAACTCCCTGCTGTTTCAGTTGGGAAACCCTTGTAGGGGAGACAGTTTTTAAAAAGTGTTTGTTTTTCCAGTTGTTGAATAAGTTGTTGTTAACTCCCAAGCTATGTGTCGTCTAGTTCTTGGTGGAAAGGGTTATTATTACAATTACCAAGAGTAGTTATTTGCTTGTCTCTGCTTACCAAAAAGATATTACAGATCCTACTGCCTCTCTGCTACAATTACCAAGAGTAGTTACTTGCTACAATTACCAAGAGTAGTTACTTGCTTGTCTCTGCCTACCCAAAAGATATTACAGATCCTACTGCCTCTCTGCTACAATTACCAAGAGTAGTTATTTGCTTGTCTCTGCCTACCCAAAAGATATTACAGATCCTACTGCCTCTCTGCTACAATTACCAAGAGTAGTTACTTGCTTGTCTCTGCCTACCCAAAAGATATTACAGATCCTACTGCCTCTCTGCTACAATTACCAAGAGTAGTTACTTGCTTGTCTCTGCCTACCCAAAAGATATTACAGATCCTACTGCCTCTCTGCTACAATTGGTGGCAGCGGTGGGATTCAAACCGCACAGCAAGTCGTAGGACATGTGATTATATGAACAGACGGAGAATGGGGACAGTTTATACCAGACTAAAGAGAACTGCATTGAAGGAATTACTGGAGGCAAGAGGATTTATTGCCAGCAATAAAACCAAAGCAAGGCTGATTGCAGAGCTCATGGAGGGAGACCGGGTAGCAGGTACGGCCGTACCCATGGCGAACAACGAAACCGAATTCCAAAAAGAGATGCGGACCCGGTTGTTTTTTTTTTCCGCTACCCCATTCGGAGGAGCTCCTGACACGGACTTCAGCAGCCCGCCCGGATAACTTGCCAGCCAGTAGGGGAACTTGGTCAGCGGTACTAATATTATGCAGTTGGCATAATCGCTCAAAGTCCTCTAGGTACCCATCGATATCCTCTGTGTTGGTATGATCCTTGAATGCGTGGTAGGGAATCTTAGCTTTCCCTGTACCAGCACTGGAGTGTACTGGTAGCCCCTCTCCGGGTCTCGGGGTGGTTTGTCGGGTCACCATCAAGTATTCCTGTACGTCTGCTGATGTCCGTGTCAGGAGCTCCTCCGAATGGGGTAGCGGAAAAAAAACCAACCTGGTCCGCATCTCTTTTTGGAATTCGGTTTCGTTGTTCGCCATGGGTACGGCCGTACCTGCTACCCGGTCTCCCTCCATGAGCTCTGCAATCAGCCTTGCTTTGGTTTTATTGCTGGCAATAATTCCTCTCACCTCCAGTAATTCCTTCAATGCAGTTCTCTTTAGTCTGGTATAATCTGTCCCCATTCTCCGTCTGTTCATATAAAGAGACAAGCAAGTAACTACTCTTGGTAATTGTAGCAGAGAGGCAGTAGGATCTGTAATATCTTTTGGGTAGGCAGAGACAAGCAAGTAACTACTCTTGGTAATTGTAGCAGAGAGGCAGTAGGATCTGTAATATCTTTTTGGTAAGCAGAGACAAGCAAATAACTACTCTTGGTAATTGCAATAATAACCCCTTTCCACCAAGAACTAGACGACACATAGCTTGGGAGTCAACAACAACTTATTCAACAACTGGAAAAACAAACACTTTTTAAAAACTGTCTCCCCTACAAGGGTTTCCCAACTGAAACAGCAGGGAGTTTAAACAGTAACATACAGTTTAACATACATTTTAACCATTAGCCTAAATAACAATTCCTGCATAGTTCATAAGTGGTGAGGTTTGCCACAATTACCAAGAGTAGTTATTTGCTTGTCTCTGCTTACCAAAAAGATATTACAGATCCTACTGCCTCTCTGCTACAATTACCAAGAGTAGTTACTTGCTTGTCTCTGCCTACCCAAAATATATTACAGATCCTACTGCCTCTCTGCTACAATTACCAAGAGTAGTTACTTGCTTGTCTCTGCCTACCCCAAAGATATTACAGATCCTACTGCCTCTCTGCTACAATTACCAAGAGTAGTTACTTGCTTGTCTCTGCCTACCCAAAAGATATTACAGATCCTACTGCCTCTCTGCTACAATTACCAAGAGTAGTTACTTGCTTGTCTCTGCCTACCCAAAAGATATTACAGATCCTACTGCCTCTCTGCTACACCCCAAAAGGGAAACAACCAACCCCGGAATCGGAATCCCCCCAAAGGGGCCCACCATCCGACCCAACGCTATTCCCTTGTTAAGTTTGTCCCTTAACCCCCCCCCCCCCCCCCGGGGAACTGATATGCAGATTTTTTTAGGTTCCTATGAGTTGAGGAACCCACCACATGCAAACCGACGGGAATAATAAATCCATGTCGGAGCCCATCCCCAAGTAAAGCGGCGGCCTCTTTAAACGGATAAAGAAGTAGCCATTTCTCAATTACGGCCACCCCCAGCGGGGTGACCGCCCTTTCCTGAAGCAAAGTATTTGGGACCAGCGCCTGGTCTCTCTTGGGGACGACTTGCATCCTGGGGCCTAGTACACTCGGAACCCGAGTGGCCGCCCCCGCAGTGCTTACAGGCGAGACGAAAGGCACATGCCGTTCCCCTGGAACAAAACTTGTCCTGGAAACGCCAGCACACACCCGTGGGCCGCCGTCGAGAGCGTTGTGAGGCTTTGGCACCCACCAACCCACCGGAGGCCTGCACAGGAGCCACCTGTTTTTCAGGGCCTAATTGCGCCCACAATCGCGAGTCACGTCGCCAAAAGCAAGGAGAGGGTTACCAACCATCTTCCTACGAAAGGCTGCATCGTAATCCCGCCAAGCCCCTTCCCTGTACTTCTCAAACACCGTTTCTATAGACTCCTGATATTTCAGGATGTTCAAGGCTCAGTCGGGGAATTTGGTAATATAACATGATGCCTACATGCGGAAGCACTTGCGCCCCTCCCTGTATGATTTGGGCCTTTTAAATTCCTTGCGGCCCGTGCTGTAAACCGACATTTCCTTCCGGCGATAGGCCTCCGCGGAATGCTCAAACCTATGCACGTACTTTCCATCCTGAATCCGCCGAACCATCTTGGATTTAAGATGTTCGTGCAGACTAAATGCGGGCCACGTATCCATGTCCCCATGCATAGCTGCCCTACACCCATTCGCCGCCACCGGGCTAACTAAACCTGTTGGCGGGGGAGGTGTCGGCAGAGTAACAGGGGGTTCCATGCGGGATGAACCAGGGGGAAGGGGTAAACCCATAGCTTTCCTTTCCTCAACTAGCCATTTTTTACCATCCTATACATCCTCTTCTGCCCCTTTAGCTGCCAACCCCAGGGATCTAACACTCTCAGTCCCCGAATCATCCGGGGATGAACTAAAACCCCTACGTTCAAAAGTCCCAGTGTGCTTACCAGCTCCCATGAGGCGCTGCAACGGCAAAGGACCTGAAGATGTGGATGGTTGTTCCTGGGTCTGCTCCTCCCTTTCACCAACACTGGAACTGGCCTGCAGTGGCACCACGGCGCTCCTGGGCTCCATAATAATCATCCATAATAATCTGTGAAGAAAAATGGGAGAGAGGAGTATCCAGGGAAGGGGACGAAGGCCCACCAACAACATCATCATGAAACCCCAATGGGCTGGGGCTCCTACGCTCAATGCCACACTCAGAAACAACATTGTCAGTCATATCCCCCACATGCGCATTCAAAAATAGCATCTGCAAACTGCACTTGTCAACCCTGTTCTGAAACAACTGGCGCGCCCTGACATAAACTGGGCACGATTACCGGTGCCTTTTTGCAGAAGCCCTGGTAACTACTCCTGGGGGGACCCTGCTGAGGGCCACGCCCGCGGGCGACACCCGCACCCTGCTGGGTGCTGCGCTTGCTACGTGATGCATTACTGAGGCATCTACTAGGCCGCGATGTACTCGCGGTTCGCCGCTTGCCCCCAGCCTGCCTAATTGCGGCCTGAGGCCCTGCGACCTGTTGCGCAGATGGCATGTTCCCCGTCAGGCCTGTGGCCTGCTTATATACGGCAGATTCACCCCTAATCTGTGACACGCTTATGGATGATGGCGCCCCTGCTACCTGCCCTTCCATAGCACGATTGCCCCCATTCAGTGCACTGTCAAGCGCTATCGTACCCCCGGTCAGGCCTGCGGCCTGCTCATGATAGCCTTCCTACTGCTGTCTACCTCTCTCGGTGACCGCCAAAAACAGTGCCCCCACGCGAGCGCTGTGTGTTTGAGGCTCGCTGCGCCCCCCCCCGGGGTACTCCTCTCTTACCTGTGTACCCCGGAGGCGACGATGATCCTGCCCGCTTGGTCTTCTGAACTGGAATGGCGTTTCCGGAAGTGACGTCACCGGAAACGGCCAAACCAGAAGTGACGTCACCCGATACAGGCATGGAGGACCGCGTGGATGACGAACCCGACGCTGGTAAGCGACGCACCGGAGAGGGGGGGCCCGACGCCAGGAGAGGAAGAACCGCCGCCGGAAAGAACCGTCGCAAGGGACTGCAACAGCGCAACGGCCATGGACACCGCTTCACCGGTAAGTGTAACCGGAGCAGACAAGGCCTCGCTACCCACGACGCTCCCACTAGCATTCAGGGGCAAAACTGCAGATGGGGGGCTGGCACCGGACACACCTTGGATGAACCAGGGGGCCTCAGAAACCACGAATCCATGGAAGGGGCCGATTGGGGAACGGTTCTAGGGGGGAGACAACCCTGACAGTGGGATACAGGGCAGGAGATACAGGGGTACTGTGACAGACCTCTCTGTCAGTACTTGAAGGGTTAACTCTGTTCAGCTTTAAGAAGCTATTTTCTAAAGACAGGTTTGCTGGCATCAGCTATAATTAAGTTTAAGTGATAAACATTGCCATTGTTCCATCACATCTAGAGAGCAGACGCCCCAGTGATAAGAAAGGATCAAGTGTGTCTTGTGTTTAACTTGTTATCTGCTGAAGTAATGTAATTCTATTCTGTCCTGTCAAAGGGCGTTGTCCCTCTATCTAATGTACAATATTCTTTAAACCCCCTACCTGGGGTCAGACCTGCATAAATATTAGGCACATAGCCTTTAATAAATGTCATTCTGTTTTAAACCTGAAAACTGGCTGGGTTGTGAGTTGCTGATCCCATATTCAGGACATTGTTCATCTGGTGTTAACCCTTGGTATCCTGTTGGTACCGTAACAATTGGTGGCAAGCGACGGAATGAACCTTATCGCCCAGAAGAGCAACTACACAAGCCAGTAACCTCAGGAAGAGGGGGATTACTACAATACTGACTAAGATGGAGGGAGACAGAGCTCGCAACGCTACGCCTCCAGCAGCCATGGAGGAGACCCTATACCAGAGGGAAATGAGGACCAGGCTGGAATTTTTACCCCAACCTGTACCATGGGACATGCTATCCGTGGTAATGGCAGATGTGCAGGAGTACGTGATGGCACACAGTCCGCGGAATGCATCCTCCCGAGCAGAATCCATTTCGGAAGCACTCAGCAACCCAGTAAAACCCCAAATCCCATATCATGCCTTTAAAATGTTTTGTGAGGAGAAGGATGAGATCGATGGGTATTTACAGGATTTTGAGAGACTGTGCGAGTTACATGATTTGGAGCAGTCCGTATGGGTCCGGTGCTAGCAGGCAAGCTAGCCGGTAGGGCAGCGGAAGCGTATCGCGCTGTACCCAGGGAGGCCAGCAAGGATTACGCTAAAGTGAAGAGAGCGATCTTGGAAAGATATGCCATTACCCCAGAGGCATACCGGCGCAAGTTTAGAGGCCTGCGCAAGCCAGAAAGGGATTCCCATGCAGAGTGGGCCCACAAGCTGGATCAAGCATCTCAGGGGTGGATACAGGCCAGCCAAGCTACCACCATGGAAGAATTGCAACAACTGATGCTGTTGGAGCAATTCTTTAACGGCTTGTCCCCAGAAGCCCAAGAATGGGTGAGCGATCGAAAACCCTCCACCCTGCATGAAGCTGCTCGCCTGGCAGATGAGTATACGGATGCCTGCAAACTGGACACTGCTACCACTAAGCCCCCTGCTAGAGTGGAGTACAGACCCCCAGTCACCCCAGCAGCTGCCAGTTACCAACCCCCGGCGCACCGCTATACCACACGGCCTCCGGCCACGAACTACCCTCAGAGAGCCCGGTTCAATTTGCGGGGCTACTCACAACCTATTCGGTGCTTTGGATGTAAGCAACTAGGGCACAAAAGACCAGAGTGTCCCCTAAACGCAGCGAACCAAGCACAGTCCTGGAGAAGACCCGCCGGCGGAATCCCACGTAATCCTCAGCCTGCGGCGCGCTACATAGAGGCGCAAGAATGCTGGGGCAGCCTACATGAAGCAGACCTTGTGCAAGCTGCCCACCGGAATAACCGGCAACTGGTTAAAGTGAATGGGAAGGAGGTCAGTGGTCTACGGGATACTGGTGCTACCATGACCTTGCTTCAAAAGAACTTGGTGTCTGAGAAACAGCACACTGGAGACACTGTGGCTGTGAGGGTAGCAGGGGGCACTGTGTTCCGCCTACCTGTTGCCAGGGTAAATTTGGATTGGAGAGTGGGTGCTAGACCTGTGAATGTGGGGGTCAAGAAGGACTTACCTGCTTATGTTCTCCTTGGAAATGACTTGCCCCCCCTTGTTTCTGCCTATGCTCCCATGGGTCCCGCTGATGTTAACCCTGTGACTACCCGTGCCCAGATCCGTGCAGCAGAGACTGACCCACCTGCTGCTAAGCCCCAGGATGCTGAGCTCAGTAAATCTCTATCCGCTATTGATACGTGGAAGTCCCGTTACAATGCGCTGATGAAGGAGAAGAGTCACGTAGAGGATGAAATGGTCACGTTAAATAATCATGTAACAGTGCTAGTGGGAGAGAAGAGGCGTGCAGAGGAAAAAGCACGTTTAGAACAGGAATCTCTGCTAGACAAGCTGCACTGACAGACTGCAGAAAACACCAGCTTGAGAGTGGAACATGAAACATTAAAGACAAACTTAGCAACGCTGGAGGAGAAGCTGACGCTGGCTCATAGTGAGGTGCAGCAACTCAAGGGCACCCTATGTCAGTATGAAGGGATTGTGGAGACCTATAAAGAGCAGGTACAAAAAACTCGTAAAGAAGCTGATGAGATTTTGAAGGACTGTTTAGCCCTAGTCTGGGCACTGAAGAAGTTGAACCCTTATTTTTACAGGCAGGAATTCTCTCTCATAACGGGAATACAGATGGATTGTCCCGGCAAACTGACATGCCTACCACCTCCTAGTCCGGTCATCACCAGGTTGACCCGCCAAAGGGTCAAGCCAGGTCTGCCGGAGTGTTCCACAAGGGGGGAGCTATGTGACAGACCTCTCTGTCAGTACTTGAAGGGTTAACTCTGTTCAGCTTTAAGAAGCTATTTTCTAAAGACAGGTTTGCTGGCATCAGCTATAATTAAGTTTAAGTGATAAACATTCCCATTGTTCAATCACATCTAGAGAACAGACGCCCCAGTGATAAGAAAGGATCAAGTGTGTCTTGTGTTTAACTTGTTATCTGCTGAAGTAATGTAATTCTATTCTGGCCTGTCAAAGGGCGTTGTCCCTCTATCTAATGTACAATATTCTTTAAAACCCCCCACCTGGGGTCAGACCTGCATAAATACTAGGCACATAGCCTTTAATAAATGTCATTCTGTTTTAAACCTGAAAACTGGCTGGGTTGTGAGTTGCTGATCCCAAATTCAGGACATTGTTCATCTGGTGTTAACCCTTGGTATCCTGTTGGTACCGTAACAGGTACAACTCACCGGATTTAGTGGTGAAGGTGCTCATCAGAATCGAATGCTCCAATCGCCAGCTCCTCTAAATCTTCCATTTTTTACAGGTACACCGACTGAAATCTTCCTGCTGCAGCAGATCAAGATGTTATCAGCAACTCAATGGACCCTGCAAGCTGTGAAGACGAGCTGGAAAGAGGGTTTGGGGCCTGTAAGCTGACTACTTAAAGGGTAAGCTAAACCCCACCGTCACTACTGCAACATTGTTGCCACTTCACAGCAGCACACTCCTAAGGGCCTTAATTATTATGTTCGTTCTGGGCTATGCTGCCCTCCACTGTCTGATGTGTACAAATGTGTGTGTGATTGTGTGACTGTGTAATGTGACAGACTTGTACAGATGTTTGTGTGATTGTGTAATGTGACAGATGTGTACAAATGTGTGTGTGACTGTGTGTAATGTGATAGACTTGTACATTTGTTTGTGTAATTGTGTGACTGTGTAAAGTGACAGACGTGTACAAATGTTTGTGTGTGCAAGTGATTGTGTGACTGTGTATTGTGACAGACTTCTACAAATGTTTGTGTAATTGTGTGTAACGTGACAGACTTGTACAGATGATTGTGTGACTGTGTAATATGACAGACGTGTACAAATGCTTGTGTGACTGTGTGTAATGTGACAGACTTGTACAAATGTGCGTGTAATTGTGTGTAATGTAACAGACTTGTACAAATGTTTGTGTGATTGTTTGACTGTGTAATGTGACAGACTTGTACAAATGTTTGTGTGATTGTGTGGCTGTGTATAATGTGACAGATTTGTACAAATGTTTGTGTGTGCAAGTGATTGTGTGACTGTGTATTGTGACAGACTTCTACAAATGTTTGTGTAATTGTGTGTAACGTGACAGACTTGTACAGATGACGCAAAAGATTGCAACCGCACTACACTCGTGAATAGGGACTGCTAGTTTGTACCTACATTCAATTTTACAGTGGGTACTTGCTGGAGTGCTTATGCAAGAATCAATGATTCAGAAAAAAGTAGAGTCAGAAATGTGAGTTTCTGGCTCCAAGAGCAGATTGCATTTATTAGCACTTACTGTCCCCTACATTAGGTATCAAAAAACCTTGAAAAGGAAGAAAATGTGGGTGGAGCAGCGTGTATCTATAATTAAAACCTAACTTTTATTTCAACACTTAAAAAAAGGAAATAATAACATACAATTAAAAACACAAATTCGCGTAGAACTTAGAGATTGGGGTTAAATTGTACCCTTTATTTAGTATTTTGGTGGAGTAACGAAATGAAAGAGGGGTATCAGTGTTCAGATATTATGATACTGAAATACGTTTATCTGAGGGGCTGATATAAGTGTGGATTCTCTTTTATCTCTAACAACTACGTTACTGTATCAAATTATTGATGTGCATACGTATGGTGTTGCTCTGGGTATTATATCTCTCTAATAAAACTAAATAGTGTACACCTCCTCTAATGAGCTTGTATATCAGATTGAGAAAAATATAGTATCGTATTTAATTGAATTGATAAGAGAATAAACTTTTATGATTTAAGATTTAAGTGTTGTGTACACGTGCAGATGTAATTCTGCTATATATGCTGGAATTCAAGTATTGAGAAAAAATATATATATCTGGCTACAAAGCGCTATAGGGATAAATGCCTTTAGATAATGTTTAAACAGCAAATTTTATCTTAGTCCTTATAAGCGCGATAGGAGCATATATATATATCTGGCTACAATGCGCTATAGGGATAAATGCCTTTAGATAATGTTTAAACAGCAAATTTTATCTTAGTCCTTATAAGAGCGATAGGAGCATTCCCCTTATTTCTGGGGCATTGTGGTCTGTACACAAGCTGTTATATCTTTTCTCTTAATCTTGTTTAAGTAAATATATCTGCAGAATTAGATCGTGCATATAAACACGTACATACATATGCAGTTTGTTATTTTAACTCGTTAGTGCAGATACTTTGCATCAATAGTTGGAGATTATATAGGTTGATACTTGTGAAATATATTCTAAAGTAGCAATGTAGCTTAATTGTTATTGTGCTTCTTTTTCAACCTATTTTTTCTATTACATATGAGTACTTGTAAAGTGTTGAAATTACAAACTTTGAACAGAGTAGTTATTGGTTGTATTTTTTGTAGAATCAAGTCAATGTAGGGCTGATTACGCTTTCCCCTTAGTATATATATATATATATATTGACTTTGACTTAATTATAGCTTTGTGTGATTCAGTGTGTTATATATCTTTGTATATTTTTCAGGAATTTTCTTGAGAGTCACTACACTTGGCCTTATGTATTATTACTTGATTTACTGAAATTATTGTGTATATTAGGTACATTCAGTAATATATCCTACTTGCTGGTACAATATTTGTTCACAATAGCGTATATAAATTCTTGTAGTTCGCTTGTATTATTCGGTAATACTGCTGACTGTATAATACTGTAATAGTTTTATATATCTAGACCCTGATAGCTTGCTTAGATAATTTCACTCATTTTATAGAGCTCTTAATACTTATATTGTTGAGTGGACTGTACAAGTATGGGTCTTAGTTTGTTAACCATAACATCTAGGCTATATTTGCAATTGTCACCCGATTTCCAGCAGTATTGCTTGGGAGCCGGTATATTTTAAATATAGCGGTTTTGTGGTCTTCAAAGTATTGACTAGCGTCTGATAAATTGTATAATATTGAAACTTATAGGCCAGCGGTTACTTAGTAAAGTTCAGAGTCACACTTTTTTTCTCTCATTCACACTGTATTGTTTGTTTGGTTATCCTTGCATTCACATCGTTTGTTTATATTACTGACTGTAGAAGCATCCACATCAGCCTTCCCCAGCTTATTTTAAATTATTCCCCAATACTCATTCATGCATTCATTTTGTTAACTGGGTTCTACGTTCTTTTGCAAATTAAAAAACTAAATAGGTTGAAATCGAGATGTCAACCTCTCCCTAACATGTTTCGCCGTTTGTGATTCCGGCTTTTTCAAAGGGTGACGCGCGCAACAATCTTCAGTGATTTATTGGCTTTGCTCCACCCTGTCGTCAGTTGGTCGCCAATCGGAATCCCTATGTGTTTGATTGACGGCTGTTTGAATTACGTCAATGTTTTGAATGGATGCCTTATTCTTTAGATTTGTTAGGATTGCTTTTTAAACTTTGGTATAATACTGATAACGTGTTCTGTAGGGTTATTGGAGTATGTTTGTAAAGTGATTGAAGTCCTTGAAGCTTATGTTTGTTAGATTGATATCAACCGTGATACATTTGCATGTTTTCATAAATGTCCGCTATACTACATTAAATCATGATATATGTTTATACTATAAATAGTATGTGTAATGTTTATAGATGGACTGAAATAAAGTCAAGTGCTTTAACTTAATATTCCTCATATAATTTATAGGTTAATATTGACTTTTTATTAGTATCTCTCATATTATTTATTATATGAATTGGTGTAAATATATCACTAAATAAGAGGATGAAGAGAATTTATTTTGGAGGGTATCATGTGTGTATTGCATGCACTTAGGTTGAGTAAATCAATCTGGCTCTTCTACATTAAACCTAGGTTGTTTCCCAATCTATCATCTTCGCGCAAATGCACATCCTGCTGATAGATTTTTATTCTATTTATGTTGAGAGCACTCTTCTGTAATAAATGTTATATTAACTTATGTGGTGTGAATTGGTTATGTTTGGGTGACGAGCGTGACAGTGAACTTTTGTGATGATAATGCGAGAATTGCTTTTAATAAGCTTTCCGCAGTGATTTAGAGAAGAGGAGTGGGTGCTACGTGTGAAGATATGTTTATTCAATGCTACTTAGGTTGAATTGAATAATTTAGGGAGATTTATATTCTTTTTGTGAAATTGAATTAGCGATTTCAATTTCTTGTGACAATGTTAATACAATCTTCTAATGTAGCTGTGTAAGACGTTTTATATTGGAGGGATTTTTAGACCTACTGTGGTGCAGTGCTTTATCACTCTATATGTGTAGTTATGTTTGATATTGTTAACATGTGTCATCCTTAAAATGTGAGTGATTGGTGAAGTTTGGCTTGTCATTGTGAGTGGCAGTGTAATGTGCTCTTGGATGGTGATAAAGGTGATGAGGGGGATAAGGGGATAAATGTAAATACAAAATAAGGGGTAAAGACACATGGGGGGTCGAGTAAAAAGGGGGACTTGGGAAGGAGTGAACGTGATTGCAAAGTAAGGGATGAGTGTTATGACTGTGAAGGAGAGGTGAAAAACACAACGTGAGGTAATTTGTTAATACAATACGATTGGAAATACCAACTGTGTGAGTGTTTACATATGTTAAATTCTGATTGGTGAATTTTGAATAATAGTTTTTGCTGAATAAATTTTGTTATTTTACAGAAGAAACCTTAACGTTTGTGCTATTTGGATATGAATTCTTAAAGGACCACCAAGGCTTGTTAATATCATTGTATGATTTTTCGTGCATGATTTGAATGACATATTTTCTTTTTCTGCATTATAAGAACATTGAATAGTTATTTTGTTCATTTAAACCTTTTGGATGAACGCAATCCATAAGGTATATCCATTTAGTTTCTATCTTTTGGAGGGCCTTCTCTAGGTCTCCTCCTCTTAATCCTAGGGACAGCTTTTGGACGCCGTAGCATTCCAGTTCAGAGGTTTTGCACTGATGGTATTTTAGAAAGTGAGATGCTACAGATGTTAATTTTTTATCTTTTTGTAAATCTTTGGGAGCATTACGAATATTTCTTAGGTGTTCCATGATTCTTGTGTGTAACTTTCTAGTGGTCATTCCTATATAAGTATAGGGACACTTGCATTGGAGGGCATATATGAGTCCCACAGTGTTACAACTTATATATGTTTTGATTTGGTGTGGTTTGCCAAATCTGTCTGTGATCGTTTTTTTCTTTTTCATCATGTGTGAGCAAGTTGAACAGCTTCCACAGGGGAAAGAGCCTTTCTCTGGAGTTCTTATTGATTTAGTTTTCTTGATGTAATGGCTGGAACTTAGTCTTTCTTTTAGATTTCTTGATCTTCTGTAGCTGATTTCTGCTTTTTGACCAATTATACTTTTTAAAATTGGATCCGCTTGTAGTATATGCCAGTTGTTTTGAATGATTCTGATGACTTCTTGTGATTGGTCATTGTAGGTCAAGACTAGTCTTGTTTTGTTGTCCTGTTTTTTTGGTCGGACCTTCAATAGGTCAGATCTGGGTGTATTATATGCTCTTTTTTTAGCTTTTTGAATGGACCTTTTACTGTAGCCTCTTACTTTTAACCTATTTTCCAGTTCTGTGGCTCTTTTTCTAAAGGTTTGCTCATCTGAGCAATTACGTTTGATCCTGAGAAATTCCCCAATGGGTAACGACTTAGTGGTATTGGGTGCGTGTGCGCTGGTTGAATGTAGTACGTTGTTGGTGGCTGTTCTTTTTCTGTATAGGTCTGTTGAGAGTGTACCATCAGGGTTCTTCTGAATGAGTAAGTCTAGAAAGGATATATTGGTTAAGCTTTTTTCGTAAGTTAATTTTATATTTAATTTGTTGTTGTTTAGATGTTCCAGAAAATTATCCAATTCAGATTCCGGTCCTTCCCATAGGAACAAGATGTCGTCAATATATCTAACCCACATTGGGATATATTTAGTGTATTGATCATTTGTATCTGAAAAAACATGTTTTTGTTCCCACCAACCTAGGAACAGGTTGGCATACGTGGGTGCACATGCAGTGCCCATCGCTGTTCCTTGGGTTTGAAGGTAGTATTTGTTATTGAAAAGAAAATAATTTTTGGTTAACACGAACTTAAGTAGATTTATCATGAATTCATTATAATCTTGACTTTCTTCTGATGACATATTCAGAAAGTGTTTTACAGCATTGAGTCCAAGTTGATGATTTATGCTGGTGTACAAAGACTCGACATCCGAAGTTACTAACCATGTTGTTTTGGAAATATGGATATCTTGAATGATTTGTAATACTTCCATGGTATCTCTCACATATGATGGAAGTTGAGTTAGGAATTGTCTGAGTCTGAGATCTATGTACTGGCTTGCTTTCTCGGTTAAGTTGTCGTTTCCTGATACTATTGGGCGACCAGGAGGTTGCTTATTGTTTTTGTGAATTTTAGGGATCAAATAAAACGTAGCTGTTTTTGGGTGAGATACATTTAGAAATTTTGTTTCTTTGGTTGTGATGAGGCCTCTTCTTTTTGCATCATCGATTAATTTGTTGTATTGCTGATGGAATTGTTCTGTGGGGTTACTCCAAAGTTCTCTGTAACATACAGAATTTTTCAATTGGATGGATGCTTCTTTTAGATACATACTCTCAGGCCATATAACAATATTTCCACCCTTATCTGCGTTTCGGATGATCACATCGTCCCATTCTTCCATTTCTTTCAATGCTTCTCTTTCTTTTTTGGTCAAGTTTTTGGCTTTTGTATGAATGTTTAGTTCGTTGATCGAATTGCATACTATTTGATTGAATACATCTATGTTAGAACTGATGTTCGTGGCTGGTACAAATTTAGATTTGTTTTTCAATTCTTTTCTCCAGTTTGATTCCTCTGGGATTTCTTGTTCTGTTAGTAGATCTTCTAAATTTCTTAGGGACTCTAGTTCTTCTTCTGATAGATTAGATATATTTTCTTGCGTATCCTTATTTGCAAAATATTTTTTGAGGAGAAGTTTGCGTAGGAAAAGTTGGATGTCCTTTATTGTTTCGAATTTGTCCAGTTGGGAATTGGGGCAAAAGGATAATCCTTTGGATAGAACACTTTTATGGTGTTTGGAAAGTCTTCTTTCTGAGAGATTTATAATTCTTAGTTCTTCATTCTTATTTGTGAGAAGGGGCTCAGATTCCGTTTCTGAGGTTTTTGGAATCTGTCTTTGATGTTCTTCTTGTTGTTGTTCCTTGTGTTTCTTTTGTTGGAACCTCCCACCTCTTCTGGTGGTTCTGAATCTGAACTTAGATCGTCTTCTAAAAAAGACTTTCTTTTTCTATTTTCAATAGTAGATGATTTTTTTGATGTTGAAGGTTCTTCCTGTTGATCTTTGCCATCATTTTCCTGTTCCTCGTTATCAGTGTCAGAAACATCAGTCTCCACAATGTTCACTCTCCTTTGCGTTTTGTAATTGGAAGTGAAATTTTTATTTTTCCATTTATAAACTTTGTTGTTTTGGAAATCCAGAATATCTCTTTGTAGTTTGCCTTTCTTGGTTGATTTAATTTCATTCTCATACTTGTCGAGTTCTTTTTGATATTTCTTGTATGCATTCTCAAATTCTTTAAGATTTTCAAAATGTTTTAGTTGTTCATTCTGTACTTTAATTAAATCTTCCAGTCTTTCATATTCAGATGAATTATGTTTTATCAAGATTTTCATTAGTTTGGCTGAACATTCACTCAAAGCTTCTTCCCATTCAACACTTAGTTCTTTTTTCCTGAATTCAAAGGCTGGGAAAAGTTGAATTCGCAGTCCCCTTGGGATAAGATTTCTCTGAATGTATTGCTCACAGAACTGCTCATCCCACCATAATTTATCCTGTTTGAACAGGTTTTTATGTAATTCTCTTAGCAGTGTGTCTAGATTATTTGGTGTTATATCTGAGTTTCCACTTGACGAGTCTTGGAACACTT
The DNA here is from genome assembly GCF_027579735.1 of Bombina bombina. Classification (NCBI taxonomy): domain Eukaryota; kingdom Metazoa; phylum Chordata; class Amphibia; order Anura; family Bombinatoridae; genus Bombina; species Bombina bombina. Next base: position 620,668,310 of record NC_069505.1, read on the forward strand.
CATTAAGATCACTTTGTCTTTTTTGCTCCCTGGTTTGCTTATCTTTATCATATTTGTTTGCCATACTTTCTATTGATATTTTGATGTGTGTGCTATTCTGGTTGCGGAAATCCTATATAGAGAATAGGATAATGTGAACTACTAGAAGACGCAAAAGATTGCAACCGCACTACACTCGTGAATAGGGACTGCTAGTTTGTACCTACATTCAATTTTACAGTGGGTACTTGCTGGAGTGCTTATGCAAGAATCAATGATTCAGAAAAAAGTAGAGTCAGAAATGTGAGTTTCTGGCTCCAAGAGCAGATTGCATTTATTAGCACTTACTGTCCCCTACATTAGGTATCAAAAAACCTTGAAAAGGAAGAAAATGTGGGTGGAGCAGCGTGAATCTATAATTAAAACCTAACTTTTATTTCAACACTTAAAAAAAGGAAATAATAACATACAATTAAAAACACAAATTCGCGTAGAACTTAGAGATTGGGGTTAAATTGTACCCTTTATTTAGTATTTGGGTGGAGTAACGAAATGAAAGAGGGGTATCAGTGTTCAGATATTATGATACTGAAATACGTTTATCTGAGGGGCTGATATAAGTGTGGATTCTCTTTTATCTCTAACAACTACGTTACTGTATCAAATTATTGATGTGCATACGTATGGTGTTGCTCTGGGTATTATATCTCTCTAATAAAACTAAATAGTGTACACCTCCTCTAATGAGCTTGTATATCAGATTGAGAAAAATATAGTATCGTATTTAATTGAATTGATAAGAGAATAAACTTTTATGATTTAAGATTTAAGTGTTGTGTACACGTGCAGATGTAATTCTGCTATATATGCTGGAATTCAAGTATTGAGAAAAAATATATATATCTGGCTACAAAGCGCTATAGGGATAAATGCCTTTAGATAATGTTTAAACAGCAAATTTTATCTTAGTCCTTATAAGCGCGATAGGAGCATATATATATATCTGGCTACAATGCGCTATAGGGATAAATGCCTTTAGATAATGTTTAAACAGCAAATTTTATCTTAGTCCTTATAAGAGCGATAGGAGCATTCCCCTTATTTCTGGGGCATTGTGGTCTGTACACAAGCTGTTATATCTTTTCTCTTAATCTTGTTTAAGTAAATATATCTGCAGAATTAGATCGTGCATATAAACACGTACATACATATGCAGTTTGTTATTTTAACTCGTTAGTGCAGATACTTTGTATCAATAGTTGGAGATTATATAGGTTGATACTTGTGAAATATATTCTAAAGTAGCAATGTAGCTTAATTGTTATTGTGCTTCTTTTTCAACCTATTTTTTCTATTACATATGAGTACTTGTAAAGTGTTGAAATTACAAACTTTGAACAGAGTAGTTATTGGTTGTATTTTTTGTAGAATCAAGTCAATGTAGGGCTGATTACGCTTTCCCCTTAGTATATATATATATATATATATATATATATATATATATATATTGACTTTGACTTAATTATAGCTTTGTGTGATTCAGTGTGTTATATATCTTTGTATATTTTTCAGGAATTTTCTTGAGAGTCACTACACTTGGCCTTATGTATTATTACTTGATTTACTGAAATTATTGTGTATATTAGGTACATTCAGTAATATATCCTACTTGCTGGTACAATATTTGTCACAATAGCGTATATAAATTCTTGTAGTTCGCTTGTATTATTCGGTAATACTGCTGACTGTATAATACTGTAATAGTTTTATATATCTAGACCCTGATAGCTTGCTTAGATAATTTCACTCATTTTATAGAGCTCTTAATACTTATATTGTTGAGTGGACTGTACAAGTATGGGTCTTAGTTTGTTAACCATAACATCTAGGCTATATTTGCAATTGTCACCCGATTTCCAGCAGTATTGCTTGGGAGCCGGTATATTTTAAATATAGCGGTTTTGTGGTCTTCAAAGTATTGACTAGCGTCTGATAAATTGTATAATATTGAAACTTATAGGCCAGCGGTTACTTAGTAAAGTTCAGAGTCACACTTTTTTTCTCTCATTCACACTGTATTGTTTGTTTGGTTATCCTTGCATTCACATCGTTTGTTTATATTACTGACTGTAGAAGCATCCACATCAGCCTTCCCCAGCTTATTTTAAATTATTCCCCAATACTCATTCATGCATTCATTTTGTTAACTGGGTTCTACGTTCTTTTGCAAATTAAAAAACTAAATAGGTTGAAATCGAGATGTCAACCTCTCCCTAACATGTTTCGCCGTTTGTGATTCCGGCTTTTTCAAAGGGTGACGCGCGCAACAATCTTCAGTGATTTATTGGCTTTGCTCCACCCTGTCGTCAGTTGGTCGCCAATCGGAATCCCTATGTGTTTGATTGACGGCTGTTTGAATTACGTCAATGTTTTGAATGGATGCCTTATTCTTTAGATTTGTTAGGATTGCTTTTTAAACTTTGGTATAATACTGATAACGTGTTCTGTAGGGTTATTGGAGTATGTTTGTAAAGTGATTGAAGTCCTTGAAGCTTATGTTTGTTAGATTGATATCAACCGTGATACATTTGCATGTTTTCATAAATGTCCGCTATACTACATTAAATCATGATATATGTTTATACTATAAATAGTATGTGTAATGTATATAGATGGACTGAAATAAAGTCAAGTGCTTTAACTTAATATTCCTCATATAATTTATAGGTTAATATTGACTTTTTATTAGTATCTCTCATATTATTTATTATATGAATTGGTGTAAATATATCACTAAATAAGAGGATGAAGAGAATTTATTTTGGAGGGTATCATGTGTGTATTGCATGCACTTAGGTTGAGTAAATCAATCTGGCTCTTCTACATTAAACCTAGGTTGTTTCCCAATCTATCATCTTCGCGCAAATGCACATCCTGCTGATAGATTTTTATTCTATTTATGTTGAGAGCACTCTTCTGTAATAAATGTTATATTAACTTATGTGGTGTGAATTGGTTATGTTTGGGTGACGAGCGTGACAGTGAACGTTTGTGATGATAATGCGAGAATTGCTTTTAATAAGCTTTCCGCAGTGATTTAGAGAAGAGGAGTGGGTGCTACGTGTGAAGATATGTTTATTCAATGCTACTTAGGTTGAATTGAATAATTTAGGGAGATTTATATTCTTTTTGTGAAATTGAATTAGCGATTTCAATTTCTTGTGACAATGTTAATATAATCTTCTAATGTAGCTGTGTAAGACGTTTTATATTGGAGGGATTTTTAGACCTACTGTGGTGCAGTGCTTTATCACTCTATATGTGTAGTTATGTTTGATATTGTTAACATGTGTCATCCTTAAAATGTGAGTGATTGGTGAAGTTTGGCTTGTCATTGTGAGTGGCAGTGTAATGTGCTCTTGGATGGTGATAAAGGTGATGAGGGGGATAAGGGGATAAATGTAAATACAAAATAAGGGGTAAAGACACATGGGGGGTCGAGTAAAAAGGGGGACTTGGGAAGGAGTGAACGTGATTGCAAAGTAAGGGATGAGTGTTATGACTGTGAAGGAGAGGTGAAAAACACAACGTGAGGTAATTTGTTAATACAATACGATTGGAAATACCAACTGTGTGAGTGTTTACATATGTTAAATTCTGATTGGTGAATTTTGAATAATAGTTTTTGCTGAATAAATTTTGTTATTTTACAGAAGAAACCTTAACGTTTGTGCTATTTGGATATGAATTCTTAAAGGACCACCAAGGCTTGTTAATATCATTGTATGATTTTTCGTGCATGATTTGAATGACATATTTTCTTTTTCTGCATTATAAGAACATTGAATAGTTATTTTGTTCATTTAAACCTTTTGGATGAACGCAATCCATAAGGTATATCCATTTAGTTTCTATCTTTTGGAGGGCCTTCTCTAGGTCTCCTCCTCTTAATCCTAGGGACAGCTTTTGGACGCCGTAGCATTCCAGTTCAGAGGTTTTGCACTGATGGTATTTTAGAAAGTGAGATGCTACAGATGTTAATTTTTTATCTTTTTGTAAATCTTTGGGAGCATTACGAATATTTCTTAGGTGTTCCATGATTCTTGTGTGTAACTTTCTAGTGGTCATTCCTATATAAGTATAGGGACACTTGCATTGGAGGGCATATATGAGTCCCACAGTGTTACAACTTATATATGTTTTGATTTGGTGTGGTTTGCCAAATCTGTCTGTGATCGTTTTTTTCTTTTTCATCATGTGTGAGCAAGTTGAACAGCTTCCACAGGGGAAAGAGCCTTTCTCTGGAGTTCTTATTGATTTAGTTTTCTTGATGTAATGGCTGGAACTTAGTCTTTCTTTTAGATTTCTTGATCTTCTGTAGCTGATTTCTGCTTTTTGACCAATTATACTTTTTAAAATTGGATCCGCTTGTAGTATATGCCAGTTGTTTTGAATGATTCTGATGACTTCTTGTGATTGGTCATTGTAGGTCAAGACTAGTCTTGTTTTGTTGTCCTGTTTTTTTGGTCGGACCTTCAATAGGTCAGATCTGGGTGTATTATATGCTCTTTTTTTAGCTTTTTGAATGGACCTTTTACTGTAGCCTCTTACTTTTAACCTATTTTCCAGTTCTGTGGCTCTTTTTCTAAAGGTTTGCTCATCTGAGCAATTACGTTTGATCCTGAGAAATTCCCCAATGGGGTAACGACTTAGTGGTATTGGGTGCGTGTGCGCTGGTTGAATGTAGTACGTTGTTGGTGGCTGTTCTTTTTCTGTATAGGTCTGTTGAGAGTGTACCATCAGGGTTCTTCTGAATGAGTAAGTCTAGAAAGGATATATTGGTTAAGCTTTTTTCGTAAGTTAATTTTATATTTAATTTGTTGTTGTTTAGATGTTCCAGAAAATTATCCAATTCAGATTCCGGTCCTTCCCATAGGAACAAGATGTCGTCAATATATCTAACCCACATTGGGATATATTTAGTGTATTGATCATTTGTATCTGAAAAAACATGTTTTTGTTCCCACCAACCTAGGAACAGGTTGGCATACGTGGGTGCACATGCAGTGCCCATCGCTGTTCCTTGGGTTTGAAGGTAGTATTTGTTATTGAAAAGAAAATAATTTTTGGTTAACACGAACTTAAGTAGATTTATCATGAATTCATTATAATCTTGACTTTCTTCTGATGACATATTCAGAAAGTGTTTTACAGCATTGAGTCCAAGTTGATGATTTATGCTGGTGTACAAAGACTCGACATCCGAAGTTACTAACCATGTTGTTTTGGAAATATGGATATCTTGAATGATTTGTAATACTTCCATGGTATCTCTCACATATGATGGAAGTTGAGTTAGGAATTGTCTGAGTCTGAGATCTATGTACTGGCTTGCTTTCTCGGTTAAGTTGTCGTTTCCTGATACTATTGGGCGACCAGGAGGTTGCTTATTGTTTTTGTGAATTTTAGGGATCAAATAAAACGTAGCTGTTTTTGGGTGAGATACATTTAGAAATTTTGTTTCTTTGGTTGTGATGAGGCCTCTTCTTTTTGCATCATCGATTAATTTGTTGTATTGCTGATGGAATTGTTCTGTGGGGTTACTCCAAAGTTCTCTGTAACATACAGAATTTTTCAATTGGATGGATGCTTCTTTTAGATACATACTCTCAGGCCATATAACAATATTTCCACCCTTATCTGCGTTTCGGATGATCACATCGTCCCATTCTTCCATTTCTTTCAATGCTTCTCTTTCTTTTTTGGTCAAGTTTTTGGCTTTTGTATGAATGTTTAGTTCGTTGATCGAATTGCATACTATTTGATTGAATACATCTATGTTAGAACTGATGTTCGTGGCTGGTACAAATTTAGATTTGTTTTTCAATTCTTTTCTCCAGTTTGATTCCTCTGGGATTTCTTGTTCTGTTAGTAGATCTTCTAAATTTCTTAGGGACTCTAGTTCTTCTTCTGATAGATTAGATATATTTTCTTGCGTATCCTTATTTGCAAAATATTTTTTGAGGAGAAGTTTGCGTAGGAAAAGTTGGATGTCCTTTATTGTTTCGAATTTGTCCAGTTGGGAATTGGGGCAAAAGGATAATCCTTTGGATAGAACACTTTTATGGTGTTTGGAAAGTCTTCTTTCTGAGAGATTTATAATTCTTAGTTCTTCATTCTTATTTGTGAGAAGGGGCTCAGATTCCGTTTCTGAGGTTTTTGGAATCTGTCTTTGATGTTCTTCTTGTTGTTGTTCCTTGTGTTTCTTTTGTTGGAACCTCCCACCTCTTCTGGTGGTTCTGAATCTGAACTTAGATCGTCTTCTAAAAAAGACTTTCTTTTTCTATTTTCAATAGTAGATGATTTTTTTGATGTTGAAGGTTCTTCCTGTTGATCTTTGCCATCATTTTCCTGTTCCTCGTTATCAGTGTCAGAAACATCAGTCTCCACAATGTTCACTCTCCTTTGCGTTTTGTAATTGGAAGTGAAATTTTTATTTTTCCATTTATAAACTTTGTTGTTTTGGAAATCCAGAATATCTCTTTGTAGTTTGCCTTTCTTGGTTGATTTAATTTCATTCTCATACTTGTCGAGTTCTTTTTGATATTTCTTGTATGCATTCTCAAATTCTTTAAGATTTTCAAAATGTTTTAGTTGTTCATTCTGTACTTTAATTAAATCTTCCAGTCTTTCATATTCAGATGAATTATGTTTTATCAAGATTTTCATTAGTTTGGCTGAACATTCACTCAAAGCTTCTTCCCATTCAACACTTAGTTCTTTTTTCCTGAATTCAAAGGCTGGGAAAAGTTGAATTCGCAGTCCCCTTGGGATAAGATTTCTCTGAATGTATTGCTCACAGAACTGCTCATCCCACCATAATGTATCCTGTTTGAACAGGTTTTTATGTAATTCTCTTAGCAGTGTGTCTAGATTATTTGGTGTTATATCTGAGTTTCCACTTGACGAGTCTTGGAACACTTCATTAAGATCACTTTGTCTTTTTTGCTCCCTGGTTTGCTTATCTTTATCATATTTGTTTGCCATACTTTCTATTGATATTTTGATGTGTGTGCTATTCTGGTTGCGGAAATCCTATATAGAGAATAGGATAATGTGAACTACTAGAAGACGCAAAAGATTGCAACCGCACTACACTCGTGAATAGGGACTGCTAGTTTGTACCTACATTCAATTTTACAGTGGGTACTTGCTGGAGTGCTTATGCAAGAATCAATGATTCAGAAAAAAGTAGAGTCAGAAATGTGAGTTTCTGGCTCCAAGAGCAGATTGCATTTATTAGCACTTACTGTCCCCTACATTAGGTATCAAAAAACCTTGAAAAGGAAGAAAATGTGGGTGGAGCAGCGTGTATCTATAATTAAAACCTAACTTTTATTTCAACACTTAAAAAAAGGAAATAATAACATACAATTAAAAACACAAATTCGCGTAGAACTTAGAGATTGGGGTTAAATTGTACCCTTTATTTAGTATTTGGGTGGAGTAACGAAATGAAAGAGGGGTATCAGTGTTCAGATATTATGATACTGAAATACGTTTATCTGAGGGGCTGATATAAGTGTGGATTCTCTTTTATCTCTAACAACTACGTTACTGTATCAAATTATTGATGTGCATACGTATGGTGTTGCTCTGGGTATTATATCTCTCTAATAAAACTAAATAGTGTACACCTCCTCTAATGAGCTTGTATATCAGATTGAGAAAAATATAGTATCGTATTTAATTGAATTGATAAGAGAATAAACTTTTATGATTTAAGATTTAAGTGTTGTGTACACGTGCAGATGTAATTCTGCTATATATGCTGGAATTCAAGTATTGAGAAAAAATATATATATCTGGCTACAAAGCGCTATAGGGATAAATGCCTTTAGATAATGTTTAAACAGCAAATTTTATCTTAGTCCTTATAAGCGCGATAGGAGCATATATATATATCTGGCTACAATGCGCTATAGGGATAAATGCCTTTAGATAATGTTTAAACAGCAAATTTTATCTTAGTCCTTATAAGAGCGATAGGAGCATTCCCCTTATTTCTGGGGCATTGTGGTCTGTACACAAGCTGTTATATCTTTTCTCTTAATCTTGTTTAAGTAAATATATCTGCAGAATTAGATCGTGCATATAAACACGTACATACATATGCAGTTTGTTATTTTAACTCGTTAGTGCAGATACTTTGTATCAATAGTTGGAGATTATATAGGTTGATACTTGTGAAATATATTCTAAAGTAGCAATGTAGCTTAATTGTTATTGTGCTTCTTTTTCAACCTATTTTTTCTATTACATATGAGTACTTGTAAAGTGTTGAAATTACAAACATTGAACAGAGTAGTTATTGGTTGTATTTTTTGTAGAATCAAGTCAATGTAGGGCTGATTACGCTTTCCCCTTAGTATATATATATATATATATATATATATATATATTGACTTTGACTTAATTATAGCTTTGTGTGATTCAGTGTGTTATATATCTTTGTATATTTTTCAGGAATTTTATTGAGAGTCACTACACTTGGCCTTATGTATTATTACTTGATTTACTGAAATTATTGTGTATATTAGGTACATTCAGTAATATATCCTACTTGCTGGTACAATATTTGTTCACAATAGCGTATATAAATTCTTGTAGTTCGCTTGTATTATTCGGTAATACTGCTGACTGTATAATACTGTAATAGTTTTATATATCTAGACCCTGATAGCTTGCTTAGATAATTTCACTCATTTTATAGAGCTCTTAATACTTATATTGTTGAGTGGACTGTACAAGTATGGGTCTTAGTTTGTTAACCATAACATCTAGGCTATATTTGCAATTGTCACCCGATTTCCAGCAGTATTGCTTGGGAGCCGGTATATTTTAAATATAGCGGTTTTGTGGTCTTCAAAGTATTGACTAGCGTCTGATAAATTGTATAATATTGAAACTTATAGGCCAGCGGTTACTTAGTAAAGTTCAGAGTCACACTTTTTTTCTCTCATTCACACTGTATTGTTTGTTTGGTTATCCTTGCATTCACATCGTTTGTTTATATTACTGACTGTAGAAGCATCCACATCAGCCTTCCCCAGCTTATTTTAAATTATTCCCCAATACTCATTCATGCATTCATTTTGTTAACTGGGTTCTACGTTCTTTTGCAAATTAAAAAACTAAATAGGTTGAAATCGAGATGTCAACCTCTCCCTAACATGTTTCGCCGTTTGTGATTCCGGCTTTTTCAAAGGGTGACGCGCGCAACAATCTTCAGTGATTTATTGGCTTTGCTCCACCCTGTCGTCAGTTGGTCGCCAATCGGAATCCCTATGTGTTTGATTGACGGCTGTTTGAATTACGTCAATGTTTTGAATGGATGCCTTATTCTTTAGATTTGTTAGGATTGCTTTTTAAACTTTGGTATAATACTGATAACGTGTTCTGTAGGGTTATTGGAGTATGTTTGTAAAGTGATTGAAGTCCTTGAAGCTTATGTTTGTTAGATTGATATCAACCGTGATACATTTGCATGTTTTCATAAATGTCCGCTATACTACATTAAATCATGATATATGTTTATACTATAAATAGTATGTGTAATGTATATAGATGGACTGAAATAAAGTCAAGTGCTTTAACTTAATATTCCTCATATAATTTATAGGTTAATATTGACTTTTTATTAGTATCTCTCATATTATTTATTATATGAATTGGTGTAAATATATCACTAAATAAGAGGATGAAGAGAATTTATTTTGGAGGGTATCATGTGTGTATTGCATGCACTTAGGTTGAGTAAATCAATCTGGCTCTTCTACATTAAACCTAGGTTGTTTCCCAATCTATCATCTTCGCGCAAATGCACATCCTGCTGATAGATTTTTATTCTATTTATGTTGAGAGCACTCTTCTGTAATAAATGTTATATTAACTTATGTGGTGTGAATTGGTTATGTTTGGGTGACGAGCGTGACAGTGAACTTTTGTGATGATAATGCGAGAATTGCTTTTAATAAGCTTTCCGCAGTGATTTAGAGAAGAGGAGTGGGTGCTACGTGTGAAGATATGTTTATTCAATGCTACTTAGGTTGAATTGAATAATTTAGGGAGATTTATATTCTTTTTGTGAAATTGAATTAGCGATTTCAATTTCTTGTGACAATGTTAATATAATCTTCTAATGTAGCTGTGTAAGACGTTTTATATTGGAGGGATTTTTAGACCTACTGTGGTGCAGTGCTTTATCACTCTATATGTGTAGTTATGTTTGATATTGTTAACATGTGTCATCCTTAAAATGTGAGTGATTGGTGAAGTTTGGCTTGTCATTGTGAGTGGCAGTGTAATGTGCTCTTGGATGGTGATAAAGGTGATGAGGGGGATAAGGGGATAAATGTAAATACAAAATAAGGGGTAAAGACACATGGAGGGTCGAGTAAAAAGGGGGACTTGGGAAGGAGTGAACGTGATTGCAAAGTAAGGGATGAGTGTTATGACTGTGAAGGAGAGGTGAAAAACACAACGTGAGGTAATTTGTTAATACAATACGATTGGAAATACCAACTGTGTGAGTGTTTACATATGTTAAATTCTGATTGGTGAATTTTGAATAATAGTTTTTGCTGAATAAATTTTGTTATTTTACAGAAGAAACCTTAACGTTTGTGCTATTTGGATATGAATTCTTAAAGGACCACCAAGGCTTGTTAATATCATTGTATGATTTTTCGTGCATGATTTGAATGACATATTTTCTTTTTCTGCATTATAAGAACATTGAATAGTTATTTTGTTCATTTAAACCTTTTGGATGAACGCAATCCATAAGGTATATCCATTTAGTTTCTATCTTTTGGAGGGCCTTCTCTAGGTCTCCTCCTCTTAATCCTAGGGACAGCTTTTGGACGCCGTAGCATTCCAGTTCAGAGGTTTTGCACTGATGGTATTTTAGAAAGTGAGATGCTACAGATGTTAATTTTTTATCTTTTTGTAAATCTTTGGGAGCATTACGAATATTTCTTAGGTGTTCCATGATTCTTGTGTGTAACTTTCTAGTGGTCATTCCTATATAAGTATAGGGACACTTGCATTGGAGGGCATATATGAGTCCCACAGTGTTACAACTTATATATGTTTTGATTTGGTGTGGTTTGCCAAATCTGTCTGTGATCGTTTTTTTCTTTTTCATCATGTGTGAGCAAGTTGAACAGCTTCCACAGGGGAAAGAGCCTTTCTCTGGAGTTCTTATTGATTTAGTTTTCTTGATGTAATGGCTAGAACTTAGTCTTTCTTTTAGATTTCTTGATCTTCTGTAGCTGATTTCTGCTTTTTGACCAATTATACTTTTTAAAATTGGATCCGCTTGTAGTATATGCCAGTTGTTTTGAATGATTCTGATGACTTCTTGTGATTGGTCATTGTAGGTCAAGACTAATCTTGTTTTGTTGTCCTGTTTTTTTGGTCGGACCTTCAATAGGTCAGATCTGGGTGTATTATATGCTCTTTTTTTAGCTTTTTGAATGGACCTTTTACTGTAGCCTCTTACTTTTAACCTATTTTCCAGTTCTGTGGCTCTTTTTCTAAAGGTTTGCTCATCTGAGCAATTACGTTTGATCCTGAGAAATTCCCCAATGGGTAACGACTTAGTGGTATTGGGTGCGTGTGCGCTGGTTGAATGTAGTACGTTGTTGGTGGCTGTTCTTTTTCTGTATAGGTCTGTTGAGAGTGTACCATCAGGGTTCTTCTGAATGAGTAAGTCTAGAAAGGATATATTGGTTAAGCTTTTTTCGTAAGTTAATTTTATATTTAATTTGTTGTTGTTTAGATGTTCCAGAAAATTATCCAATTCAGATTCCGGTCCTTCCCATAGGAACAAGATGTCGTCGATATATCTAACCCACATTGGGATATATTTAGTGTATTGATCATTTGTATCTGAAAAAACATGTTTTTGTTCCCACCAACCTAGGAACAGGTTGGCATACGTGGGTGCACATGCAGTGCCCATCGCTGTTCCTTGGGTTTGAAGGTAGTATTTGTTATTGAAAAGAAAATAATTTTTGGTTAACACGAACTTAAGTAGATTTATCATGAATTCATTATAATCTTGACTTTCTTCTGATGACATATTCAGAAAGTGTTTTACAGCATTGAGTCCAAGTTGATGATTTATGCTGGTGTACAAAGACTCGACATCCGAAGTTACTAACCATGTTGTTTTGGAAATATGGATATCTTGAATGATTTGTAATACTTCCATGGTATCTCTCACATATGATGGAAGTTGAGTTAGGAATTGTCTGAGTCTGAGATCTATGTACTGGCTTGCTTTCTCGGTTAAGTTGTCGTTTCCTGATACTATTGGGCGACCAGGAGGTTGCTTATTGTTTTTGTGAATTTTAGGGATCAAATAAAACGTAGCTGTTTTTGGGTGAGATACATTTAGAAATTTTGTTTCTTTGGTTGTGATGAGGCCTCTTCTTTTTGCATCATCGATTAATTTGTTGTATTGCTGATGGAATTGTTCTGTGGGGTTACTCCAAAGTTCTCTGTAACATACAGAATTTTTCAATTGGATGGATGCTTCTTTTAGATACATACTCTCAGGCCATATAACAATATTTCCACCCTTATCTGCGTTTCGGATGATCACATCGTCCCATTCTTCCATTTCTTTCAATGCTTCTCTTTCTTTTTTGGTCAAGTTTTTGGCTTTTGTATGAATGTTTAGTTCGTTGATCGAATTGCATACTATTTGATTGAATACATCTATGTTAGTACTGATGTTCGTGGCTGGTACAAATTTAGATTTGTTTTTCAATTCTTTTCTCCAGTTTGATTCCTCTGGGATTTCTTGTTCTGTTAGTAGATCTTCTAAATCTACAATTCAATTAAATACGATACTATATTTTTCTCAATCTGATATACAAGCTCATTAGAGGAGGTGTACACTATTTAGTTTTATTAGAGAGATATAATACCCAGAGCAACACCATACGTATGCACATCAATAATTTGATACAGTAACGTAGTTGTTAGAGATAAAAGAGAATCCACACTTATATCAGCCCCTCAGATAAACGTATTTCAGTATCATAATATCTGAACACTGATACCCCTCTTTCATTTAGTTACTCCACCCAAATACTAAATAAAGGGTACAATTTAACCCCAATCTCTAAGTTCTACGCGAATTTGTGTTTTTAATTGTATGTTATTATTTCCTTTTTTTAAGTGTTGAAATAAAAGTTAGGTTTTAATTATAGATACACGCTGCTCCACCCACATTTTCTTCCTTTTCAAGGTTTTTTGATACCTAATGTAGGGGACAGTAAGTGCTAATAAATGCAATCTGCTCTTGGAGCCAGAAACTCACATTTCTGACTCTACTTTTTTCTGAATCATTGATTCTTGCATAAGCACTCCAGCAAGTACCCACTGTAAAATTGAATGTAGGTACAAACTAGCAGTCCCTATTCACGAGTGTAGTGCGGTTGCAATCTTTTGCGTCTTCTAGTAGTTCACATTATCCTATTCTCTATATAGGATTTCCGCAACCAGAATAGCACACACATCAAAATATCAATAGAAAGTATGGCAAACAAATATGATAAAGATAAGCAAACCAGGGAGCAAAAAAGACAAAGTGATCTTAATGAAGTGTTCCAAGACTCGTCAAGTGGAAACTCAGATATAACACCAAATAATCTAGACACACTGCTAAGAGAATTACATAAAAACCTGTTCAAACAGGATAAATTATGGTGGGATGAGCAGTTCTGTGAGCAATACATTCAGAGAAATCTTATCCCAAGGGGACTGCGAATTCAACTTTTCCCAGCCTTTGAATTCAGGAAAAAAGAACTAAGTGTTGAATGGGAAGAAGCTTTGAGTGAATGTTCAGCCAAACTAATGAAAATCTTGATAAAACATAATTCATCTGAATATGAAAGACTGGAAGATTTAATTAAAGTACAGAATGAACAACTAAAACATTTTGAAAATCTTAAAGAATTTGAGAATGCATACAAGAAATATCAAAAAGAACTCGACAAGTATGAGAATGAAATTAAATCAACCAAGAAAGGCAAACTACAAAGAGATATTCTGGATTTCCAAAACAACAAAGTTTATAAATGGAAAAATAAAAATTTCACTTCCAATTACAAAACGCAAAGGAGAGTGAACATTGTGGAGACTGATGTTTCTGACACTGATAACGAGGAACAGGAAAATGATGGCAAAGATCAACAGGAAGAACCTTCAACATCAAAAAAATCATCTACTATTGAAAATAGAAAAAGAAAGTCTTTTTTAGAAGACGATCTAAGTTCAGATTCAGAACCACCAGAAGAGGTGGGAGGTTCCAACAAAAGAAACACAAGGAACAACAACAAGAAGAACATCAAAGACAGATTCCAAAAACCTCAGAAACGGAATCTGAGCCCCTTCTCACAAATAAGAATGAAGAACTAAGAATTATAAATCTCTCAGAAAGAAGACTTTCCAAACACCATAAAAGTGTTCTATCCAAAGGATTATCCTTTTGCCCCAATTCCCAACTGGACAAATTCGAAACAATAAAGGACATCCAACTTTTCCTACGCAAACTTCTCCTCAAAAAATATTTTGCAAATAAGGATACGCAAGAAAATATATCTAATCTATCAGAAGAAGAACTAGAGTCCCTAACGGCTAGATTTGGAGTTTGGCGGTAAAAGGGCTGTTAACGCTCCGCGGGTTTTTTTCTGGCCGCACCATAAATTTAACTCTGGTATCGAGAGTTCAAACAAATGCTGCGTTAGGCTCCAAAAAAGGAGCGTAGAGCATTTTTACCGCAAATACAACTCTCGATACCAGAGTTGCTTACGGACGCGGCCGGCCTCAAAAACGTGCTCGTGCACGATTCTCCCATAGGAAACAATGGGGCTGTTTGAGCTGAAAAAAAACCTAACACCTGCAAAAAAGCAGCGTTCAGCTCCTAACGCAGCCCCATTGTTTCCTATGGGGAAACACTTCCTACGTCTGCACCTAACACTCTAACATGTACCCCGAGTCTAAACACCCCTAGCCTTACACTTATTAACCCCTAATCTGCCGCCCCCCGCTATCGCTGACCCCTGCATTACACTTTTAACCCCTAATCTGCCGCTCCGTAAACCGCCGCCACCTACGTTATCCCTATGTACCCCTAATCTGCTGCCCTAACATCGCCGACCCCTATGTTATATTTATTAACCCCTAATCTGCCCCCCACAACGTCGCCGACACCTACCTACACTTATTAACCCCTAATCTGCCGAGCGGACCTGAGCGCTACTATAATAAAGTTATTAACCCCTAATCCGCCTCACTAACCCTATCATAAATAGTATTAACCCCTAATCTGCCCTCCCTAACATCGCCGACACCTACCTTCAATTATTAACCCCTAATCTGCCGACCGGAGCTCACCGCTATTCTAATAAATGTATTAACCCCTAAAGCTAAGTCTAACCCTAACACTAACACCCCCCTAAGTTAAATATAATTTTTATCTAACGAAATAAATTAACTCTTATTAAATAAATGATTCCTATTTAAAGCTAAATACTTACCTGTAAAATAAATGCTAATATAGCTACAATATAAATTATAATTATATTATAGCTATTTTAGGATTAATATTTATTTTACAGGTAACTTTGTATTTATTTTAACCAGGTACAATAGCTATTAAATAGTTAAGAACTATTTAATAGTTACCTAGTTAAAATAATTACAAATTTACCTGTAAAATAAATCCTAACCTAAGATATAATTAAACCTAACACTACCCTATCAATAAAATAATTAAATAAACTACCTACAATTACCTACAATTAACCTAACACTACACTATCAATAAATTAATTAAACACAATTGCTACAAATAAATACAATTAAATAAACTATCTAAAGTACAAAAAATAAAAAAGAACTAAGTTACAGAAAATAAAAAAATATTTACAAACATAAGAAAAATATTACAACAATTTTAAACTAATTACACCTACTCTAAGCCCCCTAATAAAATAACAAAGACCCCCAAAATAAAAAATTCCCTACCCTATTCTAAATTTAAAAAGTTACAAGCTCTTTTACCTTACCAGCCCTGAACAGGGCCCTTTGCGGGGCATGCCCCAAGAAGTTCAGCTCTTTTGCCTGTAAAAGAAAACATACAATACCCCCCCCCAACATTACAACCCACCACCCACATACCCCTAATCTAACCCAAACCCCCCTTAAATAAACCTAACACTAAGCCCCTGATGATCTTCCTACCTTGTCTTCACCATGCCAGGTTCACCGATCCGTCCTGGCTCCAAGATCTTCATCCAACCCAAGCGGGGGTTGGCGATCCATAATCCGGTGCTCCAAAGTCTTCCTCCTATCCGGCAAGAAGAGGACATCCGGACCGGCAAACATCTTCTCCAAGCGGCATCTTCTATGTTCTTCCATCCGATGACGACCGGCTCCATCTTGAAGACCTCCAGCGCGGATCCATCCTCTTCTTCCGACGACTAGACGACGAATGACGGTTCCTTTAAGGGACGTCATCCAAGATGGCGTCCCTCGAATTCCGATTGGCTGATAGGATTCTATCAGCCAATCGGAATTAAGGTAGGAATTTTCTGATTGGCTGATGGAATCAGCCAATCAGAATCAAGTTCAATCCGATTGGCTGATCCAATCAGCCAATCAGATTGAGCTCGCATTCTATTGGCTGTTCCGATCAGCCAATACAATGCGAGCTCAATCTGATTGGCTGATTGGATCAGCCAATCGGATTGAACTTGATTCTGATTGGCTGATTCCATCAGCCAATCAGAAAATTCCTACCTTAATTCCGATTGGCTGATAGAATCCTATCAGCCAATCGGAATTCGAGGGACGCCATCTTGGATGACGTCCCTTAAAGGAACCGTCATTCGTCGTCTAGTCGTCGGAAGAAGAGGATGGATCCGCGCTGGAGGTCTTCAAGATGGAGCCGGTCGTCATCGGATGGAAGAACATAGAAGATGCCGCTTGGAGAAGATGTTTGCCGGTCCGGATGTCCTCTTCTTGCCGGATAGGAGGAAGACTTTGGAGCACCGGATTATGGATCGCCAACCCCCGCTTGGGTTGGATGAAGATCTTGGAGCCAGGACGGATCGGTGAACCTGGCATGGTGAAGACAAGGTAGGAAGATCATCAGGGGCTTAGTGTTAGGTTTATTTAAGGGGGGTTTGGGTTAGATTAGGGGTATGTGGGTGGTGGGTTGTAATGTTGGGGGGGGGGGGTATTGTATGTTTTCTTTTACAGGCAAAAGAGCTGAACTTCTTGGGGCATGCCCCGCAAAGGGCCCTGTTCAGGGCTGGTAAGGTAAAAGAGCTTGTAACTTTTTAAATTTAGAATAGGGTAGGGAATTTTTTATTTTGGGGGTCTTTGTTATTTTATTAGGGGGCTTAGAGTAGGTGTAATTAGTTTAAAATTGTTGTAATATTTTTCTTATGTTTGTAAATATTTTTTTATTTTCTGTAACTTAGTTCTTTTTTATTTTTTGTACTTTAGATAGTTTATTTAATTGTATTTATTTGTAGCAATTGTGTTTAATTAATTTATTGATAGTGTAGTGTTAGGTTAATTGTAGGTAATTGTAGGTAGTTTATTTAATTATTTTATTGATAGGGTAGTGTTAGGTTTAATTATATCTTAGGTTAGGATTTATTTTACAGGTAAATTTGTAATTATTTTAACTAGGTAACTATTAAATAGTTCTTAACTATTTAATAGCTATTGTACCTGGTTAAAATAATTACCAAGTTGCCTGTAAAATAAATATTAATCCTAAAATAGCTATAATATAATTATAATTTATATTGTAGCTATATTAGCATTTATTTTACAGGTAAGTATTTAGCTTTAAATAGGAATCATTTATTTAATAAGAGTTAATTTATTTCGTTAGATAAAAATTATATTTAACTTAGGGGGGTGTTAGTGTTAGGGTTAGACTTAGCTTTAGGGGTTAATACATTTATTAGAATAGCGGTGAGCTCCGGTCGGCAGATTAGGGGTTAATAATTGAAGGTAGGTGTCGGCGATGTTAGGGAGGGCAGATTAGGGGTTAATACTATTTATGATAGGGTTAGTGAGGCGGATTAGGGGTTAATAACTTTATTATAGTAGCGCTCAGGTCCGCTCGGCAGATTAGGGGTTAATAAGTGTAGGTAGGTGTCGGCGACGTTGTGGGGGGCAGATTAGGGGTTAATAAATATAACATAGGGGTCGGCGATGTTAGGGGCAGAAGATTAGGGGTACATAGGGATAACGTAGGTGGCGGCGATTTGCGGTCGGAAGATTAGGGGTTAATTATTTTAAGTAGCTTGCGGCGACGTTGTGTGGGGCAAGTTAGGGGTTAATAAATATAATATAGGGGTCGGCGGGGTTAGGGGCAGCAGATTAGGGGTACATAAGTATAACGTAGGTGGCGGTCGGCAGATTAGGGGTTAAAAATTTTAATCGAGTGGCGGCGATGTGGGGGGACCTCGGTTTAGGGGTACATAGGTAGTTTATGGGTGTTAGTGTAGTTTAGGGTACAGTAGTTAAGAGCTTTATGAACCGGCGTTAGCCAGAAAGCTCTTAACTCCTGCTTTTTTCAGGCGGCTGGAATCTTGTCGTTAGAGCTCTAACGCTCACTGCAGAAACGACTCTAAATACCAGCGTTAGAAAGATCCCATTGAAAAGATAGGCTACGCAAATGGCGTAGGGGGATCTGCGGTATGGAAAAGTCGCGGCTGTAAAGTGAGCGTTAGACCCTTTAATCACTGACGCCAAAACCAGCGTTAGGAGCCTCTAACGCTGGTTTTGACGGCTACCGCCGAACTCTAAATCTAGGCCTATGAAATTTAGAAGATCTACTAACAGAACAAGAAATCCCAGAGGAATCAAACTGGAGAAAAGAATTGAAAAACAAATCTAAATTTGTACCAGCCACGAACATCAGTTCTAACATAGATGTATTCAATCAAATAGTATGCAATTCGATCAACGAACTAAACATTCATACAAAAGCCAAAAACTTGACCAAAAAAGAAAGAGAAGCATTGAAAGAAATGGAAGAATGGGACGATGTGATCATCCGAAACGCAGATAAGGGTGGAAATATTGTTATATGGCCTGAGAGTATGTATCTAAAAGAAGCATCCATCCAATTGAAAAATTCTGTATGTTACAGAGAACTTTGGAGTAACCCCACAGAACAATTCCATCAGCAATACAACAAATTAATCGATGATGCAAAAAGAAGAGGCCTCATCACAACCAAAGAAACAAAATTTCTAAATGTATCTCACCCAAAAACAGCTACGTTTTATTTGATCCCTAAAATTCACAAAAACAATAAGCAACCTCCTGGTCGCCCAATAGTATCAGGAAACGACAACTTAACCGAGAAAGCAAGCCAGTACATAGATCTCAGACTCAGACAATTCCTAACTCAACTTCCATCATATGTGAGAGATACCATGGAAGTATTACAAATTATTCAAGATATCCATATTTCCAAAACAACATGGTTAGTAACTTCGGATGTCGAGTCTTTGTACACCAGCATAAATCATCAACTTGGACTCAATGCTGTAAAACACTTTCTGAATATGTCATCAGAAGAAAGTCAAGATTATAATGAATTCATGATAAATCTACTTAAGTTCGTGTTAACCAAAAATTATTTTCTTTTCAATAACAAATACTACCTTCAAACCCAAGGAACAGCGATGGGCACTGCATGTGCACCCACGTATGCCAACCTGTTCCTAGGTTGGTGGGAACAAAAACATGTTTTTTCAGATACAAATGATCAATACACTAAATATATCCCAATGTGGGTTAGATATATCGACGACATCTTGTTCCTATGGGAAGGACCGGAATCTGAATTGGATAATTTTCTGGAACATCTAAACAACAACAAATTAAATATAAAATTAACTTACGAAAAAAGCTTAACCAATATATCCTTTCTAGACTTACTCATTCAGAAGAACCCTGATGGTACACTCTCAACAGACCTATACAGAAAAAGAACAGCCACCAACAACGTACTACATTCAACCAGCGCACACGCACCCAATACCACTAAGTCGTTACCCATTGGGGAATTTCTCAGGATCAAACGTAATTGCTCAGATGAGCAAACCTTTAGAAAAAGAGCCACAGAACTGGAAAATAGGTTAAAAGTAAGAGGCTACAGTAAAAGGTCCATTCAAAAAGCTAAAAAAAGAGCATATAATACACCCAGATCTGACCTATTGAAGGTCCGACCAAAAAAACAGGACAACAAAACAAGATTAGTCTTGACCTACAATGACCAATCACAAGAAGTCATCAGAATCATTCAAAACAACTGGCATATACTACAAGCGGATCCAATTTTAAAAAGTATAATTGGTCAAAAAGCAGAAATCAGCTACAGAAGATCAAGAAATCTAAAAGAAAGACTAAGTTCCAGCCATTACATCAAGAAAACTAAATCAATAAGAACTCCAGAGAAAGGCTCTTTCCCCTGTGGAAGCTGTTCAACTTGCTCACACATGATGAAAAAGAAAAAAACGATCACAGACAGATTTGGCAAACCACACCAAATCAAAACATATATAAGTTGTAACACTGTGGGACTCATATATGCCCTCCAATGCAAGTGTCCCTATACTTATATAGGAATGACCACTAGAAAGTTACACACAAGAATCATGGAACACCTAAGAAATATTCGTAATGCTCCCAAAGATTTACAAAAAGATAAAAAATTAACATCTGTAGCATCTCACTTTCTAAAATACCATCAGTGCAAAACCTCTGAACTGGAATGCTACGGCGTCCAAAAGCTGTCCCTAGGATTAAGAGGAGGAGACCTAGAGAAGGCCCTCCAAAAGATAGAAACTAAATGGATATACCTTATGGATTGCGTTCATCCAAAAGGTTTAAATGAACAAAATAACTATTCAATGTTCTTATAATGTAGAAAAAGAAAATATGTCAGTAAAATCATGCACGAAAAATCATACAATGATATTAACAAGCCTTGGTGTTCCTTTAAGAATTCATATCTAAATAGCACAAATGTTAAGGTTTCTTCTGTAAAATAACAAAATTTATTCAGCAAAAACTATTATTCAAAATTCACCAATCAGAATTTAACATATGTAAACACTCACACAGTTGGTATTTCCAATCGTATTGTATTAACAAATTACCTCACGTTGTGTTTTTCACCTCTCCTTCACAGTCATAACACTCATCCCTTACTTTGCAATCACGTTCACTCCTTCCCAAGTCCCCCTTTTTACTCGACCCCCCATGTGTCTTTACCCCTTATTTTGTATTTACATTTATCCCCTTATCCCCCTCATCACCTTTATCACCATCCAAGAGCACATTACACTGCCACTCACAATGACAAGCCAAACTTCACCAATCACTCACATTTTAAGGATGACACATGTTAACAATATCAAACATAACTACACATATAGAGTGATAAAGCACTGCACCACAGTAGGTCTAAAAATCCCTCCAATATAAAACGTCTTACACAGCTACATTAGAAGATTATATTAACATTGTCACAAGAAATTGAAATCGCTAATTCAATTTCACAAAAAGAATATAAATCTCCCTAAATTATTCAATTCAACCTAAGTAGCATTGAATAAACATATCTTCACACGTAGCACCCACTCCTCTTCTCTAAATCACTGCGGAAAGCTTATTAAAAGCAATTCTCGCATTATCATCACAAAAGTTCACTGTCACGCTCGTCACCCAAACATAACCAATTCACACCACATAAGTTAATATAACATTTATTACAGAAGAGTGCTCTCAACATAAATAGAATAAAAATCTATCAGCAGGATGTGCATTTGCGCGAAGATGATAGATTGGGAAACAACCTAGGTTTAATGTAGAAGAGCCAGATTGATTTACTCAACCTAAGTGCATGCAATACACACATGATACCCTCCAAAATAAATTCTCTTCATCCTCTTATTTAGTGATATATTTACACCAATTCATATAATAAATAATATGAGAGATACTAATAAAAAGTCAATATTAACCTATAAATTATATGAGGAATATTAAGTTAAAGCACTTGACTTTATTTCAGTCCATCTATATACATTACACATACTATTTATAGTATAAACATATATCATGATTTAATGTAGTATAGCGGACATTTATGAAAACATGCAAATGTATCACGGTTGATATCAATCTAACAAACATAAGCTTCAAGGACTTCAATCACTTTACAAACATACTCCAATAACCCTACAGAACACGTTATCAGTATTATACCAAAGTTTAAAAAGCAATCCTAACAAATCTAAAGAATAAGGCATCCATTCAAAACATTGACGTAATTCAAACAGCCGTCAATCAAACACATAGGGATTCCGATTGGCGACCAACTGACGACAGGGTGGAGCAAAGCCAATAAATCACTGAAGATTGTTGCGCGCGTCACCCTTTGAAAAAGCCGGAATCACAAACGGCGAAACATGTTAGGGAGAGGTTGACATCTCGATTTCAACCTATTTAGTTTTTTAATTTGCAAAAGAACGTAGAACCCAGTTAACAAAATGAATGCATGAATGAGTATTGGGGAATAATTTAAAATAAGCTGGGGAAGGCTGATGTGGATGCTTCTACAGTCAGTAATATAAACAAACGATGTGAATGCAAGGATAACCAAACAAACAATACAGTGTGAATGAGAGAAAAAAAGTGTGACTCTGAACTTTACTAAGTAACCGCTGGCCTATAAGTTTCAATATTATACAATTTATCAGACGCTAGTCAATACTTTGAAGACCACAAAACCGCTATATTTAAAATATACCGGCTCCCAAGCAATACTGCTGGAAATCGGGTGACAATTGCAAATATAGCCTAGATGTTATGGTTAACAAACTAAGACCCATACTTGTACAGTCCACTCAACAATATAAGTATTAAGAGCTCTATAAAATGAGTGAAATTATCTAAGCAAGCTATCAGGGTCTAGATATATAAAACTATTACAGTATTATACAGTCAGCAGTATTACCGAATAATACAAGCGAACTACAAGAATTTATATACGCTATTGTGAACAAATATTGTACCAGCAAGTAGGATATATTACTGAATGTACCTAATATACACAATAATTTCAGTAAATCAAGTAATAATACATAAGGCCAAGTGTAGTGACTCTCAAGAAAATTCCTGAAAAATATACAAAGATATATAACACACTGAATCACACAAAGCTATAATTAAGTCAAAGTCAATATATATATATACTAAGGGGAAAGCGTAATCAGCCCTACATTGACTTGATTCTACAAAAAATACAACCAATAACTACTCTGTTCAAAGTTTGTAATTTCAACACTTTACAAGTACTCATATGTAATAGAAAAAATAGGTTGAAAAAGAAGCACAATAACAATTAAGCTACATTGCTACTTTAGAATATATTTCACAAGTATCAACCTATATAATCTCCAACTATTGATACAAAGTATCTGCACTAACGAGTTAAAATAACAAACTGCATATGTATGTACGTGTTTATATGCACGATCTAATTCTGCAGATATATTTACTTAAACAAGATTAAGAGAAAAGATATAACAGCTTGTGTACAGACCACAATGCCCCAGAAATAAGGGGAATGCTCCTATCGCTCTTATAAGGACTAAGATAAAATTTGCTGTTTAAACATTATCTAAAGGCATTTATCCCTATAGCGCATTGTAGCCAGATATATATATATGCTCCTATCGCGCTTATAAGGACTAAGATAAAATTTGCTGTTTAAACATTATCTAAAGGCATTTATCCCTATAGCGCTTTGTAGCCAGATATATATATTTTTTCTCAATACTTGAATTCCAGCATATATAGCAGAATTACATCTGCACGTGTACACAACACTTAAATCTTAAATCATAAAAGTTTATTCTCTTATCAATTCAATTAAATACGATACTATATTTTTCTCAATCTGATATACAAGCTCATTAGAGGAGGTGTACACTATTTAGTTTTATTAGAGAGATATAATACCCAGAGCAACACCATACGTATGCACATCAATAATTTGATACAGTAACGTAGTTGTTAGAGATAAAAGAGAATCCACACTTATATCAGCCCCTCAGATAAACGTATTTCAGTATCATAATATCTGAACACTGATACCCCTCTTTCATTTCGTTACTCCACCCAAATACTAAATAAAGGGTACAATTTAACCCCAATCTCTAAGTTCTACGCGAATTTGTGTTTTTAATTGTATGTTATTATTTCCTTTTTTTAAGTGTTGAAATAAAAGTTAGGTTTTAATTATAGATACACGCTGCTCCACCCACATTTTCTTCCTTTTCAAGGTTTTTTTATACCTAATGTAGGGGACAGTAAGTGCTAATAAATGCAATCTGCTCTTGGAGCCAGAAACTCACATTTCTGACTCTACTTTTTTCTGAATGGAAGACTTGTACAGATGTTTGTGTAATTGTGTGACTGTGTAATATGACAGACGTGTACAAATGTGCGTGTAATTGTGTGTAATGTAACAGACTTGTACAAATGTTTGTGTGATTGTTTGACTGTGTAATGTGACAAAAGTGTACAAATGTTTGTGTGTGCAAGTGACTGTGTAATGTGACAGACATGTACAAATGCTTGTGTGACTGTGTTTAATGTGACAGACGTGTACAAATGTTTGTGTGATTGTTTGACTGTGTAATGTAACAGACTTGTACAAATGTTTGTGTGATTGTTTGACTGTGTAATGTGACAGACTTGTACAAATGTTTGTGTGTGCAAGTGATTGTGTGACTGTGTGTAATGTGACAGACTTGTACAAATGCTTGTGTGACTGTGTGTAATGTAACAGACTTGTACAAATGTTTGTGTGATTGTTTGACTGTGTAATGTGACAGACTTGTACAAATGTTTGTGTGTGCAAGTGATTGTGTGACTGTGTGTAATGTGACAGACTTGTACAAATGTTTGTGTGACTGTGTGTAATGTGACAGACTTGTACAAATGTTTGTGTGACTGTGTGTAATGTAACAGACTTGTACAAATGTATGTGTGACTGTGTGTAATGTGACAGACTTATACAAATATATGTGTGACTGTGTGTAATGTGACAGACTTGTACAAATGTTTGTGTGACTGTGTGTAATGTGACAGACTTGTACAAATGTATGTGTGACTGTGTGTAATGTGACAGACTTGTACAAATGTTTGTGTGACTGTGTGTAATGTAACAGACTTGTACAAATGTATGTGTGACTGTGTGTAATGTGACAGACTTGTACAAATGTATGTGTGACTGTGTGTAATGTAACAGACTTGTACAAATGTATGTGTGACTGTGTAATGTAACAGACTTGTACAAATGTATGTGTGACTGTGTGTAATGTAACAGACTTGTACAAATGTATGTGTGACTGTGTGTAATGTAACAGACTTGTACAAATGTATGTGTGACTGTGTGTAATGTAACAGACTTGTACAAATGTATGTGTGACTGTGTAATGTAACAGACTTGTACAAATGTTTGTGTGACTGTGTGTAATGTAACAGACTTGTACAAATGTTTGTGTGACTGTGTGTAATGTAACAGACTTGTACAAATGTATGTGTGACTGTGTGTAATGTGACAGACTTGTACAAATGTATGTGTGACTGTGTGTAATGTGACAGACTTGTACAAATGTATGTGTGACTGTGTAATGTGACAGACTTGTACAAATGTATGTGTGACTGTGTGTAATGTAACAGACTTGTACAAATGTTTGTGTGACTGTGTGTAATGTAACAGACTTGTACAAATGTATGTGTGACTGTGTAATGTAACAGACTTGTACAAATGTTTGTGTGACTGTGTGTAATGTGACAGACTTGTACAAATGTTTGTGTGATTGTGTAATGTAACAGACTTGTACAAATGTTTGTGTGACTGTGTAATGTAACAGACTTGTACAAATGTTTGTGTGACTGTGTGTAATGTAACAGACTTGTACAAATGTATGTGTGACTGTGTGTAATGTAACAGACTTGTACAAATGTATGTGTGACTGTGTGTAATGTAACAGACTTGTACAAATGTATGTGTGACTGTGTGTAATGTAACAGACTTGTACAAATGTATGTGTGACTGTGTGTAATGTAACAGACTTGTACAAATGTATGTGTGACTGTGTGTAATGTGACAGACTTGTACAAATGTATGTGTGACTGTGTGTAATGTGACAGACTTGTACAAATGTTTGTGTGACTGTGTGTAATGTAACAGACTTGTACAAATGTATGTGTGACTGTGTGTAATGTAACAGACTTGTACAAATGTATGTGTGACTGTGTGTAATGTGACAGACTTGTACAAATGTTTGTGTGACTGTGTGTAATGTGACAGACTTGTACAAATATATGTGTGACTGTGTGTAATGTGACAGACTTATACAAATATATGTGTGACTGTGTGTAATGTGACAGACTTATACAAATGTATGTGTGACTGTGTGTAATGTAACAGACTTGTACAAATGTATGTGTGACTGTGTGTAATGTAACAGACTTGTACAAATGTATGTGTGACTGTGTGTAATGTGACAGACTTATACAAATATATGTGTGACTGTGTGTAATGTGACAGACTTGTACAAATGTTTGTGTGACTGTGTGTAATGTGACAGACTTGTACAAATGTATGTGTGACTGTGTGTAATGTGACAGACTTATACAAATGTTTGTGTGACTGTGTGTAATGTGACAGACTTATACAAATGTATGTGTGACTGTGTGTAATGTGACAGACTTGTACAAATGTATGTGTGACTGTGTGTAATGTGACAGACTTGTACAAATGTATGTGTGACTGTGTGTAATGTGACAGACTTGTACAAATGTATGTGTGACTGTGTGTAATGTGACAGACTTGTACAAATGTTTGTGTGACTGTGTAATGTGACAGACTTGTACAAATGTTTGTGTGACTGTGTAATGTGACAGACTTGTACAAATGTTTGTGTGACTGTAATGTGACAGACTTTTACAAATGTTTGTGTGACTGTGTGTAATGTGACAGACTTGTACAAATGTTTGTGTGACTGTGTGTAATGTAACAGACTTGTACAAATGTATGTGTGACTGTGTAATGTGACAGACGTGTACAAATGTTTGTGTGATTGTGTGTAATGTGACAGACTTGTACAAATGTTTGTGTGACTGTGTGTAATGTAACAGACTTGTACAAATGTTTGTGTGACTGTGTGTAATGTGACAGACTTGTACAAATGTATGTGTGACTGTGTGTAATGTAACAGACTTGTACAAATGTTTGTGTGACTGTAATGTGACAGACTTTTACAAATGTTTGTGTGACTGTGTAATGTGACAGACGTGTACAAATGTTTGTGTGATTGTGTGACTGTGTAATGTGACAGACGTGTACAAATGTTTGTGTGATTGTGTGACTGTGTAATGTGACAGATGTGTACAGATGTTTGTGTGATTGTACAACGTGAAGTCACAGTGACAGTTTATCTGTTGCTTTGTGGAAAATAACTGATTTGTCGGTCCATGACTTACTGTAATTATGACTTTTTTCTGCAGTCATCCAATAGATGAACATGTCAGCAAAATCTGAAAGTTATCAGAACAGATTAACACCTTGTTTGCTACAATTATTTATCAATAGTTAAACTCCATCCATCAGTTTCCTTATCTGGAGGAGTCAATGAAGACTTGAGTCATGGAGATGGCAGGGCTTGTGCCATTGTTTGGTGTCAGCAGAAAAGATAAACTACAAGGCACATTAAACAGTAAATACATTTCATGCCCTGGAGGTATGTGCAAACACTTCAGCACTGGGATATAGTGAAAACAAGATGACTACACACATGACCAGAGGGAGGTGGAGAATAACCTCAATGCTATGCTTATAAAATGTATTTAGTGTTTAATATGCCTTTAAATTACAGGAAAAGGGGGCAAAATAATTAATGATGGTAAATTGTAAAGTTGTTTACTATCGCTTTAACCTCTTAAAGGGACATGAATCACATTTTTTTTCTGCCATCATTCAAACCGAGCATGTGATTTTAAACAACTTTCTTATTTACTTCTATTATCTAATTAGTTTTGTTATCTTGGTATCCTTTGTTTAAAAAAAGGATAACTATGTAGGCTCAAGAGCTGCTGATTGGTGGCTGCACATATATCTCTCACCTGATCCGTTCAGCTAGCTCCCAGTAGTGCATTGCTGCTTCTTCAACAAAGGATACCAAGGGAATCATGGAAGAAACATGTTAGGTTTGATGTCCCTTTAACCCCCTGGGGACACTTTCGGAGCTTACCTGCACTTACTCCAACATGCAAGGTAGCCGAGTGGTCTGGTATCACCGGGGAATATTGTGACGTCACCACACCCTAGAGTCCTGAAAGTGCCGGGCTGCAGGAAGGAGCTCAAGCAAGCTGGATGGTGGGGGGAGTAACCCATTGATCTCACCTCCCTTAAACCCCCTAAGATCCACCGTTTGAAAGGCAATTGCCTGCTCTTCCAAATACTTTACATTGGGGCTATATAGTGAAAGCAGGTTTACAATGAAATAAAAAGAGAGACCTCTATGACTCAGAAGCCCCTATTTAAGTTTTAATAGCCAGGTGATCACTGTGGTCATCGTTATCACCTGACATGAACAAATGTGGATTTGATTAAAAGGATCATGGAATCCACTATGTGCATAAGTTATGCCGCTATGCGCAAAGGGCCTTATTCATATAAGGATAAACCCTTCTAGTTTTGATTATAGAGATTAGAAAACACACAGAAGTCTACAACCTTTTTATTGACATTTTCATAAAAATATACACTGTTTGTCAAAGAGTTTGTTGTACAGTATTCAAATGTCGTGAAATATAAATAAAATAATGGTATGGCTTGAATACGGTCTGATATTGAGAGGAGTCAATCTAAGCCCATATTCATTTTTTCCCTTGAAAAAAACAAACCTCAGTAATGCACTCTCTCAGCACAAGCTACCCTCTTCAGATGGAGAGGAACCGGAACAGAGGGTAGAGGAAGAAAAAGATACTAAGGGGGCAAATTTAACATTATCCAGGCCGACAATGATCTGACCATACTAGATTACAAATTGCTAGGCGCATTCACTCCCTATATTTATGCACGAAAGGAGAGCTTACCAATCACCTAGCGGGTGTTTTAATCTGCAAACTCTAAACTGTCAGAGAGTGCTTGGGGAGCAGATATTTAAATCACTGCTTTATACATATCAGTTGCAGGCATGAGTGAGCCTGCAAGCAATAGAGGCATTTGACTTTTAACAAATCTACCGCTCCTAGTGGGCGGGTCTCTGCTAACCAGTTTGTATTACTGAGTAATATTCACATATATTATAAAGAACTAAAATAGGAAGGCAGGTTTATGTCAATATCTGCCCCCCCCACACACACACAAGGTAAAATGCTGTATAAATTAAACTTAAAAATACAATGTACTTGTGTGTTTCCCTATATTTCTTAACAAACTCAACTTCAAACCTCCTATAAAACTAGGCACAGCTTCAGTATTGCTAATCTAAATCACAATATTATTACATTAGCTACATCATAAAAAGAACAAAATAATAAAATTAAAAAATATTGAAAATAAATTAGATATATTACAGACATCAGGAATAAAGTATTTATTGACCTAAAATAAAATGTTTTGCTTACCACTGTAAATTTTTCCTGTTTGGGGAGGAATCATTTTGCAAGTTTTGTACATATAACTAACACTAAAATGTTAGCAGACCATATGTTTCTAAATCTCAGTGAAAATACATTTACATATATAATCCTTCAATAGTTTTATACACCAAGGTTATAATGTAAAGAAGGAATGATTAAATTTTAGTAATTCCATTTGCTTCAAAACAGAGATCCTTAATCATACTGGATCTCCAGAAAATGTTAAACAGTTTCACTAATGGCTCAACTATGCTATGGAAGAAGTCAAGTACCCACAGTGTCTTTTGGTGGAACTGGAGCTGTAGTACCACAGTCCTCTGCAGAGGATGTCTAGATCTCTATTTTTTGTTTTAAATACATATACACACATACTACTGTGGCTCCTATATTTTACACAGATTTTTCAACCCCTGCCCTAGAGTGTGTTCTTTGATGATTAATTAGTTGCGTTTTATAGGCAAAATGTCTTCCACAATCATTACAACTATACGGTTTCTCCCCTGTGTGTGATCTCATATGCACCTCAAGATTTGACTTCTTGGCAAACGGTTTCCCGCATTCATTACACCTATGAGGTTTCTCCCCTGTGTGTGTTCTCTGATGTGCAAGGAGACTAGATTTATACGTAAACAGTTTATCACATTGGCTACACCTATGAGGTTTCTCCCCTGTGTGGGATCTCTGGTGTATAATAAGATAATGTTTATGAGCAAAGTGTTTCCCGCATTCATTGCATCTATGAGGCTTCTCTCCTGTATGTATTTTCTTGTGTACATGAAGACTAGATTTACAGCTGAAATGTTTATCACATTCATTACAGTGATAAGGTTTCTCCCCTGTGTGTGATCTCAGATGTACAACAAGATTAGATTTTTTAGAGTAATACTTCCCACATATATTACACACATTCGTCTTACCATCGGGGTATAATCTATGTTCTTTATGAAGATTAGTTTGGGCACTAAAGCCATTTTCATATGCACTATACTGATAATAATTTTCAAGTGTAGGAGTTGCTTGGTATACAGGAAAATCAGATTGTGGATCAACAAAATTACTATTTGTAATCTGTATTTTTTCTCCAGTTCTGTTTTGGTGAAACGACAAAAAGCTCTTGCTTGTAGATGCTTGTTCATGGTAAAACGATTCAGCAGTGGATGTCTGATTGACATCTCTGCAGGTGAATCGTGTGTTAAATGGGGCTCCTTGGATCATTCGGGACAGGTTGGTGTTGTCTCTGATTAGTCCATCCAATGAACCAACGGTATTGTAAGAGTTTTCTAAAAGATTACATTTTCCAAATTCATGTGACTGGACAAGCTGGTCTGTTGATAAAGTAAAAAAAAGAAAAATATTTAAATGTTGTTAATTGTTTTTTGATAATCAGTATGTAAATAATACGTAACTTATATTGTAATCTAAAACATACAAATACATGGCGTACCAGCATAGATTGGAGAAAAGGGGCTCTCAACAAATCAATCTGAAAAACTAAAATGTTTTCTTATTATAGCCATTAAAATATACAACCATGTTTTGGTTCCACATAGAATCGTCAACAAATGAAGAACGATAAAAGCAAAACATTTAGATATATATTTAAAGGAACATTTTTTTTTTCCTTTCATGTCAGATTAACTTGTGATTATTTTAAAATCACATGCTTTAAGGGACAGTCAAATCCAAAATAAACTTTCATGATTCAAACAGAGAATGTCATTTTAAACAACTTTCCAATTTACTTTTATCACCAATTTTGCTTTGTTCTCTTGGTATTTTTAGTTGAAAGCTAAACCTAGGAGGTTTATATGCTAATTTCTTAGACCTTGAAGGCCGCCTCTAACCTGACAGTTTTTCACCACTAGAGGATGTTAGTTCATGTGTTTCATATAGATAACATTGAGCTCACGCATGGGACAAAACCTAGGAGTGAGCACTGATTGGCTAAAATGCAAGTCTGCCAAAAGAACTGAAATAAGGGGGCAGTTTGCAGAGGCTTAGATACAAGGTAATAACAGAGATAAAAAGTGTATAATTATAACCGTGTTGGCTATGCAAAACTGAGGAATGGGTAATAAAGGGATTATCTATCTTTTAAAACAACAATTCTGGTGATGACTGTCCCTTTAAATTGAACAAAGTAATCTACAATGTCTGATTAAAGGGGCAGTTTACACCAGAATTTTTATTTTTTAAAAAGATAGATAATCCCTTTATTACCCATTGCCTAGTTTTGCATAACCAACACAGTTATATAAAACAGAATTTATGCTTACCTGATAAATTACTTTCTCTTACGGTGTATCCAGTCCACAGATTCATCCTTACTTGTGGGATATTCTCATTCCCTACAGGAAGTGGCAAAGAGAGCACACAGCAGAGCTGTCCATATAGCTCCCCCTCAGGCTCTACCCCCCCAGTCATTCGACCGACGGTTAGGAGAAAAAGGAGAAACCATAGGGTGCAGTGGTGACTGTAGTTTTACAAAGATAAATTTGAACCTGACTTAATTGCCAGGGCGGGCCGTGGACTGGATACACAGTAAGAGAAAGTAATTTATCAGGTAAGCATAAATTCTGTTTTCTCTTACTTGGTGTATCAGTCAGGTAACCTAAACGGAAGGCACCACTGCTTGCAAAACCTTTCTCCCAAAAATAGCCTCTGAAGAAGCAAAAGTATCGAATTTGTAAAATTTGGCAAAAGTATGCAGTGAAGACCAAGTCGCTGCCTTACAAATCTGTTCAACAGAAGCCTCATTCTTGAAAGCCCATGTGGAAGCCACAGCTCTGGTGGAATGAGCTGTAATTCGTTCAGGAGACTGCTGACCAGCAGTCTCATATGCCAATCAGATGATGCTTTTCAGCCAGAAGGAAAGAGAGGTAGCAGTCGCTTTTTTACCTCTCCTCTTACCAGAATAGACAACAAACAAGGATGATGTTTGTCTGAAATCCTTAGTTGCTTTCAAATAGAATTTTAAAGCACGAACCACATTGAGATTGTGTAATAGTCGTTCCTTCTTAAAAACTGGATTAGGACACAGAGAAGGAACAATGATTTCCTGGTTAATATTCTTATTAGAAACCACTTTTGGAAGGAAACCAGGTTTGGTACGCAAAACAACTTTATCTGCATGGAACACCAGATAGGGTGAATTACACTGCAAAGCAGACAATTCTGAAACTCTTCGAGCAGAAGAAATAGCTACCAAAAACAAAACTTTCCAAGATAATAACTTAATATCTATTGAATGTAAAGGTTCAAACGGAACCCCTTGAAGAACTGAAAGAACTAAATTTAGACTCCATGGAGGAGCCACAGGTTTATAGACAGGCTTGATTCTAACTAAAGCCTGTGCAAACACTTGAACGTCTGGTACTGCTGCCAGACGCTTGTGTAACAGGATAGACAGAGCAGATATCTGTCCCTTTAAGGAACTAGCTGACTATCCTTTCTCCAATCCTTCTTGGAGAAAAGACAATATCCTTGGAATCCTAATCTTACTCCACGAGTAACCCTTGGATTCACACCAACAAAGATATTTCCGCCATATCTTATGGTAAATTTTCCTGGTGACAGGCTTTCTGGCCTGGATCAGAGTATCGATAACTGATTCAGAGAACCCATGCTTAGCTAGAATTAAGCGTTCAATCTCCAAGCAGTCAGAGAAACTAGATTTGGATGCTTGAAAGGACCCTGTATTAGAAGATCCTGCCTCGATGGCAGCTTCCATGGTGGAACAGATGACATGTCCACTAGGTCTGCATACCAAGTCCTGCGTGGCCACGCAGGCGCTATCAGAATTACTGAAGCCTTCTCCTGTTTGATTCTGGCTACTAGCCGAGGGAGAAGGGGAAACGGTGGAAAGACATAAGCTAGACTGAAGGACCAAGGCGCTACTAGAGCATCTATCAATGCCGCCTTGGGGTCCCTGGACCTGGATCCGTAAAGAGGAAGTTTGGTGTTCTGACGGGACGCCATCAGATCCAATTCTGGAATGTCCCATAGCTGGGTCAGCTGAGCAAAAACCTCCGGGTGGAGTTCCCACTCCCCCGGGTGAAAAGTCTGACGACTCAGAAAATCCGCCTCCCAGTTGTCTACTCCTGGGATGTGAATTGCAGATAGGCGGCAGGAGTGATCCTCCGTCCATTTGATGATCTTGGTTACCTCCTTCATCTCTAGGGAACTCTTTGTTCCTCCCTGATGATTGATGTACGCTACAGTCGTGATGTTGTCTGACTGAAATCTGATGAATTTGGCCTCCGATAGTTGAGGCCATGCCTGGAGCGTGTTGAATATCACTCTCAGTTCCAAAATGTTTATCGGGAGAAGAGATTCTTCCCGAGACCATAGGCCCTGAGCTTTCAGGGAGTCCCAGACCGCACACCAGCCTAACAGACTGGCATCGGTCGTGACAATGATCCACTCCAGTCTGCGGAAGCACATTCCCTGAGACAGGTGATCCTGAGACAACCACCAGAGAAGAGAATCTCTGGTTTTCTGGTCCAGTTGTATTTGAGGAGACAAATCTGCAAAATCCCCATTCCACTGTTTGAGCATGCACAATTGCAGTGGCCTGAGATGAATTCGGGCAAAAGGGACAACGTCCATTGCCGCAACCATTAATCAGATTACCTCCATGCACTGAGCTACAGAAGGCAGAGGAATGGAATGAAGAACTCGGCAAGTAGTTAAAAGCTTTAACTTCCTGACCTCTGTCGGAAATATTTTAATTTCTACCGAGTCTATTAGTGTTCCCAGGAAGGGAACCCTTGTGAGCGGGGACAAAGAACTTTTTTCGACGTTCACCTTCCACCCGTGAGACCTTAGAAAGGCCAGAACAATGTCCGTATGAGCCTTGGCTCTGTGAAAGGACGACGCCTGTATTAAGATGTCGTCTAGGTAAGGTGCTACTGCAATGCCCCGCGGTCTTAGTACCGCTAGAAGGGATCCTAGCACCTTTGTGAAAATTCTGGGAGCGGTGGCCAACCCAAAAGGAAGGGCCACGAACTGGTAATGCGTGTCCAGAAAGGCGAAACTTAGGAACTGATGATGATCTATGTGGATAGGAATATGTAGGTACGCATCCTTTAGATCCACGGTAGTCATATATTGACCTTACTGGATTATCGGTAAGATTGTCCGAATGGTTTCCATTTTGAATGATGGAACTCTGAGGAATTTGTTTAGAATTTTTAGATCCAGGATTGGCCTGAAAGTTCCTTCCTTTTTGGGAACTACAAACAGGTTTGAGTAAAAACCCAGTCCTTGTTCTGCAATTGTAACTGGGTGTATCACTCCCATCTTTAGTAGATCTTCTACACAGCGTAAGAACGCCTGTTTCTTTGTCTGGTCTGAAGACAAACGAGAAATGTGGAACCTTCCCCTTGGAGGAGAGTCCTTGAATTCTAGAGGATACCCCTGAGCAACAATTTCTAATGCCCAGGGATCTGGAACATCTCTTGCCCAAGCCTGAGCAAAGAGAGAAAGTCTGCCCCCTACTAGATCCGGTCCCGGATCGGGGGCTACCCCTTCATGCTGTCTTGGTAGCAGCCGCAGGCTTCTTGGCCTGTTTACCCTTATTCCAGCTCTGCAAGGGTTTCCAGGTTGCTTTGGGCTGTGAAGCGTTACCCTCTTGCTTTGCGGTTGCAGAGGTTGAAGCAGGTCCGCTCCTGAAGTTGCGAAAGGAGCGAAAATTAGCCCTGTTTTTGGCCTTAAACGGTCTATCTTGCGGAAGGGCATGGCCCTTTCCCCCAGTGATATCCGCAATAATTTCTTTCAACTCGGGGCCGAAAAGGGTCTTTGCCTTGAAAGGAATATTTAGTAATTTTGTTTTGGACGACACTTCAGCCGACCATGATTTGAGCCAAAGCGCTCTTCGCGCCATAATGGCAAAACCAGAATTTTTCGCCGCTAACTTAGCTAATTGTAAAGCGGCATCTATGATAAAAGAATTAGCCAGCTTTAGAGCATGAATTTTATCCATGACTTCGTCATATGAAGTCTCCCTCTGGAGCGACTCCTCCAGCGTCTCAACCAAAAAGCCGCTGCAGTAGTTACAGGAATAATGCAGGCAATCGGTTGAAGAAGGAAACCTTGCTGAACAAATATTTTCTTTAGTAAACCCTCTAATTTTTTATCCATATTATCTTTGAAAGCACAACTGTCTTCTATTGGTATGGTTGTGCACTTGGCTAGTGTTGAAACTGCTCCCTCTACCTTAGGGACCGTCTGCCACGCGTCCCGCCTGGGGTCAGTTATGGGGAACATTTTATTAAAGATAGGGGGGGGACAAAAGGTACACCTGGTCTCTCCCACTCCCTAGTCACAATATCCGCCACCCTCTTCGGGATCGGAAACGCATCAGTGTATACAGGGACTTCTAGAAACTTGTCCATTTTACACAATTTTTCTGGGACCACCATGGGGTCGCAATCATCCAACATAGCTAAAACCTCCTTAAGCAGTACGCGGAGGTGTTCCAGCTTAAATTTAAATGCTAAGGAATCTGATTCTGCCCGCTGAGAAACTTTTCCTGTGTCAGAAATTTCTCCCTCAGACAGCACATCCCTCACTGCCACTTCAGAGTGTTGTGAGGGTACAACGGATAAATCATCTAAAGCTTCTGATTGCTCATCCTCTGTTCTTAAAACTGAGCTATCACGCTTTTTAGGAAAAACTGGCAGTTTGGATAGAAATGCCGCAAGGGAATTATCCATGACTGCTGCTAATTGTTGTAATGTAATAGGGCCCAATGCGCTAGAGGTACTAGGCATCGCTTGCGCAGGCGTAACTGGTGTCGACACATGGGGAGAGGAAGGAGGACTATCCTCGTTACCTTCCGTCAAAGAATCATCTTGGGCTACATTTTTAAGTGTCACTGCATGGTCTTTAAAATGTTGAGATACCTTAGCACACTTTAAACACAAATGTAAAGGGGGTACCGCCATGGCTATTAAACACATAGAACAAGGTCTATCTGTAGGCTCAGACATGTTAAACAGACTTAGACAGCACTCAAATACAGTAAAATACAATTTTTGAGAAAACGGTACTGTGCCTTTAAATAATAAAAAGCGCACACTTTTTTACTAAACCTCAAAAAAACATCCAATCTTTATGAAATTTTCACCATATGATCCTAATGCTTGGAAATGATTGCACAGTAAATGTCAAGTCAATTAACCCCTTAATGCCCAAACCGGAGCAAATTAAAGCTGGCAACCGGTTAGCAAACTACAGCACAATGCCACAGTCTTCTGCTGTGGCCCTACCTTCCTTGGGGATTAGTTTTGATCGAAAATAAGCCTCTCTGAAGTCCTCAAGTAATCTTTGGACTCTTCACGTGAAGCTGCATGAAGCTGTCTGCCAAATCAACTGCGCAACTGAGGCGCAAATTTTAGGCCCCCTCCCTCTTCACTCTGGAGTTGTGGGGCCTTCCCAAGCCAAAATAGGTGTCTAAATATATGCCATGCGGAATAAACCCCAAAAAAAGCGTTCCAAATGTAATGCAAACTTGTACAAATATCAGATTTTTGTAATAAAATAATCGATTGCCCCTTAACAGTGTCCACCAGTGTTTTGAGCCCTTTTAACTAAGCCTTCCTTCTATACTAAGTCTCAGAATATGGCTTACCTTCCCCACATGGGGATTCTTGTCAGTCTTCTAGCATTACTAAGTCTTGACTAGAAAAAAGTGACTGAACATACCTTATAGCAGTTAAGCCTGCAAACTGTTCCCCCCAACTGAAGTTTTCTGGTACTCAACAGTCCTGTGTGAGAACAGCAATGGATTTTAGTTACAACATGCTAAAATCGTTTTCCTCTCAGCAGAAATCTTCATCACTTTCTGCCACAGAGTAAATAGTACAAACCGGCACTATTTTAAAATAAACTCTTGATTGAAGAAATAAAAACTACAAATCTAACACCACATTCACTTTACCCTCCCGTGGAGATGCTACTTGTTAGAGCGGCAAAGAGAATGACTGGGGGGGCGGAGCCTGAGGGGGAGCTATATGGACAGCTCTGCTGTGTGCTCTCTTTGCCACTTCCTGTAGGGAATGAGAATATCCCACAAGTAAGGATGAATCCGTGGACTGGATACACCAAGTAAGAGAAATACACCTTTTACCTCTGTGATTATCTTG
The DNA here is from genome assembly GCF_027579735.1 of Bombina bombina. Classification (NCBI taxonomy): domain Eukaryota; kingdom Metazoa; phylum Chordata; class Amphibia; order Anura; family Bombinatoridae; genus Bombina; species Bombina bombina. Next base: position 620,706,283 of record NC_069505.1, read on the forward strand.
TATCTAAGCTTCTGCAAACTGCTCCCTTATTTCAGTTATTTTGACAGACATCCATTTTAGCCAATCAGAGCTGGCTCACTGGAACTCCACGTGGATGAGCACAGTGTTATCTATATTACACACATGAACCCTCTAGTGGTGAAAACTGTCAAAATGCCCTGAGAGAAGAGGCGGCCTTCAAGGGTTTAGAAATTAGCATATGAACCTCCAAGGTTTAGCTTTCAAATAAGTATACCAAGAGAACAAAGCAAAATTGGTACAAAGTAAATTGGAAAATTGTTTAAAATTACATTCTCTACCTGAATCATGAAAGTTTATTTTGGACTAGACTGTCCCTTTAAGTATCAAGAACCCAACTGCATTGTATGGTGTCAAGTCCTAAAAGCCAGCGTACCTCAGTTTCTACACACTCAAAGCTTATATCTCCCCTTTATACAGCCTGATAAGGGGTCTGGGATCAAATTTAGATGTTATCAACAGAGCGCGAGCACATGCCCATACACATCCTCTCACGCACATGCCCGTACACAACATCCTCTCACGCACATGCCCGTACACAACATCCTCTCACGCACATGCCCGTACACAACATCCTCTCATGCACATGCCGTACACAACATCCTCTCACGCACATGCCCGTACACAACATCCTCTCACGCACATGCCCGTACACAACATCCTCTCACGCACATGCCCATACACATCATCCTCTCACGCACATGCCCATACACATCATCCTCTCACGCACATGCCCGTACACAACATCCTCTCACGCACATGCCCATACACAACATCCTCTCACGCACATGCCCATACACAACATCCTCTCACGCACATGCCCATACACAACATCCTCTCACGCACATGCCCATACACAACATCCTCTCACGCACATGCCCATACACAACATCCTCTCACGCACATGCCCGTACACAACATCTTCTCACAATAGTAAACTGCACACCCTGTGGGACTAGTAGTTGCCTTGGATGACATGCGCTGCTTCTGCACAGGCTTAGATGCGCGCATCACGTGACAAGATACCCTACATTACAACATGGCAGTATACTTTGGAATATTTAGGCAGTGCTTTCTAGTAGATCTTTAACATTCTAGAATTCTTCAGCATCAGGTGGGCAGCAACACATTTATTGTTCATAATGCTTTGTGCTGGATAAGGGGTTAAAATGCTGTATTTGCTATAAATATTTATGAATATTGCTACAAGCAGACTGCAGTTACCAAGCGATTACTTACCTGCGTGGGTATGTGATGGGATTCGCACATATTTCTCTTCTCGTTCCCCCTCACCTTTCTCATTGACCGCTTCTAAAGCGCTCTCATAGATATCTGGTGATTTAAAAAGAGATTTAGATTTATTCCATAATACATACTCTTTTTGATGAATTTTGTGGTATTTTTCCCTATTGCAGTGCCCAACAAATATATAAATATATATATATATATATATAAATACACACAGGTAGCCCTCAGTTTACGCCGGGGTTAGGTTCCAGAAGGAATGGTTGTAAATCGAAACCGCTGTAAATTGAAACCCAGTTTATAATGTAAGTCAATGGGAAGTGAGGGTGATAGGTTCTAGGCCCATCTCAAAATTGTCATAACACCTAATACATTTATTTTTAAAGCTATGAAATGAAGACTTTAAATGCTAAACAGCATTATAAACCTAATAAAATAATCACACAACACAGAATATATCATTAAACTAAGTTAAATGAACAAAAACATTTGCTAAACAGTATTATAAACCTAATAAAATAATCACACAACACAAACTTCACTTGCATTTTTCTGCAAACAGTTCTTTCTATGCATTCCAATCTGGACTGATTTATAGTCAGGAAGATCTTGTTCCTTTGAAATCTGCTCGATAGCTCAGGTCTGGTTAAACTGATTAATTTCAGCTTGCTTGGCTTTGCTGCAACACAAGCGGACAGCTCCACCTACTGGCTATTTTAATAAATGCTCTGCTTCTCAATGCTTTTCAATAGCAGTTACATGACTGGAAAAAAAAGGTTGTTATTTTGAAACTGTGTAAATTGAACTGTTGTAAAACGAGGGCCATCTGTATGTATGTATGTATATATATATATATATATATACACACACACACACAGTATATAATCCACTGTAATATAGATGCACTCTCACATAAACTACTACAGCTGCCAGGGTGCTCTTAAAATCCTCATGATACTTTCAATAAACGTAATAAGCACTCACTGGTCTGCAGTCAACTGGTTTTACACGAAACAAACCAGTTACGTTTCAGGTATCTCACCACTTAGTCTGATGAAGGTCAACGAATTGTCACTGGTTTGTTTTGTGAAAAATAAAGAACTTGGAAAATCCAATATATATATACATACATACACACACACACACACACACATATATATATATATATATATAACAAAATGTATGCTTACCTGATAAATTTCTTTCTCTTGTGGTGTATCCAGTCCACGGGTTCATCCATTACTTGTGGGATATTTTCCTTCCCAACAGGAAGTTGCAAAGAGGACACCCACAGCAGAGCTGTTTATATAGCTCCTCCCCTAACCCCCACCTACAGTCATTCGACCAAAGGCAAGTAAGAAAAAGGAGAAACTATAGGGTGCAGTGGTGACTGTAGTTTTAAAAAATAAAAACACCTGACTTAAAGTGACAGGGCGGGCCGTGGACTGGATACACCACAACAGAAAGAAATGTATCAGGTAAGCATAAATTTTGTTTTCTCTTGTAAGGTGTATCCAGTCCACGGGTTCATCCATTACTTGTGGGATACCAATACCAAAGCTTTAGGACACGGATGAAGGGAGGGACAAGGCCGGAACTTAAACAGAAGGCACCACTGCCTGTAAGACCTTTCTCCCAAAAATAGCCTCCGAGGAAGCAAAAGTATTGAATTTGTAGAATTTAGAAAAAGTATGAAGCGAAGACCAAGTCGCCGCCTTACAAATCTATTCAACAGAAGCCTCATTTTTAAATGCCCATGTGGAAGCTACCGCTCTAGTAGAGTGAGCTGTAATCCTTTCAGGACGCTGCTGGCCAACAGTCTCATAAGATAAACGGATAATGCTTCTCAGCCAAAAAGAAAGAGAAGTTGCCGAAGCCTTGTGACCTCTCCTCTTCCCAAAGTAGACAACAAACAAGGTAGATTGTGCAACAACCGTTCCTTCTTGGAAAAAAAAAGAAGGAACAACAATTTCCTGATTGATATTTCTATTGGAAACAACCTTAGGAAGAAAACCTGGCTTGGTACGTAACACCACCTTATCCGCATGGAAAATCAGAGCAGATAACTCTGAAACTCTTCGGGCTGAAGAGATAGCAACTAGAAACAAAACTTTCCAAGATAAAAGTTTAATATCTAAAGAATGCATAGGTTCAAACGGAACCCCCTGAAGAACTTTAAGAACTAAATTTAAGCTCCATGGCGGAGCAACTGGTTTAAAAACCGGCTTGATTCTGACCAAAGCCTGACAAAACTCCCGAACGTCTGGAACATCTGCCAGACGCTTGTGAAAAAGAATAGACAGAGCAGATATCTGTCCTTTTAAAGAACTAGCTGATAAACCTTTTTCCAGTCCTTCTTGGAGAAAAGAAAGAATCCTAGGAATCTTGACCCTACTCCATGAGAAACCCTTTGAATCACACCAATTAAGATATTTACACCATATCTTGTGATAGATCTTCCTGGTGACAGGTTTCCTAGCCTGGATCAAGGTATCAATAACAGACTCAGAAAAAACATGCTTTGATAAGATCAAGCGTTCAATCTCCACGCAGTCAGGCGTAGAGAAGTTAGATTTGAGTGTTTGAATGGACCCTGGATTAGAAGGTCCTGCCTCAATGGCAGAGGCCATGGTGGGCAGGACGACATGCCCACCAGATCTGCATACCAAGTCCTGTGATCTTCGAAATGTTTACAGTGTGTATATGAGAGCAAGGAAATATTGCACCCACTTGCAAATGGACAATTAACCCTTTGGCCCCCAAACCGGATTGAAAAAACGTCTTCCACCGGTATAAAACTGCTAAACATCTCACCACAGCTCTGCTGTGGTGCCTACCTGCCCTTAGGGACGAACAGAAATGGAAGAAACCCTCCTTAATGGTCCTCAGACACAGCAGGAATCCTCTAGAGAAGCTTGATGTCTCAGAATGAAAGCAACTGCGCAACTGAGGCGCGAAAATAGGCCCCTCCCACCACACTCTATGTCAGAGGGGCATTAAAGAAACACTCCTAGGAGTTTCTAAAAAAGCCATGTGGACAATTAAACCCCAAAAAATAAAGTTTAAACACTCTCAAAAAATTATCTTCATGTGTAAAAAGAAAACGTTTTTAACACCTTAATCACCAGACACAAATAACATGAGTATTACCCAACCTTGCAAGCTTGATCCCAGTTGTTATTAAATCACTGCACCTAGCTTACCACATTTCCAAAAGGGCTCTGTCAGCATTTTCTAGACTTTATCATCGCTCTAGAAACAGTTATACTGAACATACCTCAAAGCAGGCAAACTGCAGGCCGTTCCCCCAGCTGAAGTTTTCCCATACTCTTCAGTTATGTGTGAGAACAGCAATGGACCTTAGTTACAATCCGCTAAGATCATTATCCTCCAGGCAGAATTCTTCTTCTAATTTCTGCCTGAGAGCAAACAGTACACAACGGTACCGTTTAAAATAACAAACTCTTGATTGAAGATGAAAACTACACTAAATCACCACATATCTCTTTATACTTCCTACTTGTCGAGAGCTTGCAAAGAGAATGAATGGAGGTGGGGGTTAGGGGAGGAGCCATATAGACAGCTCTGCTGTGGGTGTCCTCTTTGCAACTTCCTGTTGGGAAGGAGAATATCCCACAAGTAATGGATGAACCCGTGGACTGGATACACCTTACAAGAGAAATATATATATATACACACACACACACACGTGGCCCTCGGTTTGCACCAGTTCAATTTGACTGCTATTGAAAAGCACTGAGAAGCAGTGCAATGATTAAAATAAGGACAGGCCAGTAGGTGGAGCTGTTTGCTTGTATTACAGCAAAGATATGCAAGCTTAGCAGGTCTGAAATTAATCAGTGTAGTGTACACAGACCAGACCTATCAAGCAGCATTCAAAGGAACAAGATCTAGCAGCCATGAGGGAAACTTTACATCTCCCTGCCCAGCTGCTTGAAGGTCAGGGTGCCTAAAAAAATCAGTCCAGACTGGAATGCATAGAATATCTGCAGACTGGATATTAGCTAACGGTGTATGCTGCTGTTTCAATGCAGAGACCTTACTGCTTTGTTTGCAGAAAAATGCAAGTAAAAAAAATGTTTTTGTTCATTAAACTTATTTCGATGATATATTCTGTGTTGTGTGAATATTTGATACTGTTTATGTTGTTTAGCATTTATAGTCTTCATTTCAAAGCTTTAAAAATAATGTATTATAGGTTAGTTATGTCAATTTAGAGAGGGGCCTGGAACCCAACTCCTTCACTTCCGATTGACTTACATTATAAACTGGGTTTCAATTTACAACAGTTTCTATTTACAACCATTCCGTCTGGAACCTAACCCCGGCGTAAACTGAGGGCTACCTGTATATATATCAAAAACATAATTTATGCTTACCTGATAAATTTATTTCTCTTGTAGTGTATTCAGTCCACGGGTCATCCATTACTTATGGGATATATATTCCCTTCCCAACAGGAAGTTGCAAGAGGATCACCCAAGCAGAGCTGCTATATAGCTCCTCCCCTCACATGTCATATCCAGTCATTCGACCGAAACAAGACAAGAAAGGAGAAACCATAGGGTGCAGTGGTGATTGGAGTTTTAATTAAAATTTAGATCTGCCTTAAAAAGACAGGGCGGGCCGTGGACTGAATACACTACAAGAGAAATAAATTTATCAGGTAAGCATAAATTATGTTTTCTCTTGTTAAGTGTATTCAGTCCACGGGTCATCCATTACTTATGGGATACCAATACCAAAGCCAAAGTACACGGATGATGGGAGGGACAAGGCAGGAACTTAAACGGAAGGAACCACTGCCTGTAGAACCTTTCTCCCAAAAACAGCCTCCGAAGAAGCAAAAGTGTCAAATTTGTAAAATTTTGAAAAAGTGTGAAGCGAAGACCAAGTTGCAGCCTTGCAAATCCGTTCAACAGAGGCCTCATTCTTAAAGGCCCAGGTGGAAGCCACAGCTCTAGTGGAATGAGCTGTAATTCTTTCAGGGGGCTGCTGTCCAGCAGTCTCATAGGCTAAACGTATTATGCTACGAAGCCAGAAGGAGAGAGAGGTTGCCGAAGCTTTTTGACCTCTCCTCTGACCAGAGTACACGACAAACAGGGAAGAAGTTTGACGAAAATCTTTAGTTGCCTGTAAATAGAACTTCAGGGCACGGACTACGTCCAGATTATGCAAAAGTCGTTCCTTCTTTGAAGAAGGATTAGGACATAATGATGGAACAACAATCTCCTGATTGATATTCCTGTTAGAAACTACCTTAGGTAAAAACCCAGGTTTAGTATGCAGAACTACCTTGTCTGAATGGAAAATCAGATAAGGAGAATCACAATGTAAGGCCGATAACTCAGAGACTCTTCGAGCTGAGGAAATAGCCATCAAAAACAGAACTTTCCAATATAAAAGCTTAATATCAATGGAATGAAGGGGTTCAAACGGAACCCCTTGAAGAACTTTAAGAACCAAGTTTAAGCTCCACGGAGGAGCAACAGTCTTAAACACAGGCTTAATCCTAGCCAAAGCCTGACAAAAAGCCTGGACGTCTGGAACTTCTGCCAGACGTTTGTGTAAGAGAATAGACAGAGCAGAAATCTGTCCCTTTAACGAACTAGCAGATAAGCCCTTTTCTAAACCCTCTTGTAGAAAGGACAATATCCTAGGAATCCTAACCTTACTCCATGAGTAACCCTTGGATTCGCACCAATATAAATATTTACGCCATATCTTATGGTAAATTTTTCTGGTAACAGGTTTCCGTGCCTGTATTAAGGTATCAATAACTGACTCCGAGAAGCCACGCTTTGATAGGATCAAGCGTTCAATCTCCATGCAGTCAGCCTCAGAGAAATTAGATTTGGATGTTTGAAAGGACCTTGTATTAGAAGGTCCTTCCTCAGAGGTAGAGACCATGGTGGACAGGATGACATGTCCACTAGGTCTGCATACCAGGTCCTGCGTGGCCACGCAGGCGCTATCAGAATCACTGATGCTCTCTCCTGTTTGATCTTGGCAATCAGTCGAGGTAGCATCGGAAATGGTGGAAACACATAAGCCATGTTGAAGACCCAAGGGGCTGTCAGAGCATCTATCAGCGATCAGTAACAAGGAAGCTTGGCGTTCTGGCGAGACGCCATGAGATCCAGATCTGGTTTGCCGATGAATCAGTTGAGCGAAGACCTCCGGATGAAGTTCCCACTCCCCCGGATGAAAAGTCTGGAGACTTAGAAAATCCGCCTCCCAGTTCTCCACGCCTGGGATGTAGATCGCTGACAGGTGGCAAGAGTGAGACTCTGCCCAGCGAATTATCTTTGAGACTTCCAACATCGCTAGGGAACTCCTGGTTCCCCCTTGATGGTTGATGTAAGCCACAGTCGTGATGTTGTCCGACTGAAATCTGATGAGCCTCAGTGTTGCTAACTGAGGCCAAGCTAGAAGAGCATTGAATATTGCTCTCAACTCCAGAATATTTATTGGGAGGAGTTTCTCCTCCTGAGTCCATAATCCCTGAGCCTTCAGGGAGTTCCAGACTGCGCCCCAACCTAGAAGGCTGGCATCTGTTGTTACAATTGTCCAATCTGGCCTGAGAAAGGTCATCCCCTTGGACAGATGGACCCGAGAAAGCCACCAGAGAAGAGAATCTCTGGTCTCTTGATCCAGATTTAGTAGAGGGGACAAATCTGAGTAATCCCCATTCCACTGACTTAGCATGCATAATTGCAGGGGTCTGAGATGCAGGCGCGCAAATGGTACTATGTCCATTGCCGCTACCATTAAGCCGATTACTTCCATGCACTGAGCTACTGACGGGCGTGGAATGGAATGAAGGACACGGCATGTATTTAAGAGTTTTGATAACCTGGCCTCCGTCAGGTAAATTTTCATTTCTACAGAATCTATCAGAGTCCCTAGGAAGGAGACTCTTGTGAGTGGTGATAGAGAACTCTTTTCCACGTTCACCTTCCACCTATGCGACCTCAGAAATGCCAGAACTATCTCTGCATGAGACTTGGCAGAATGTCGTTTAGGTACGGCGCCACCGCTATGCCTCGCGGTCTTAGCACCGCTAGGAGTGAGCCCAGAACCTTTGTAAAAATTCTCGGGGCCGTAGCTAATTTGAAGGGAAGAGCTACAAACTGGTAATGCCTGTTTAGAAAGGCAAATCTTAGGTACCGATAATGATCTTTGTGAATCGGTATATGAAGGTAGGCATCCTTTAAGTCTACTGTGGTCATGTATTGACCCTCTTGGATCATGGGTAGGATGGTTCGAATAGTTTCCATTTTGAATGATTGAACTCTTAGGAATCTGTTTAAGATTTTTAGGTCCAAGATTGGTCTGAAGGTTCCCTCTTTCTTGGGAACCACAAACAGATTTGATTAAAACCCTTGCCCTTGTTCCGTCCGCGGAACTGGGTGGATCACCCCCATTACTAAGAGGTCTTGCACACAGCGTAGAAATGCCTCTTTCTTTATTTGGTTTGCTGATAACCTTGAAAGATGAAATCTCCCTTGTGGAGGAGAAGCTTTGAAGTCCAGAAGATATCCCTGAGATATGATCTCCAACGCCCAGGGATCCTGGACATCTCTTGCCCAAGCCTGGGCGAAGAGAGATAGTCTGCCCCCCACTAGATCCGTTTCCGGATCGGGGGCCCTCTCTTCATGCTGTCTTAGGGGCAGAAGTAGGCACGAAAATTAGACTGTTTGGCCTTTGATTTGGCCCTGTCCTGAGGAAGAGTATGACCCTTACCTCCAGTAATGTCAGCAATAATTTCTTTCAAGCCGGGCCCGAATAAGGTCTGCCCTTTGAAAGGAATATTAAGCAATTTAGATTTAGAAGTCACGTCAGCTGACCAGGATTTAAGCCATAGCGCTCTGCGCGCCTGGATGGCGAATCCGGAGTTCTTAGCCGTTAGTTTGGTTAAATGTACAACGGCATCAGAAACAAATGCATTAGCTAGCTTAAGTGCTTTAAGCTTGGCCATAATCTCATCCAATGGAGCTGTGCGAATGGCCTCTTCCAGAGACTCAAACCAGAATGCCGCAGCAGCAGTGACAGGCGCAATGCATGCAAGGGGCTGTAAGATAAAACCTTGTTGAACAAACATTTTCTTAAGGTAACTTTCTAATTTTTTATCCATTGGATCAGAAAAAGCACAACTATCCTCCACCGGGATAGTGGTACGTTTAGCTAAAGTAGAAACTGCTCCCTCCACCTTAGGGACCGTCTGCCATAAGTCTCGTGTGGTGGCGTCTATTGGAAACATTTTTCTAAATATCGGAGGAGGGGAAAAGGGCACACCGGGTCTATCCCACTCCTTGCTAATAATTTCTGTAAGCCTTTTAGGTATAGGAAAAACGTCAGTACACACCGGTACCGCAAAGTATCTATCCAACCTACATATTTTCTCTGGAATTGCAACCGTGCTAGAATCATTCAGAGCCGCTAATACCTCCCCTAGCAATACACGGAGGTTCTCAAGCTTAAATTTAAAATTAGAAATCTCTGAATCCGGTCTCCCTGGATCAGATCCGTCACCCACAGAATGAAGCTCTCCGTCCTCATGTTCTGCAAATTGTGACGCAGTATCGGACATGGCTCTCACATCATCAGCGCGCTCTGTCCTTAACCCAGAGCTATCGCGCTTGCCTCTTAATTCAGGCAATTTAGATAATACCTCTGTCATAACAGCAGCCATGTCTTGTAAAGTGGTTTGTATGGGCCTCTCTGATGTACTTGGCGCCACAATATCACGCGCCTCCTGAGCGGGAGGCGAAGGTACTGACACGTGAGGAGAGTTAGTCGGCATAACTTCCCCCTCGTTGTCTGGTGATAATTTCTTTACAGATAAAATTTGACTTTTATTCAAAGTGATATCAATACATTTAGTACACATATTTCTGTGGGGCTCCACATTGGCCTTCAAACATAGTGAACAAACAGATTCATCTGTGTCAGACATGTTTAAACAGACTAGCAATGAAACTAGCAAGCTTGGAAAATCCTTTCAAATAAGTTTACAAGCAATATAAAAAATGCTACTGCGCCTTTCAGAAGCACAAAAAATCATCACAGTTGAAATAACAATGAACCAAATCAGTTATAGCAACCAAATTTTCACAGAAAATGTATTAAGTTAGCAAAGCATTGCACCCACTAGCAAATGGATGATTAACCCCTTAATACCCCAAAACGGATAATCAATTTAACAATTAACGTTTTTATCACAGTCAAACACACTGTCACAGGTCTGCTGTGACTGATTACCTCCCTCAAAATGAATTTTGAAGACCCCTGAGCTCTCTAGAGACGTCCTGGATCAAGGAGGAAGAAGCAGTTAGACTGTAACTGAATTTTTACTGCGCAAAAAAGCGCTAAAATAGGCCCCTCCCACTCATATTACAACAGTGGGAAACCTCAGTTAATCGTTTCTATGTAGAAATAAACGACAGCCATGTGGAAAATCATGCCCCAAAAGATTTATCACCAAAGTACCTCACAAAAAAACGAATAACATGCCAGTAAACGTTTTAAACACGCACTTTAAAAGTTAGGTAGTGTTATTAATAAGCCTGCTACCAGTCGCTTCTACTGCAGTTAAGGCTCATACATTACCTCAGTATTAACAGTATTTTCTTAGTCAATTCCATTCCTTAGAAAATTACTTATTGTACATACATTCATCAGCCTGATACCAGTCGCTACTGCATTTAAGGCTGTACTTACATTACATCGGTATCAGCAGTATTTTCTTAGTCAATTCCATTCCTTAGAAAAATAATTTACTGCACATACCTTGTTTGCAGGATTCCCCACATGCTATTCCCTTTCTGGAAGTTACCCCACTGCTCAGAATGTGCGAGAACAGCCAGTGGATCTTAGTTACTTCTGCTAAGATCATAGAAAACGCAGGCAGATTCTTCTTCCAAATACTGCCTGAGAACAAAAAGCACGCTCCGGTGCCATTTAAAATAACAAACTTTTGATTGAAGAAATCAACTAAGTATAAAAAACACCACAGACCTCTCACAACGTCCTATCTAGTTGAGTTGCAAGAGAATGACTGGATATGACATGTGAGGGGAGGAGCTATATAGCAGCTCTGCTTGGGTGATCCTCTTGCAACTTCCTGTTGGGAAGGGAATATATATCCCATAAGTAATGGATGACCCGTGGACTGAATACACTTAACAAGAGAAATAAGAGTATTGCACTATGTGCAGAGATATATATATATTTTTTTATAAATTTTATTTTATTGAGGTTATATAAAAAGATGGTACAGGCGAGCAACATAACAGTTATAAAAAACAGAGGAGAAGCACAATATAATATACACATTGAGTGATACAATAAACATACAGTCAATTGCCCAGTTATACAAATAAAGGTTAACCTCAGGTTTTCAGTTAAGGATTATCCCCTGAAGCTAAGCTATAAAGTCAGACACAATTATTTCCCTCTATGGAAGATAGAGGCCTCTCTTGGACCTCAAGGAAAAGAATTGAAATCAAAGTAGGGAATTGTTAGGGGAGAGAAATAAAATAACAAAATGGGCCACTTTTGGACCCCAAGTGATAGAGTTGGAGTTTTCCATTAGTTCTAATGTAGTATGTACTATATCCTTCTATAATAGAAAGAAGAGAGAGCTTTCTATAGACATCTTATAATCCTCATGAAGATATGTGAGGGCATTTTTGGCTGTAGTGCTGAGTCAAGATATAGGGGGTCAACTACTAAAAGGGGAGTGATTTTTGAGTTTGATCTAACATACCTCATTTTTTTTTTCCCTTATGTAACTAAGCTTTAACTTTACTAACTCTTGAAACATCCCCTAGAATTTAAAAAAAAATTGTAATAAAGAGCTTAGCCCAAAAATTATACAATGGCCTTTAACAAACCACCCAAAAAACATTTCTGTTATATTGGGACTTGGGATATATAGAGTAATATCCATTATCCACCAAAGTATCAAGTGGGGGAGTCATAACAACAAAATGGTAACTGCTCTAATATAAACATTAAACTAGCTTACAATATAATAGCACAGTGAAAATTTGAGAAAGGAGAAGCCAACATAGTAAAGTTCTATAATAGCCCCAGCTAATAGAGATGAGGAGGGACCCAGGATTATAGATAAACCTAATCCCATACAGATATAAACTTATATACAATGCAGTATAGATATGTGTCTCACGCCTTACTGGCTAAGTGACTTCAAAAGGGTAATGAAAACATAGTACCATATCAGATCTTAAGGGAGAAGTATCGGTCTTTTCAACATCCTGGAGTTTGAATACCTTTATCCTGCTTTATTTTCTAGGTTGCTGGCGCCATCTATTGGTTATAGTTATATCACAAACAGAATATGTTTGAATATATTTTTGAGTCATCAAACTAGTATAACAAATTAGTGCCAGACATTTTAAATATACAATAGTACATCTATATGGGCTAGACAAAAAGTAATGTAAATATTAGACCAGGCAGCATTTTAGATTTTTATCTGAGAGAACATGACTCATGTGTAGTACATAGTGGCGTGCATCCAAAGTTCTAGCTATGCTGCAAACTGCCAGGAACCTCCACAATATCCTCCCATTCCTCCCAAAACAACCCAGCTGAAAAGAATAGGCAGCATAGCCACATAAAAGCGTGTTGAACAAAGTGCAGGCAACAGTCTCCCCACTAGCCTGCCAATAAGACCCTGAAAAGCAAAGGAACCAAACCAAATAATGTCTGCCACATATTTATACCCCTATAATAAAAAGTAGTAACATTACAGAGGGGGATAAGAATTTCTAGCAAAGTCAGTATCATATATGGAATACAAGGGTGTTTAGACTTATGCCGCTGCGTAGTTACAGTAAGTTAACCTGGTAGAGCCTGAAGGTCTGTCCGCTTTACAAATCGCCCTCAACCAATACCGGATTTTTGGAGAGAGTTCCTACAAATGGGGTCTACAAGAAACTTCACCCACTTTTCCAGTGTAAGAGAAACTTGTTGGGAACCTCTCTTCATACTTTTCTCCTCGGTCTCAGAAGCCAAGAGCCGCAATCCAGGTAGAGGGGAATCAAGCAGCATATGCGCCTTACAAATAACACTGCAGTGTCCGTGCGCAATAGATGTACCGCTGTTCATAAGCCCTTGGATGCGGTGGGTGCGGCCTGCAAAAATGGACACCGCTAAGGGCCCCAGAGGGGCGTCTGTTGACAGCGGGTCTGGCAAGAGCTCCCGAATCGACCTCCGCTTATCTCCCGCATTTCGAGTATGGTAAGCAGGCTGTAAGGTGGGGGTAACGTCATGCACTTCTATTCTGGCATCACTCGCGGGTCTCCCCGCAATCGGCTCCTTCATGTGTGAGTCTATCGTGGATGCTCGCAGTCCTGGTGAGTAATCCGCTAAATCAGCCACATCCACAGCGTTATCCGGTACGCTCGGATTGCAGTTCTGTGCTGTCCCATCAGGGGCCCAAATCTGTGGCAAGAAATCAGATGGGTTCGGGAGGTGCACTCGGTTACTGGGATCTTTGTTAGACTTCCCTGGGAGATCCCCCAGAGCCATATGTCGACGTCCACTGCGCTTTGCTTGCGCTCGCAGGCTATCCACTTCAGCAGACCAGGTCTGCAATATCTTCTCATGGTGTTTAGCTAACAAGCGGGACACAGCCTCAATTAACATAGCGTCACAGGGCACCATGTTTTATTTTTGTTAGTAGGTGAGTGTGTAGCTAGAAAATGCCTTGCTTCTCTCTCTCTTCTTTAACTAGTTGTACCAGTAAGGTAGATAATAGACATAAATGATGTTAACGATGTTTTCAGTGTCTACGCACTGCATACCCGGCTTACAAGGTACCGGGGGGGGGGGGGGGGTGTTGAGAGCCTCTCACTGAAGTGACTGCCTTAGGCCTCAACTCTCCGGATCAGTTATTAAGTGTGGTAGTCCCAATGTTGTGGTATCATTTGATTCCTCTTTGTAAGCAGAGCCTAATCATCAGGGAGAGGTAGATGGGAGATCCTCAGAAACATCAATAGAAGGCAAAATATTAATGTCTCACACAGAGCAACTGATATTGCGTCCATTCAAGGAGCTGCCCACAGTCACGCCCCAGAGATATATTTTTTAATTTTGAAAAAGGGGGAGGAGAACAGCACCCTGAGTTGCCTGTTCATTTATATTGCAACTCAGGGTGCTCGTTCTTTTTGCACACTATGCCCCTTCACAGAGAAAAAATATCCTGTAGCATATCAGTCTGATCCTGCCCAATGACAGTCCAGCGCCGAAATACCAGGCAATTCTTCTCTGAACAAGGGAAGCAACAACCCCAGACGATCGTTTCGGCCTTCTGTGGGCCTCGTCAGTGAGGTGCAGTTGTATCTCTCTAAGGGCATGTGTGCACGGGGTCCACGTCTGGATTACCCATTACTCTTAGGGAGACCCAAGAGTAATTTACATATGCGAAAAAGGGGGAGGAGAACAACAGTTTCTATTTACAACCATTCCGTCTGGAACCTAACCCCGGCGTAAACTGAGGGCTACCTGTATATATATCAAAATAAGAGTATTGCACTATGTGCAGGGATATATTTTTTAATGGGACTAACATTACAAAGTAAAAGGCACGTTTTCGAGAGAGTGTCCTCTCTTCCTCAGGTCTGAAGCAATACTGAACAATATGAGTTGCTCATTGATGTCTTAGGAAGAAGGGGAACTAAGGAGACAAGAGGTGGCTGAGATAAAGCAGATAAGTTACCAGGTGTCGTAAATAACAGATCGGTGTGATCTGAAAAATGCAGGGGGGTTTAAGAATGACCAAAAAACAAAAAAGTGAATGTCAACTTTCATGAATCAGTGACCATTTTTTAAAAAACTATTAAAAACAGGGTCACTTTCATTCATGAAAGTTTACATTGCACCGGATTTTACAAATACCTTCTCCTGAAACACCGGATTGCCGATCACAAACCTGCAGCTCCTCTGTACTTAGTCAGCAATGACGAAATCGTCTCTCTCCAATCACGGCTTCCCCCCCAGGAGAATGCATCTGGTGAGACCACGCCGTGATTGGAGGAAGCCGGTTTCGTCATTGCTGTGTTAGTTCCGCAGGAATAAGCAGACGGGGCGATCGGCAATCCAGTGTTTCGGAAGAGGTAAGTATTTGTAAAATCCAGTGCAATGAATGAAAGTGCCCCGGTTTTTAATAGTTTTTTTAAAAACCGGGCACTAATTCATGAAAGTTGACATTCACTTTAAAACAGAGGATTGCATGATATACTGTATGTACATAACATACACATATAATGCTGAGATAGACTGTATGTACATAACATATACACATAATGCTGAGATAGACTGTATGTACATAACATATACACATATAATGCTGAGATATACTGTATGTACATAACATACACATATAATGCTGAGATAGACTGTATGTACATAACATATACACATAATGCTGAGATAGACTGTATGTACATAACATATACACATATAATGCTGAGATAGACTGTATGTACATAACATATACACATATAATGCTGAGATATACTGTATGTACATAACATACACATATAATGCTGAGATATACTGTATGTACATAACATACACATATAATGCTGAGATAGACTGTATGTACATAACATATACACATAATGCTGAGATAGACTGTATGTACATAACATATACACATATAATGCTGAGATATACTGTATGTACATAACATATACACATAATACTGAGATATACAGTATGTACATAACATACACATATAATGCTGAGATAGACTGTATGTACATAACATACACATATAATGCTGAGATAGACTGTATGTACATAACATACACATATAATGCTGAGATAGACTGTATGTACATAACATATACACATATAATGCTGAGATATACTGTATGTACATAACATATACACATATAATGCTGAGATATACTGTATGTACATAACATACACATATAATGCTGAGATATACTGTATGTACATAACATATACACATATAATGCTGAGATATACTGTATGTACATAACATACACATATAATGCTGAGATATACTGTATATACATAACTTACACATATAATGCTGAGATATACTGTATGTACATAACATATACACATATAATGCTGAGATATACTGTATGTACATAACATATACACATATAATGCTGAGATATACTGTATGTACATAACATATACACATATAATGCTGAGATATACTGTATGTACATAACATATACACATATAATGCTGAGATATACTGTATGTACATAACATATACACATAATACTGAGATATACAGTATGTACATAACATACACATATAATGCTGAGATAGACTGTATGTACATAACATACACATATAATACTGATATATACTGTATGTACATAACATATAAACATATAATACTGAGATATACTGTATGTACATAACATATACACATATAATACTGAGCTATACTGTATGTACATAACATATACACATATAATACTGAGATATGCTGTATGTACATAACATATACACATATAATGCTGAGATAGACTGTATGTACATAACATATACACATATAATGCTGAGATATACTGTATGTACATAACATATACACATATAATGCTGAGATATACTGTATGTACATAACATATACACATATAATACTGAGATATACAGTATGTACATAACATACACATATAATGCTGATATACTGTATGTACATAACATATACACATATAATGCTGATATACTGTATGTACATAACATATACACATAATACTGAGATATACTGTATGTACATAACATATACATATAATGCTGAGATATACTGTATGTACATAACATATACACATAATACTGAGATATACAGTATGTACATAACATACACATATAATGCTGATATACTGTATGTACATAACATATACACATATAATGCTGATATACTGTATGTACATAACATATACACATAATACTGAGATATACTGTATGTACATAACATATACATATAATGCTGAGATATACTGTATGTACATAACATACACATATAATGCTGAGATAGACTGTATGTACATAACATATACACATATAATGCTGAAATATACTGTATGTACATAACATATACACATAATACTGAGATATACAGTATGTACATAACATACACATATAATGCTGATATACTGTATGTACATAACATATACACATATAATGCTGAGATATACTGTATGTACATAACATGCACACATATAATGCTGAGATATACAGTATGTACATAACATACACATATAATGCTGAGATAGACTGTATGTACATAACATATACACATATAATGCTGAGATATACTGTATGTACATAACATATACACATATAATGCTGAGATATACTGTATGTACATAACATATACACATATAATACTGAGATATACAGTATGTACATAACATACACATATAATGCTGATATACTGTATGTACATAACATATACACATATAATGCTGATATACTGTATGTACATAACATATACACATAATACTGAGATATACTGTATGTACATAACATATACATATAATGCTGAGATATACTGTATGTACATAACATATACACATAATACTGAGATATACAGTATGTACATAACATACACATATAATGCTGATATACTGTATGTACATAACATATACACATATAATGCTGATATACTGTATGTACATAACATATACACATAATACTGAGATATACTGTATGTACATAACATATACATATAATGCTGAGATATACTGTATGTACATAACATACACATATAATGCTGAGATAGACTGTATGTACATAACATATACACATATAATGCTGAAATATACTGTATGTACATAACATATACACATAATACTGAGATATACAGTATGTACATAACATACACATATAATGCTGATATACTGTATGTACATAACATACACATATAATGCTGAGATAGACTGTATGTACATAACATATACACATATAATGCTGAGATATACTGTATGTACATAGCACATACACATATAATGCTGAGATATACTGTATGTACATAACATATACACATAATACTGAGATATACAGTATGTACATAACATACACATATAATGCTGAGATAGACTGTATGTACATAACATATACACATATAATGCTGAGATATACTGTATGTACATAGCACATACATATAATGCTGAGATATACTGTATGTACATAACATATACACATAATACTGAGATATACAGTATGTACATAACATACACATATAATGCTGATATACTGTATGTACATAACATATACACATATAATGCTGATATACTGTATGTACATAACATATACACATAATACTGAGATATACAGTATGTACATAACACACACATATAATGCTGAGATATACTGTATGTACATAACATATACACATATAATGCTGAGATATACTGTATATACATAACATACACATATAATGCTGAGATATACTGTATGTACATAACATACACACATATAATGCTGATATACTGTATGTACATAACATATACACATATAATGCTGAGATATACTGTATGTACATAACATACACATATAATGCTGAGATATAATGTATGTATATAACATATGCACATATAATGCTGAGAAATACTGTATGTACATAACACACATATAATGCTGAGATATACAGTATGTACATAACATACACATAATGCTGAGATATACTATATGTACATAGCATACACATATAATGCTGATATACTGTATGTACATAACATACACATATAATACTGAGCTATACTGTATGGACATAACATATACACATATAATGCTGATATACTGTATGTACTTAACATACACATACAATACTGAGCTATACTGTATGTACATAACATACACATATAATGCTGATATACTGTATGTACATAACATACACATATAATACTGAGATATACTGTATGTACATAACATACACATATAATGCTGATATACTGTATGTACATAAATATACACATATAATGCTGATATACTGTATGTACATAAATATACACATATAATGCTGAGATATACTGTATGTACATAACATACACATATAATGCTGATATACTGTATGTACATAAATATACACATATAATGCTGAGATATACTGTATGTACATAAATATACACATATAATGCTGAGATATACTGTATGTACATAACACACATAATGCTGAGATATACTGTATGTACATAAATATACACATATAATGCTGAGATATACCGTATGTACATAACATATACACATAATGCTGAGATATACTGTATGTACATAACATATACACATATAATGCTGAGATATACTGTATGTACATAACACACATATAATGCTGAGATATACTGTATGTACATAAATATACACATATAATGCTGAGATATACCGTATGTACATAACATATACACATATAATGCTGAGATATACCGTATGTACATAACATATACACATAATGCTGAGATATACTGTATGTACATAACATATACACATATAATACTGAGCTATACTGTATGTACATAACATATACACATATAATGCTGAGATATACAGTATGTACATATCATACACATATAATGCTGAGATATACAGTATGTACATAACATACACATATAATGCTGAGATATACTGTATGTACATAGCATACACATATAATGCTGATATACTGTATGTACATAACATACACATATAATTCCGAGATATACTGTATGTACATAACATATACATAATGCTGTGATATACTATATGTACATAACATATACTCATAATACTGAGATATACTGTATGTACATAACATACACATATAATGCTGAGCTATACTGTATGTACATAACATATACACATATAATGCTGAGATATACTGTATGTACATAACATATACATATAATGCTGAGATATACTGTATGTACATAACATATACATATAATGCTGAGATATACTGTATGTACATAACATATACACATAACATACACATATAATGCTGAGATATACAGTATGTACATAACATACACATATAATGCGGAGCTACACAGTATGTACATAACATATACACATATAATGCTTAAATATACTGTATGTACATAACATATACACATATAATGCTGAGATATACTGTATGTACATAACATATACACATATAATGCTGAGATATACAGTATGTACATAACATACACACATATAATGCTGAGATATACTGTATGTACATAACATATACACATATAATGCTGAGATATACTGTATGTTCATAACATACACATATAATGCAGAGATATACTGTATGTACATAACATACACATATAATGGTGATATACTGTATGTACATAACATATACACATATAATGCTGAGATATACTGTATGTACATAGCATACACATATAATGCTGATATACTGTATGTACATAACATATACACATACAATGCTGATATATACTGTATGTACATAACATACACATATAATGCTTAGATATACTGTATGTACATAACATACACATATAATGCTGAGATATAAAGTATGTACATAACATACACATATAATGCTGATATACTGTATGTACATAACATACACATATAATGCTGATATACTGTATGTACATAGCATACACATATAATGCTGATATACTGTATGTACATAACATACACACATAATGCTGAGATATACAGTATGTACATAACACACATATAATGCTGATATATACTGTATGTACATAACATACACATATAATGCTGAGATATACTGTATGTACATAACATACACATATAAAACTGATATACTGTATGTACATAACATATACACATATAATGCTGATATATACTGTATGTACATAACATATACACATATAGTGCTGAGATATAATGTATGTACATAACATATACACATATAATGCTGATATATACTGTATGTACATAACATACACACATATAATACTGAGATATACTGTATGTACATAACATATACACATATAATGCTGAGATATACTGTATGTACATAACATACACATATAATGCTGATATACTGTATGTACATAACATATACACATATAATGCTGATATACTGTATGTACATAACATATACACATAATACTGAGATATACTGTATGTACATAACATACACATATAATACTGAGATATACTGTATGTACATAACATATACACATATAATGCTGAGATATACTGTATGTACATAACACACATATAATGCTGAGATAGACTTATGTACATAACATACACATATAATGCTGAGATAGACTGTATGTACATAACATATACACATATAATGCTGAGATATACTGTATATACATAAAATACACATATAATGCTGAGATATACTGTATGTACATAACATACACACATATAATGCTGATATACTGTATGTACATAACATATACACATATAATGCTGAGATATACTGTATGTACATAACATACACATATAATGCTGAGATATACTGTATGTACATAACATATACACATATAATGCTGAGAAATACTGTATGTACATAACATACACATATAATGCTGAGATATACAGTATGTACATAACATACACATATAATGCTGACATATACTGTATGTACATAGCATACACATATAATGCTGATATACTGTATGTACATAACATACACATATAATACTGAGCTATACTGTATGTACATAACATATACACATATAATGCTGAGATATACTGTATATACATAACATATACACATATAATACTGAGCTATACTGTATGTACATAACATATACACATATAATACTGAGATATACTGTATGTACATAACATATTCACATATAATGCTGATATACTGTATGTACATAACATATACACATATAATACTGAGATATACTGTATGTACATAACATATTCACATATAATGCTGATATACTGTATGTACATAACATACACATATAATGCTGAGATATACAGTATGTACATAACATACGCATAATGCTGAGATATACTGTATGTACATAGCATACACATATAATGCTGATATACTGTATGTACATAACATACACATATAATACTGAGCTATACTGTATGGACATAACATATACACATATAATGCTGATATACTGTATGTACATAACATACACATACAATACTGAGCTATACTGTATGTACATAACATACACATATAATGCTGATATACTGTATGTACATAACATACACATATAATACTGAGATATACTGTATGTACATAACATACACATATAATGCTGATATACTGTATGTACATAAATATACACATATAATGCTGAGATATACTGTATGTACATAAATATACACATATAATGCTGAGATATACTGTATGTACATAACACACATATAATGCTGAGATATACCGTATGTACATAACATATACACATATAATGCTGAGATATACCGTATGTACATAACATATACACATAATGCTGAGATATACTGTATGTACATAACATATACACATATAATACTGAGCTATACTGTATGTACATAACATATACACATATAATGCTGAGATATACAGTATGTACATAACATACACATATAATGCTGAGATATACTGTATGTACATAGCATACACATATAATGCTGAGATATACTGTATGTACATAACACACATATAATACTGAGATATACTGTATGTACATAGCATACACATATAATGCTGATATACTGTATGTACATAACATACACATATAATTCCGAGATATACTGTATGTACATAACATATACATAATGCTGTGATATACTATATGTACATAACATATACTCATAATGCTGTGATATACTATATGTACATAACATATACATAATGCTGTGATATACTATATGTACATAACATATACTCATAATGCTGAGATATACTGTATGTACATAACATACACATATAATGCTGAGCTATACTGTATGTACATAACATATACACATATAATGCTGATATATACTGTATGTACATAATATACACATATAATGCTTAGATATACTGTATGTACATAACATACACATATAATGCTGATATACTGTATGTACATAACATACACATATAATGCTGATATACTGTATGTACATAACATACACATATAATGCTGATATACTGTATGTACATAACATACACACATAATGCTGAGATATACAGTATGTACATAACACACATATAATGCTGATATACTGTATGTACATAACATACACATATAATGCTGATATATACTGTATGTACATAACATACACATATAATGCTGAGATATACTGTATGTACATAACATACACATATAAAACTGATATACTGTATGTACATAACCTATACACATATAATGCTGATATATACTGTATGTACATAACATATACACATATAGTGCTGAGATATACTGTATGTACATAACATATACACATATAATGCTGATATATACTGTATGTACATAACATAAACACATATAATACTGAGATATACTGTATGTACATAACATATACACATATAATGCTGAGATATACTGTATGTACATAACATACACATATAATACTGAGATATGCTGTATGTACATAACATACACATATAATGCTGAGATATACTGTATGTACATAACATATACACATATAATGCTGAGATATACTGTATGTACATAACATATAGACATATAATGCTGAGATATACTGTATGTACATAACATATACACATATAATGCTGAGATATACTGTATGTACATAACATATACACATATAATGGTGAGATATACTGTATGTACATAACATATACACATATAATGGTGAGATATACTGTATGTACATAACATACACATATAATACTGAGATATACTGTATGTACATAACATATACACATATAATGCTGAGATATACTGTATGTACATAAATATACACATATAATGCTGAGATATACCGTATGTACATAACATATACACATATAATGCTGATATATACCATATGTACATAACATATACACATAATGCTGAGATATACTGTATGTACATGACATATACACATATAATACTGAGATATACTGTATGTGTAGATAGCATATTCACATATAATACTGAGATATACTGTATGTACATAACATATACACATATAATGCTGAGATATACTGTATGTACATAAATATACACATATAATGCTGAGATATACCATATGTACATAACATATACACATATAATGCTGATATATACCGTATGTACATAACATATAGACATATAATGCTGAGATATACTGTATGTACATGACATATACACATATAATACTGAGATATACTGTATGTACATAACATTCACATATAATACTGAGATATACTGTATGTACATAACATATACACATATAGTGCTGAGATATACTGTATGTACATAACACACATATAATACTGAGATATACTGTATGTACATAACATACACATATAATGCTGAGATATACTGTATGTACATAACATACACATATAATGCTGAGATATACTGTATGTACATAACATACACATATAATGCTGAGATATACTGTATGTACATAACATACACATATAGTACTGAGATATACTGTATGTACATAACATACACATATAATGCTGATATACTGTATGTACATAACATACACATATAATGCTGAGATATACAGAATGTACATAACATACACATAATGCTGAGATATACTGTATGTACATAACATATACAAATATAATACTGAGATATACTGTATGTACATAACATACACATATAATGCTGAGATATACTGTATATACATAACATACACATATAATGCTGAAATATACTGTATGTACATAACATATACACATATAATGCTGAAATATACTGTATGTACATAACATACACATATAATGCTGAGATATACTTTATGTACATAACATATACACATATAATGCTGAGATATACTGTATGTACATAATATATACACATATAGTGCTGAGATATACTGTATGTACATAATATATACACATATAGTGCTGAGATATACTGTATGTACATAATATATACACATATAGTGCTGAGATATACTGTATGTACATAATATATACACATATAGTGCTGAGATATACTGTATGTACATAATATATACACATATAGTGCTGAGATATACTGTATGTCACGGATATCAGACGGCTAAGGCTACCCCCCACCCCCCTACAACCTCACCCCTGTTGTTTCTCAGTGGTTTTGGGCTCCTCAGAGCAACCACCATCTCTGGAAGCTGTTTGTTTGCTTTGTGTTGGCTTGTTTTTGTGTTCAGAGAAAAGTTAGTGTATGACCAGGAAAACCCTCCTAGGCTGGCCGGGCTCCTGGAACTCCCAGTCGGCCGCCTTACAACGGACACCCGCCTAACCCCTCTCAGGCTGGCCAGGCTCCTGGAACTCCCGGTCGGCCACAGGACAGCAGAACACCCGCTAACTTTAACCCAGGTCGCTCCAGCAACCATGTGCCCCAGAGCTCCGCTGTTTTGGGGATTAGTAGCCCCTGGGGAGTACAAGGAGTGGGGGAATTGCCGGAGGGGAGCTCCTTTGGGAACCGTGGGTTTTGGACACCCCTAACCCCATAACTTCATCGGACTGTAACTCCGGTCCCCAGTAACGAATCATGCTGATTTTTGGACTGTGAAATCTGGGGACTGAGAGCTTTAAAATGACTCTGGAAGTGCCGCCGCTCCACCGGGATCACCCCAAAACCGCCACCCATATGTATTGGGATTATGTGGGACTGTGGCTCCTATGGAGGGGCGGGAATGGCTGGAAAATAGTGGAATTGTCCAGGGTCTTATCAAGATGAGCTGACTGTATAAAAGGAGTGCATGTTTTCAATAAAATTAGTTCCTGTCTAACCTGAATGCTAGTGTGTCTAGTTATTTGGGTTGGTTCCAGCTAAAATCACTTTCCTGGGCTACATAGCAGCCTGTTCCAAGCAGAGAAAGGATCCTCAGGCAGAGCCATCCAGCCTGGGTAGCTGGAGTCTGCCGCAGGGTGGGACCCTGAGTACTGGTGCTGTCGGGCATCAGGGGTGGCTACAGGCTGTGGTCACTTGCCAGCTACATAGCTGCAGTCGGCAGGAAGGAAGCAGGACCTGTTGGCGGAGCTACCCAGTCGGGGTAGCCGGGGGGTATCCGTCACACTGTATGTGCATAACATATACACATATAATGCTGAGATATACTGTATGTACATAACATATACACACATATAATACTGAGATATACTGTATGTACATAACATACAAATATAATGCTGAGATAGACTGTATGTACATAACATTCACATATGCTGAGATATACTGTATGTACATAACATACACATATAATGCTGAGATAGACTGTATGTACATAACATACACATATAATGCTGAGATATACAGTATGTACATAACATACACACATATAATGCTAAGATATACTGTATGTACATAACATACACATATAATGCTGAGATAGACTGTATGTACATAACATACACATATAATGCTGAGATATACCGTATGTACATAACATATACACATAATACTGAGATATACTGTATGTACATAACATACAAATATAATGCTGAGATATACTGTATGTACATAACATATACACATATAATGCTGAGATATACCGTATGTACATAACATATACACATAATACTGAGATATACTGTATGTACATAACATACAAATATAAT
Source organism: Bombina bombina (assembly GCF_027579735.1). Classification (NCBI taxonomy): domain Eukaryota; kingdom Metazoa; phylum Chordata; class Amphibia; order Anura; family Bombinatoridae; genus Bombina; species Bombina bombina. The sequence continues at coordinate 620,733,218 of NC_069505.1, forward strand.
GCTGAGATATACTGTATGTACATAACATATACACACATATAATGCTGAGATATACCGTATGTACATAACATATACACATAATACTGAGATATACTGTATGTACATAACATACAAATATAATGCTGAGATATACTGTATGTACATAACATATACACATATAATGCTGAGATATACAGTATGTACATAACATATACACACATATAATGCTGAGATATACCGTATGTACATAACATATACACATAATACTGAGATATACTGTATGTACATAACATACACATATAATGCTGAGATAGACTGTATGTACATAACATACACATATAATGCTGAGATATACTGTATGTACATAACATACACATATAATGCTGAGATAGACTGTATGTACATAACATATACACATAATGCTGAGATAGACTGTATGTACATAACATATACACATATAATGCTGAGATATACTGTATGTACATAACATATACACATAATACTGAGATATACAGTATGTACATAACATACACATATAATGCTGATATACTGTATGTACATAACATATACACATATAATGCTGAGATATACTGTATGTACATAACATACACATATAATGCTGAGATAGACTGTATGTACATAACATATACACATAATGCTGAGATAGACTGTATGTACATAACATATACACATATAATGCTGATATACTGTCTGTACATAACATATACACATATAATGCTGAGATATACTGTATGTACATAACATACACATATAATGCTGAGATATACTGTATGTACATAACATATACACATATAATGCTGAGATATACTGTATGTACATAACATATACACATAATGCTGAGATATACTGTATGTACATAATATACACATATAATGCTGAGCTATACTGTATGCACATAACATACACATATAATGCTGAGATATACTGTATGTACATAACACACATATAATGCTGAGATATACTGTATGTACATAACACACATATAATGCTGAGATATACTGTATGTACATAACATATACAAATATAATACTGAGATATACCGTATGTACATAACATATACACATATAATGCTGAGATATACTGTATGTACATAACATATACACATATAATGCTGAGATATACCGTATGTACATAACATATACACATAATGCTGAGATATACTGTATGTACATAACATACACATATAATGCTGAGATAGACTTATGTACATAACATATACATATAATGCTGAGCTATACTGTATGTACATAACATACACATATAATGCTGAGATATACTGTATATACATAACATATACACATATAATGCTGATATACTGTATATACATAACATATACATATAATGCTGATATATACTGTATGTACATAACATATACACATAATGCTGAGATATACCGTATGTACATAACATATACACACATATAATGCTGAGATATACTGTATGTACATAACATACACATATAATGCTGAGCTATACTGTATGTACATAACATACACATAGAATGCTGAGATATACTGTATATACATAACATATACACATATAATGCTGATATACTGTATATACATAACATATACATATAATGCTGAGATATACTGTATGTACATAAATATACACATATAATACTGAGATATACTGTATGTACATAACATATACACATATAATGCTGAGATATAATGTATGTATATAACATACACATATAATGCTGAGATATACTGTATGTACATAACATATACACATATAATACTGAGATATAATGTATGTACATAACATATACACATATAATGCTGAGATATGCTGTATGTACATAATATATACACATATAATGCTGAGATATACTGTATGTACATAACATATACACATATAATGCTGAGATATACTGTATGTACATAACATATACACATATAATGCTGAGATATACTGTATGTGCATAACATATTCACATATGCTGAGATATACTGTATGTACATAACATATTCACATATGCTGAGATATACTGTATGTACATAACATATTCACATATGCTGAGATATACTGTATGTACATAACATATTCACATATGCTGAGATATACTGTATGTACATAACATATTCACATATGCTGAGATATACTGTATGTACATAACACACATATAATGCTGAGATATACTGTATGTACATAACATATACACATATAATACCGAGATATACTGTATGTACATAACATATACAAATATAATACTGAGATATACTGTATGTGCATAACATTCACATATGCTGAGATACACTGTATGTACATAACATATACACATATAATACTGAGATATACTGTATGTACATAACATATACAAATATAATACTGAGATATACTGTATGTGCATAACATTCACATATGCTGAGATATACTGTATGTGTAGATAGCATATTCACATATAATACTGAGATATACTGTATGTGCATAACATATACACATATAATACTGAGATATACTGTATGTACATAACATATACAAATATAATACTGAGATATACTGTATGTACATAACATACACATATAATGCTGAGATATACTTTATGTACATAACATATACACATATAATACTGAGATATACTGTATGTACATAACATATACAAATATAATACTGAGATATACTGTATGTGCATAACATTCACATATGCTGAGATATACTGTATGTGTAGATAGCATATTCACATATAATACTGAGATATACTGTATGTGCATAACATATACACATATAATACTGAGATATACTGTATGTACATAACATATACAAATATAATACTGAGATATACTGTATGTGCATAACATTCACATATGCTGAGATATACTGTATGTGTAGATAGCATATTCACATATAATACTGAGATATACTGTATGTACATAACATACACACATATAATACTGAGATATACTGTATGTACATAACATATACAAATATAATACTGAGATATACTGTATGTGCATAACATTCACATATGCTGAGATATACTGTATGTGTAGATAGCATATTCACATATAATACTGAGATATACTGTATGTACATAACATACACACATATAATACTGAGATATACTGTATGTACATAACATATACAAATATAATACTGAGATATACTGTATGTGCATAACATTCACATATGCTGAGATATACTGTATGTACATAACATATACACATATAATATTGAGCTATACTGTATGTACATAACATATACACATATAATGCTGATATACTGTATGTACATAACATACACATATAATGCTGAGCTATACTGTATGTACATAACATATACAAATATAATACTGAGATATACTGTATGTGCATAACATTCACATATGCTGAGATATACTGTATGTGTAGATAGCATATTCACATATAATGCACAGGCCAATTACAAATGTTAGGGGATTTACTAAATAAACTTAGTAATGTGACAAAAGTTGGAAGCTGGATTTAGTCCTGTGTTTAAAAGTCACCATTTTCATTTCAAATGTTTTCCGTTCTTGGGTGCTTTTAAAGTTCCCTTTCAGTATTTTAATTGTGAGGTCTCCATTGGAGTGAAATGGTGTCCAACAGGGGTACACAGTGTTTATCAAGAAATGGCTTCAGACCTGAGGAAGAGAGGGGATTACCTTGAAATCTGGTCTTATATATAAATAAAACTCTCTAGAACCAGAAGAGATTAAGTTCCTCTACTTGATGTAAGACCTACTGAGACCAGAGAAACGCATGATTGGAGGGGGCCGCCACACCCCACACTTAGAAGAATAAACCTTCCCTAACTAAGAGGCTTTTGGAATATGACAAATAATACCATTTTTTTAAAACATTGATTAAATTCATCAGCAGCTAGTTCCCATGAACAATCTGATACGCTGCTGCTAGTTCCCAGGAACCATCTGATACGCTGCTGCTAGTTCCCAGGAACCATCTGATACGCTGCTGCTAGTTCCCATGAACAATCTGATACGCTGCTGCTAGTTCCCATGAACAATCTGATACACTGCTGCCAATTGGAATAATGCTAATGACAAACGTTCATTGATGTCAACATGTAACTTGGGGGGGGAAAGTTTCTTAAAAGGATATTAAAACAGTGCTCCTTTAGTAAAACAAATATGTTAAATCATAGTGAACATAAAAGAAACAGATCATGTAAAAAAAAAAGCAAACAACTTACTTGTATTCTTGCAAAGTGGCACTGCCCTAATGGAAATAAGAGAACCGACATGTTGGCAACTTAGGTTGTATTCTGCCTCTTCTGAGCATGGGCCAACATAACTCCCTGTTCATCTATTATTCACTTAAAGGGACACTGAACCCAAATTTCTTCTTTTGTGATTCAGATAGAGCATGCAATTTTAAGCAACGTTCTAATTTACTCCTATTATCAATTTTTCTTCGTTCTCTTGCTATCTTTATTTGAAAAAGAAGGAATCTAAGCTTTGTTTTTGGTTCAGCACTCTGGATAGCATTTTTAATTGGTGGATGAACTTATCAAACAATCAGCAAGAACAACCGAAGTTGTTCACCAAAAATGGGTCGGCATCTAAACTTACATTCTTGCATTTCAAATAAAGATACCAAGAAAATGAAGACAATTTGATAATAGGAGTAAATTAGAAAGTTGCTTAAAATGTCATGCTCTATCTGAATCACAAAAGAAAGCCTTTGGGTTCAGTGTCCCTTTAATACTAAACTAACTCCTGTTTCTCTAGAAGTTTTATGACATCAAGCTACAAATGTCTTCCTGTTAGAGACCCCAGCTTTCTAGTAGAGCTGTGACAGGAAGTAATGGAGATTGCACAAATTAAGTTTAATACAAAGAAATAAAAAAGGTAAAATCCTTTTAAAATGAGCACAGCTTAGTACTTTTTTTATTACAACAATGGAACAATGTTTCATGTCCCTTTAAATGACATCTACTAAACCAGCTCCTCAGGTACCTCTCATAAAAAAGAGAATACAGGAGACATTTATCCCCAGATCTCTCTGACTCTAGTCTAGAACATGACTCTTTTACATGAATCTAGCATGTTACTCTAGCCTAGCACATGACTCTAGCACATGACTAGTCTAGAACATGGCTCTAGTCTAGAACATGGCTCTAGCACATGGCTCTAGCATGTTACTCTAGTCTAGCACATGACTCTAGCACATGACTAGTCTAGAACATGGCTCTAGCACATAACTAGTCTAAAACATGGCTCTAGCACATGACTAGTCTAGAACATGGCTCTAGCGCATGGCTCTAGTCTAGAACATGACTCTAGCACATGGTTCTAGCACATGACTCTAGGACATGACTCTAGCACGTGACCTTCTCCTCTCCCAGCATGTTCCATAGCTTGAAAACATCAGAAAGTTCTATCTTGGAGGATGTATAGAACATCAAAAATTAGATTTATCAAAGTTTTCCTCTAATTATAGTGTAATCTAGAAGTTTTTCCCAATAACAATGTATTCTATTTTTCCATGATAAAGTAATCTCTAAGAATCAGTCAATACAATTTAAAAAAAAGAAAAAGAAAGTACATAAAATATCTTAACATCTAACAACAAACGGTCTTAAATCACATACAGACTCAACTTAAAGGGATATAAACCCCACAAATGTTCTTTTGTGATTAAGTATATCATTTTAAAAAGTTTCCAATTTATTTATTTTATCCAACTTGCTTTGTTCCCATGATATTTTGTGTTGGATACCTAGGTACGTGCCTGGAGCGCTAAATGGCAGGAAATGTAAATGGATAACATTCTTGCAAAGCTACTACTATATACAAGATATGTGCACCCTCATTTTCAACAAAAGATGCCAAGAAAATGAAAAAAAAAATTGTAAACAGAATTGTAATGTTTTTTAAACTGCAGCTCTATCTGAATCATTAAAGTGAAGGTCAATTTGGATGAATTAGTGCCCGGTTTTTAATAATCCTATTAAAAATAAGGGCACTTTAATTCATCACTCCTATTTCTGTGAAAATCTGAACAATAACATATCAAACACCAACAATAACAACAACAATAACATATCAAACAACAATAACAATAACATAACAATAACATATCAAACAACAACAACATAACAATAACATATCAAACAACAATAACAATAACATAACAATAACATATCAAACAACAATAACAATAACATAACAATAACATATCAAACAACAATAACAACAACAACAACATAATAACAACAACAATAACATATCAAACAACAACAATAACAACAACATAACAATAACATATCAAACAACAACAACATAACAATAACATATCAAACAACAACATAACAATAACATAACAATAACATATCAAACAACAATAACAAATCAAACAACAATAACAACAACAACAACATAATAACAACATAACAATAACATATCAAACAACAATAACAACAACATAACAATAACATATCAAACAACAACAACAACATAACAATAACATATCAAACAACAACAATAACAACAACATATCAAACAACAACAACAATAACATATCAAAAACATCAATCACAACAACAATAACATAACAATAACATATCAAACAACAACAATAACAACAATAACATATCAAACCCTAGAAAGTTTTGGAAACTCATAAATAACTTACAAACTCCACCAATCCACTCCCAACCCCCCACTGTCAATGTGGACAACCATACCCTGCAACTCCCCTTAGAAGTAGCAAATGCCTTTAATAGTTATTTTGTCAGATGCTCCACCACCCAGATTGACAAACTATTAAATTACACGCATCCTGAAGCTACAAATGTGGATCAGGCCCCACTAAATCAGGAAAGACCCAATATAGAGAAGTTCAATTTTAGACCTGTACCCATCAGTGTCGTTTAGAAACACCTTAATAACCTAAAATTGAAAAACCAGTCTGGACCTGATCAAATCCCAGCAATGCTGTTGAAGCTTAGTGCGCCGGCAATTGCTAAACCTGTTACAACCCTAATTAACGAAACCTTGGTGTCTGTATACATACCCAAACTTTGAAAGACTGCAAGAGTAGTGCCTATCCATAAAAGTGGGGAGATAACCTTGGTTTCTAACTACCGCCCAATATAATTGCTCCCAGTATTGTCAAAAATCTTAGAAAGATGCGTCCATACGCAATTATGTGAATATTACCAACAATCTAACTATCTGACCCCTGATCAATCAGGTTTTCGTACAAATCACTCCACTACAACTGCCCTCCTAAAAGTTTGCAACGACATCCAAACTGGAATGAAACAAGACCTAACTGGAGCTATTTTCCTTGATTTTGCAAAGGCCTTTGACACAGTAGACCACAACATACTACTGCTCAAACTAAAAAACTCAGGTATTGGTGATCATCCACTAACCTGGTTTCGATCATATGTATCGGATCGATCACAATATGTCTCCATTTCTGACAGCGTATCCCTCCCTCTCCTGGTTACGTGTGGTGTTCCCCAAGGTTCCATTCTCGGGCCCCTACTATTCACATTATTTATAAATGATCTGCCTAATGCCTGCAAATCCTCAACTTTACACATGTACGCAGATGACACAGTAATCTATGCAAACAATTCCGATCTGCCGCAGCTTGAAGCAGTGCTCCAGACCAGTTCACAGAGTTAGAAAAGTGGATCTCAAAAAACAAACTCTTCCTAAACACTGACAAAACTGTCACAATCTTTGGAACGGGACCTAAACTACAAAATTCCCATCTATGCATCAAAACAAAATCAAATTGCACACTGACCACAGTCAACTCTTTTGAAATACTTGGGTATGTTGTTAGACCTCAATCTATCTTTTAGCCTCCATATAGAAAAACTGGCATCTAAACTTTATACAAAAATAGGTGCCCTGTACAGAAACAAATCCTGCCTCAGCCCTACTGTAAAGGAAAAGATTGTACAGCAAATGCTGATGCCAATCATGGATTATGGGGACATAGTATATGCACCTGCTCCGCAAACTCACCTTAATAAACTAAATACATTGTATAACTCGTTCTGCCGCTTTGTGCTACAATTTAACTACAGGACCCACCATTGTGACATGCTAAAAGAACTAAACTGGCTGTTGCTGGAATCCAGACACACCCTCCATCTTTCCTGCCCTGTGTTTAAGAGCTTTTCTGAGAAGCTCCCACCCTACCTGAGCAGAATGCTCTCCCCGGCTGTTCCCACCTCCTATAACCTCCAATCCAGTACCAGCACATTATTTAGCTTGCCTCAATACAAAAAGAAAGCAGCTCAATCCTCCTTTTCCTACAGAGCACCACAATTATGGAACGACCTCCCGCACACTTTCAAACCTTCCCCAAACTTTCAAATATCCTTTAAGACAGTGTTTTTCAACCAGTGTGCCGTGGCACACTAGTGTGCCGTGAGAGATCCTCAGGTGTGCCACGGCAGACTGACAACAGTGTGACATATCTTTTAAACTTTGCTTGTTTTTTACTCCCAGTGCAGGGGTAGTTTGTAGGAGGCATGGCATAACAGCACAATACATACAGTATGTGTGTGTTTGTGTGTATGTGTGTATATATATATATATATATATATATATATATATATATATATATATATGCTGTATTAGGCTACAATGTGTGATTTTTTTTAAAATTTTGGGATGGTGGTGTGCCACTGGATTTTTTAATGTAAAAAAGTGTGCCACGGCAAAAAAAAGGTTAAAAATCACTGCTTTAAGAGATCCCTCTCTACATATATTAAAACAGAATGCACCTGTCATGGTTGATTGTATATTTCTTACCTGTTCTATGTTAAATTTTTGTGCATATATTGTTTATTATTATTGTTTTTGTATTTTATTGTACCCATTGTATCAATGCAATATTTTGTGTACCCAGGGCATACTTGAAAACGAGAGAAATCTTAATGTATCTTTCCTGGTAAAATATTTTATAAATAAATAAAGAAACATACCTTTTAATCCTGAGAGCCGCTCCAGCGAAGCTTCTTCTTACGTCAGAAATTACGAATCCGGCTTCCTCCAATAACAGCTTTCCCCCCCCGGGAGGATCATGGCCATGGAGGAAGCCGGATTTGTCATTTTTGACCCGTGAAGAGGGCTTGCGACGGGCGGAGGAAGCGCTGGAGCGGCTTTCAGGATTAAAAGGTAGGTTTTTGAAGAATAGTAGTGAAATGTCAATTTTGATGAATTAAAGTGCCCTTGTTTTTACTAGAATTATTAAAAACCGGGCACTTATTCATCAAAATTGACCTTCACTTTAAAGAAAAAACAGAATTTATGTTTACCTGATAAATTTCTTTCTCCTACGGTGTGTCCGGTCCACGGCTTCATCCTTACTTGTGGGATATTCTCATTCCCTACAGGAAGTGGCAAAGAGAGCACACAGCAAAGCTGTCCATATAGCCCCCCCTCTAGCTCCGCCCCCCAGTCATTCGACCGACGGTTAGGAGAAAAAGGAGAACCATAGGGTGCAGTGGTGACTGTAGTGTACAAAAACAAAAATTTTAAACCTGACTAAAAGCCAGGGCGGGCCGTGGACCGGACACACCGTAGGAGAAAGAAATTTATCAGGTAAACATAAATTCTGTTTTCTCCTACATTGGTGTGTCCGGTCCACGGCTTCATCCTTACTTGTGGGAACCAATACCAAAGCTTTAGGACATGGATGAAGGGAGGGAGCAAGTCAGGTAACCTAAACGGAAGGCACCACTTCTCCCAAAAATAGCCTCCGAAGAAGCATAAGTATCGAATTTGTAAAATTTGGCAAATGTATGCAGAGAAGACCACGTCGCTGCCTTACAGATCTGTTCAACAGAAGCCTCATTCTTGAAGGCCCATGTAGAAGCCACAGCTCTAGTAGAATGAGCTGTAATTCGTTCAGGAGGCTGCCGTCCGGCAGTCTCATAAGCCAATCGGATGATGCTTTTTAGCCAAAAGGAAAGAGAGGTAGCAGTAGCTTTCTGACCTCTCCTCTTACCAGAATAGACGACAAACGAGGATGATGTCTGTCTGAAATCCTTAGTTGCTTCTAAATAGAATTTTTAAGCACGAACCACATCTAAGTTATGTAACAAACGTTCCTTCTTCGAAACTCGATTCGGACACAGAGAAGGAACAACTATTTCCTGGTTAATATTCCTGTTGGAAACCACCTTTGGAAGGAAACCAGGCTTGGTACGTAAAACTACCTTATCTGTATGGAACACCAGATAGGGTGAAATACACTGCAAAGCAGACAATTCAGAAACTATTCTAGCAGAAGAAATAGCAACCAAAAACAGAACTTTCCAGGATAGTAACTTAATATCTATGGAATGTAAAGGTTCAAACAGAACCCCTTGAAGAACTGAAAGAACTAAGTTTAGACTCCATGGAGGAGTCACAGGTCTGTAGACAGGCTTGATTCTGACTAACACCTGTACAAACGCTTGAACATCTGGCACGGCTGCCAGACGTTTGTGCAACAAGACAGACAGAGCAGATATCTGTCCTTTTAGAGAACTAGCTGACAGACCTTTCTCCAAACCCTCTTGGAGAAAGGAAAGTATTCTTGGAATCCTAATTTTACTCCATGAGTAACCCTTGGATTCGCACCAACAGAGATATTTTTGCCATATCTTATGGTAAATTTTCCTGGTCACAGGCTTTCTGGCCTGAACCAGAGTATTTATAACAGATAAGATAAGACAGATAAAGCAGAGATCTGTCCCTTTAGAGAACTTGCAGATAATCCTTTCTCCAAACCTTCTTGTAGAAAGGAGAGAATCTTAAGAATTTTTATCTTATTCCATGGGAATCCTTTGGATTCACACCAACAGATATATCTTTTCCATATTTTATGGTAAATCTTTCTAGTTACCGGTTTTCTGGCCTGAACCAGAGTATCTATCACAGAATCTGAAAACCCACGCTTCGATAGAATCAAGCGTTCAATTTCCAAGCAGTCAGTTGCAGAGAAACTAGGTTTGGATGTTCAAATAGACCCTGAACTAGAAGGTCCTGTCTCAAAGGTAGCTTCCATAGTGGAGCCGATGACATGTTCACCAGGTCTGCATACCAAGTCCTGCGTGGCCATGCAGGAGCTATTAGAATTACCGAAGCCCTCTCCTGTTTGATCCTGGCTACTAGCCTGGGACGGAGAGGAAACGGTGGAAAAACATAAGCTAGATTGAACGACCAAGGCGCCACTAATGCATCTACTAATGTCGCCTTGGGATCCCTGGACCTGTAGCGTGGAACCTTGGAGTTCTGACGAGACGCCATCAGATCCATATCTGGAATGCCCCATAGTTGAGTTAACTGGGCAAAGACCTCCGGGTGAAGTTCCCACTCCCCTGGATGGAAAGTCTGACGACTCAAATAATCCGCCTCCCAGTTGTCTACTCCTGGGATGTGAATTGCAGATAGATGGCAGGAGTGATACTCCGTCTATTTGATGATATTGGATACTTCTCTCATCGCCAGGGAACTCTTTGTTCCTCCCTGATGATTGATGTACGCTACAGTCGTCATGTTGTCCGACTGAAATCTTATGAATTTGGCCTTCGCTAGCTGAGGCCAAGCCAGGAGCGCATTGAATATCGCTCTCAGTTCCAAAATGTTTATCGGGAGAAGAGATTCTTCCAGAGACCATAGACCCTGAGCTTTCAGGGAGTCCCAGACCGCGCCCCAGCCTAAGAGACTGGCGTCGGTCGTGACAATGATCCACTCTGGTCTGTGGAAACTCATTCCCTGAGACAGGTGATCCTGAGACAACCACCAGAGGAGCGAGTCCCTGGTTTCCTGGTCCATTTGTATCTGGGGAGACAAGTCTGCATAATCCCCGTTCCACTGTCTGAGCATGCAGAATTGCAGTGGTCTTAGATGAATTCTGGCAAACGGGACTATGTCCATTGCCGCAACCATTAGACCGATTACCTCCATGCACTGAGCCATAGACGGCTGAGGAATGGAACGAAGAACTCGACAAGCATTTAAAAGTTTTGACTTCCTGACCTCCGTCAGAAAGATTTTCATTTCTACCGAGTCTATTATTGTTCCCAGGAAGGGAACCCTTGTGACCGGGGACAGAGAACTCTTTTCTATGTTCACCTTCCACCCGTGAGACCTTAGAAAGGCCAGAACGATATCCGTATGAGCCTTGGCTCTGTGAAAGGACGACGCCTGTATTAATATGTCGTCTAGGTAAGGTGCTACTGCAATGCCCCGCGGCCTTAGTACCGCTAGAAGGGACCCTAGCACCTTTGTGAAAATTCTGGGAGCGGTGGCCAACCCGAAAGGAAGGGCCACGAACTGGTAATGCTTGTCCAGAAAGGCGAATCTTAGGAACTGATGGTGAGTTTTGTGGATAGGAATATGCAGGTATGCATCCTTTAGGTCCACGGTAGTCATGTATTGACCCTCCTGGATCATTGGTAAAATTGTTCGAATTGTTTCCATTTTGAATGATGGAACTTTGAGGAATTTGTTTAGGATCTTTAAGTCCAGAATTGGCCTGAACGTTCCCTCCTTTTTTGGGAACTACAAACAGGTTGGAGTAAAAACCCAGTCCTTGTTCTGCTTTTGGGACTGGGTGTATCACTCCCATTTTGAAAAGGTCTTCTACGCAATGTAAGAATGCCTGTCTCTTTGTCTGGTCTAAAGACAAGCGAGATATGTGAAACCTTCCCTTTGGAGGAAGGTCCTTGAATTCTAGGAGATACCCCTGAGAGACAATCTCTAAAGCCCAGGGGTCTAGGACATCTCTTGCCCAAGCCTGAGCAAAGAGAGAGAGTCTGCCCCCTACCAGATCCGGTTCCGGATCGGGGGCCATCCTTTCATGCTGATTTGGTAGCAGCAGCAGGCTTCTTGGCCTGTTTTCCCTTGTTCCAGCCTTGCAATGGTTTCCATGCTGGTTTGGGCTGGGAAGTGTTACCCTTGTCTAGAGGCTGCAGAGTTAGAAGCCGGTCCGTTCCTGAAATTGCGAAAGGAACGAAAATTAGACTTATTTTTTGCCCTTCCACAGGCCTATCCTGTGGAAGGGCATGGCCCTTTCCCCCAGTGATGTCTGAAATAATCTCCTTCAATTCTGGCCCGAATAGGGTCTTACCTTTGAAAGGAATATTAAGTAATTTTGTTTTGGACGACACATCCGCCGACCAAGATTTTAGCCAAAGCGCCCTGCGCGCCACTATTGCGAAACCTGAATTTTTCGCAGCTAGTTTAGCTAATTGAAAAGCGGCATCTAAAATAAAGGAATTAGCCAACTTCAGTGCGTGAATTCTGTCCATGACTTCATCATATGGAGTCTCCTTCTGGAGCGAATTTTCTAGTTCATCGAACCAAAAAGACGCCGCCGTGGTGACAGGAATAATGCACGAAATTGGTTGAAGAAGGAAACCCTGCTGAACAAAGATTTTCTTAAGCAACCCTTCTAATTTTTTATCCATAGGATCTTTGAAAGCGCAACTGTCTTCTATTGGTATAGTTGTGCGTTTAGCTAACGTTGAAACTGCCCCCTCTACCTTAGGGACCGTCTGCCATGCGTCCCTTCTGGGGTCAACAATGGGGAACATTTTCTTAAATATAGGAGGGGGAACAAAAGGTACACCTAGCTTCTCCCACTCCTTAGTCACTATATCCGCCACCCTCTTGGGTATTGGAAATGCATCAGCGTGCACTGGGACCTCTAAAAATGTGTCCATTTTGCATAATTTCTCTGGAATCACCAAAGGATCACAATCATCAAGTGTAGCTAGCACCTCCTTAAGCAGAGCGCGGAGATGTTCTAGCTTAAATTTAAATGCAACGATATCAGGCTCTGCCTGCTGAGAAATTTTTCCTGAGTCAGATATTTCTCCCTCAGACAGGCCCTCCCTCACTGCCAACTCAGATTGATGTGAGGGCATAACAGATAAATTATCTTCTGCGCCTGCTTGCTCATCCTCTGTATTTAAAACTGAGCAATCACGCTTTCTAGGAAAAGCTGGCAGTTTGGATAAAAAGGCTGCTAGAGAATTATCCATTACTGCTGCTAATTGCTGCATAGTAACAGCCATTGGCGCGCTAGATGTACTAGGTATCGCTTGCACGGGCAAAGCTGGTGTTGACACAGAAAGAGAGGATGATGAACTATCCCCACTACCTTCATTTAAAGAATCATCTTGGGCAACATTATTAAATGTGACAGTACTGTCCTTAATCTGTTTGGACGCTATGGCACAATTCGCACATACATTTAATGGGGGAACCACCTTGGCCTCCATACACACAGAACATAGGCTATCTGAAGGCACAGACATGTTAAACAGACTTAGGCAGGTCTTTAATGCAATACAAGTTATTTTATACAGAACCGTTACTGTCTCTTTAAATAATAAAAGGGCACACTTTATTACTTAAACGTCAGAAAAACATCAAGGAAAACAGAATTTATGCTTACCTGATAAATTACTTTCTCCAACGGTGTGTCCGGTCCACGGCGTCATCCTTACTTGTGGGATATCTCTTCCCCAACAGGAAATGGCAAAGAGTCCCAGCAAAGCTGGCCATATAGTCCCTCCTAGGCTCCGCCCACCCCAGTCATTCGACCGACGGACAGGAGGAAATATATATAGGAGAAACCATATGGTACCGTGGTGACTGTAGTTAGAGAAAATAATTCATCAGACCTGATTAAAAAACCAGGGCGGGCCGTGGACCGGACACACCGTTGGAGAAAGTAATTTATCAGGTAAGCATAAATTCTGTTTTCTCCAACATGGGTGTGTCCGGTCCACGGCGTCATCCTTACTTGTGGGAACCAATACCAAAGCTTTAGGACACGGATGAAGGGAGGGAGCAAATCAGGTTACCTAAACGGAAGGCACCACAGCTTGCAAAACCTTTCTCCCAAAAATAGCCTCCGAAGAAGCAAAAGTATCAAATTTGTAAAATTTGGCAAAAGTGTGCAGTGAAGACCAAGTCGCTGCCTTACATATCTGGTCAACAGAAGCCTCGTTCTTGAAGGCCCATGTGGAAGCCACAGCCCTAGTGGAGTGAGCTGTGATTCTTTCAGGAGGCTGCCGTCCGGCAGTCTCATAAGCCAATCGGATGATGCTTTTAAGCCAAAAGGAAAGAGAGGTAGAAGTCGCTTTTCGACCTCTCCTTTTACCAGAATAAACAACAAACAAGGAAGATGTTTGTCTGAAATCTTTTGTAGCCTCTAAATAGAATTTTAGAGCACGGACTACGTCCAAATTGTGTAACAAACGTTCCTTCTTTGAAACTGGATTCGGACATAAAGAAGGTACAACTATCTCCTGGTTAATATTTTTGTTAGAAACAACCTTAGGAAGAAAACCAGGCTTAGTACGCAAAACCACCTTATCTGCATGGAACACCAGATAGGGCGGAGAACACTGCAGAGCAGATAACTCTGAAACTCTTCTAGCAGAAGAAATTGCAACCAAAAACAAAACTTTCCAAGATAGTAACTTAATATCTATGGAATGTAAAGGTTCAAACAGAACCCCTTGAAGAACTGAAAGAACTAGATTTAGACTCCAGGGAGGAGTCAAAGGTCTGTAAACAGGCTTGATCCTAACCAGAGCCTGAACAAATGCTTGAAGCTGCCAGTCTTTTGTGTAGTAAGACAGATAAAGCAGAGATCTGTCCCTTTAGAGAACTTGCAGATAATCCTTTCTCCAAACCTTCTTGTAGAAAGGAGAGAATCTTAGGAATTTTTATCTTATTCCATGGGAATCCTTTGGATTCACACCAACAGATATATCTTTTCCATATTTTATGGTAAATCTTTCTAGTTACCGGTTTTCTGGCCTGAACCAGAGTATCTATCACAGAATCTGAAAACCCACGCTTCGATAGAATCAAGCGTTCAATCTCCAAGCCGTCAGCTGGAGGGAGACCAGATTTGGATGTTCGAATGGACCCTGAACAAGAAGGTCCTGTCTCAAAGGTAGCTTCCATGGTGGAGCCGATGACATATTCACCAGGTCTGCATACCAAGTCCTGCATGGCCACGCAGGAGCTATCAAGATCACCGAGGCCCTCTCCTGATTGATCCTGGCTACCAGCCTGGGAATGAGAGGAAACGGTGGAAATACATAAGCTAGGTTGAAGGTCCAAGGTGCTACTAGTGCATCTACTAGAGTCGCCTTGGGATCCCTGGATCTGGACCCGTAGCAAGGAACCTTGAAGTTCTGACGAGACGCCATCAGATCCATGTCTGGAATGCCCCATAATTGAATTATCTGGGCAAAGATCTCCGGATGGAGTTCCCACTCCCCCGGATGGAATGTCTGACGACTCAGAAAATCCGCCTCCCAGTTTTCCACACCTGGGATGTGGATCGCAGACAGGTGGCAGGAGTGACCCTCCGCCCATTTAATTATTTTGGTCACTTCTTTCATCGCCAGGGAACTCCTTGTTCCCCCCTGATGATTGATATACGCAACGGTCGTCATGTTGTCTGATTGGAACCTTATGAATCTGGCCTTTGCTAGCTGAGGCCAAGCCCTGAGAGCATTGAATATCGCTCTCAGTTCCAGAATGTTTATCGAGAGAAGAGACGCTTCCCGAGACCATAGACCCTGAGCTTTCAGGGATTCCTAGACCGCGCCCCAGCCCACTAGACTGGCGTCGGTCGTGACAATGACCCACTCTGGTCTGCGGAAGCTCATTCCCTGGGACAGATGGTCCAGGGTCAGCCACCAACGGAGTGAATCTCTGGTCTTCTGATCTACTTGAATCATTGGAGACAAGTCTGTATAGTCCCCATTCCACTGTTTGAGCATGCACAGTTGTAATGGTCTTAGATGAATTCGTGCAAAAGGAACTATGTCCATTGCTGCAACCATCAACCCTACTACTTCCATGCACTGCGCTATGGAAGGACGAGGAACAGAATGAAGAAATTGACAAGAGCTTAGAAGTTTTGATTTTATGACCTCTGTCAGAAAAATCCTCATTTCTAAGGAATCTATTATTGTTCCCAAGAAGGGAACTCTTGTCGATGGAGACAGAGAACTTTTTTCTATGTTCACCTTCCATCCGTGTGATCTGAGAAAGGCCAGAACGATGTCTGTATGAGCCTTTGCTTTTGACAGGGACGACGCTTGTATTAGAATGTCGTCCAAGTAAGGTACTACTGCAATGCCCCTCGGTCTTAGAACCGCTAGAAGGGACCCTAGCACCTTTGTGAAAATCCTTGGAGCAGTGGCTAACCCGAATGGGAGAGCCACAAACTGGTAATGCTTGTCCAGAAAAGCGAACCTTAGGAACTGATGATGTTCTTTGTGGATAGGAATATGTAGGTACGCATCCTTTAGATCCACGGTAGTCATAAATTGACTTTCCTGGATAGTGGGTAGAATCGTTCGAATGGTTTCCATCTTGAACGATGGTACCCTGAGAAATTTGTTTAGGATCTTCAAATCCAAAATTGGTCTGAAAGTTCCCTCTTTTTTGGGAACTACGAACAGATTGGAATAAAATCCCATTCCTTGTTCCTTTATTGGAACTGGGTGTATCACTCCCATCTTTAACAGGTCTTCTACACAATGTAAGAATGCCTGTTTCTTTATTTGGTTTGAGGATAAGTGAGACATGTGGAACCTTCCCCTTGGGGGTAGTTCCTTGAATTCCAGGAGATAACCTTGAGAAACTATTTCTAGCGCCCAGGGATCCTGAACAAAGAGAGAGAGTCTGCCCCCCACTAGATCCGGTCCCGGATCGGAGGCTACTCCTTCATGCTGTTTTGTTAGCAGCGGCAGGCTTCTTGGCCTGCTTACCCTTGTTCCAGCCTTGCATCGGTTTCCAGGCTGGTTTGGGTTGTGAGGCATTACCCTCTTGCTTAGAGGATGCAGAATTAGAGGCCGGTCCGTTCCTGAAATTGCGAAAAGGAACGAAAATTAGACTTATTTTTAGCCTTGAAAGACCTATCTTGTGGAAGGGCGTGGCCCTTTCCCCCAGTGATGTCTGAAATAATCTCTTTCAATTCTGGTCCAAATAGAGTTTTACCTTTGAAAGGGATGTTAAGCAATTTTGTCTTGGATGACACATCCGCTGACCAAGACTTTAGCCAAAGCGCTCTGCGCGCCACGATAGCAAACCCTGAATTTTTCGCCGCTAATCTAGTTAATTGCAAAGCGGCATCTAAAACAAAAGAGTTAGCCAATTTAAGTGCATGAACTCTGTCCATAACCTCCTCATATGGAGTCTCTCTACTGAGCGACTTTTCTAGTTCCTCGAACCAGAACCACGCTGCTGTAGTGACAGGAACAATGCACGAAATTGGTTGTAGAAGGTAACCTTGCTGTACAAAAATCTTTTTAAGCAAACCTTCCAATTTTTTATCCATAGGATCTTTGAAAGCACAACTATCTTCGATAGGAATAGTAGTGCGTTTGTTTAGAGTAGAAACTGCCCCCTCGACCTTAGGGACTGTCTGCCATAAGTCCTTTCTGGGGTCGACCATAGGAAATAATTTCTTAAATATAGGGGGGGGAACAAAAGGTATGCCGGGCTTTTCCCACTCCTTATTTACTATGTCCGCCACCCGCTTGGGTATAGGAAAAGCGTCGGGGTGCACCGGAACCTCTAGGAACTTGTCCATCTTGCATAATTTCTCTGGAATGACCAAGTTGTCACAATAATCCAGAGTAGATAACACCTCCTTAAGCAGTGCGCGGAGATGTTCTAATTTAAATTTAAATGTCACAACATCAGGTTCAGCTTGTTGAGAAATTTTTCCTGAATCTGAAATTTCTCCCTCTGACAAAACCTCCCTCATGGCCCCTTCAGATTGGTGTGAGGGTATGACAGAACAATTATCATCAGCGCCCTCCTGCTCTTCAGTGTTTAAAACAGAGCAATCGCGCTTTCTCTGATAAGTAGGCATTTTGGATAAAATATTTGCTATGGAGTTATCCATTACAGCCGTTAATTGTTGCATGGTAATAAGCATTGGCGCACTAGATGTACTAGGGGCCTCCTGCGTGGGCAAAACTGGTGTAGACACAGTAGGAGATGATGTAGTATCATGTTTACTCCCCTCATCTGAGGAATCATCTTGGGCAATTTCATTATCTGTGGCAGTACTGTCCTTACTTTGTTTGGACGCTATGGCACAATTATCACAAATTTAAATGGGGAGACACATTGGCTTTCATACATATAGAACATAGCTTATCTGAAGGTACAGACATGTTAAACAGGCTTAAACTTGTCAACAAAGCACAAAAAAACGTTTTAAAACAAAACCGTTACTGTCTCTTTAAATTTTAAACAGAAAACACTTTATTACTGAATATGTGAAAAAGTATGAAGGAATTGTTCAAAAATTACCAAAATTTCACCACAGTGTCTTAAAGCATTAATAGTATTGCACACCAAATTTCAGAGCTTTAACCCTTAAAATAACGGAACCGGAGCCGTTTATAAATATAACCCCTATACAGTCCCAGCTATAGTCTTTGCTGAGACCCAACCAAGCCCAGAGGGGAATACGATACCAATTGACGCCTTCTAGAAGCTTTTCCAGCAATTTTTAGATCCTCACACATGTATCTGCATGCCCTGCTCTCAAAAAACAACTGCACAGTAATGGCGCGAAAATGAGGCTCAGTCTACAACTAGGAAGGCCCCCTGACTGGAAAAGGTGTCTAACACAGTGCCTGCCGTTTAATAAACGTTCCCCAAGTTTATAAATGCAAATTGTCAGCATAAATATGAATAAAATGCCCAAATAAAGCAATCGATTTAGCCCATAAAAATGTCTACCAGTTTTTTAGCCCATAATAAGCCCTTTATTCTGTTTGTTTGACTAAGAAAATGGCTTACCGGTCCCCATGAGGGGAAATGACAGCCTTCCAGCATTACATCGTCTTGTTAGAAATATGGCTAGTCATACCTTAAGCAGAAAAGTCTGCTAACTGCTTCCCCCAACTGAAGTTACTTCATCTCAACAGTCCTATGTGGAAACAGCAATCGATTTTAGTTACTGTCTGCTAAAATCATCTTCCTCTCACAAACAGAAATCTTCATCCTTTTCTGTTTCAGAGTAAATAGTACATACCAGCACTATTTTAAAATAACAAACACTTGATAGAAGAATAAAAACTACATTTAAACACCAAAAAACTCTTAACCATCTCCGTGGAGATGTTGCCTGTGCAACGGCAAAGAGAATGACTGGGGTGGGCGGAGCCTAGGAGGGACTATATGGCCAGCTTTGCTGGGACTCTTTGCCATTTCCTGTTGGGGAAGAGATATCCCACAAGTAAGGATGACGCCGTGGACCGGACACACCAATGTTGGAGAAATATCCGATCTTTATGAAATCTTCAACACAGTGTCTTAATGCTTTGAAAGTATTGCACACCAATTTTCAGGCAAATTGACCCTTAAATGCCCAAACCGGAGCTAAAATAACAATTAACCGGTTAAACACACTACAGTCCCCTGCCACAGTCTCTGCTGCGGCGTTTACCTTCCTTAGGGGTTATTCAAAACAATAATAAGCCTCTCTGAAGTCCTTTTCCAAGCCTCTGGACCTTCCACGTGAAGCTACATGAACTGCCTAGTGAAAAGTAACTGCGCAACTGAGGGTGCGAAAATGAGGCCGCCTCCTCCCTCTGCATTCCAGAGTGAAGGGGCCTTTTCTGACAAGATTAGGTGTCTAAACGGCTGCCAGGCGCAAATAAAATTCTCCAAAAGTGTTTCAAGTTTGAAAACACTCCAAATGTTGCATAAACATGTTAAAAATCAAACGACTTAGCCCACAATAGTGTCAACCAGCATAGAGCCCAAGTTATAAGCTTTAATTCTGTTACTGAGTCTAAGAAAATGGCTTACCTATCCCATAAGGGAAAACTGACAGTCTTCTAGCATTACTTGGTCTTGTTAGAAAAGTGACTGATCATACCTGAAGCAGATAAGCCTGCAAACTGTTCCCCCCAACTGAAGTTCTCTGGTTTAAACAGTCCTGCGTGGGAACAGCAATGGATTTTAGTTACTGGTGCTAAAATCATACTCCTCTTTTAACAGAAATCTTCATCACTTTCTGTTGTAGAGTAAATAGTACAAACCAGCACTATTTTAAAATAACAAACTCTTGATAGAAGAAATAAATAACTACAACTAACACCACATACTCTTTATCACCCCCGTGGAGATGCTACTTGTACAGAGTGGCAAAGAGAATGACTGGGGGGCGGAGATAGAGGGGGGCTATATGGACAGCTTTGCTGTGTGCTCTCTTTGCCACTTCCTGTAGGGAATGAGAATATCCCACAAGTAAGGATGAAGCCGTGGACCGGACACACCAATGTAGGACAAATTTGAGGTTTGGTGTCCCTTTAAATAACTTAAGGACCACAAAAGGAATCTGGAGATATACCTGTATACAAACATTGGTTCACACCGTGTTTAATATATAACTCTCTATAAACATACCCCATGTTTAATATTTAACTCTCTATATACAAACACCGTGTTTAATATATATAACTCTCTATATACACAAACCATGTTTAATATATAACTCTCTATATACACACACAATGAGAACAATATTCCAAGAAGAAATACATTTTTTAGAAACTAAGACTAATTTGACATTAATATAAAACTATTAAAATATATATAATTAAAATAATAAAGGAAAATAAATTAAATTAATAAACTCAGTTTATTTTAATCAAATCATTCTGACATCTTCATTACAAGAAACTGAAAATAAAAAATACATGAAAATAAATTGATTAATCTAACTTGACATTTATTTTCATCAAATAATTTGAATGAAGTTAAACTGGAAATAGTTTGTTGAAAAGTATGTTACTATATTAACAGGGGTCCTTCATTCTAGGAGGAATTGAGATATCTTAACCCATAATTCTTTATTAATTTATACATGAACCAGGTTTGCATCGTTATGTCAATTAGAAAGTTCATCTATAATGAATGAGAATTCTTCTAAATGTAAGGTTAATGGGGCAGTAAACCTACATAGTGCAGAATTATAGATTATTTTAGCGCTAACTTTATACAATATAATATTGCAGCAATATTTTATTATAAAGTAGAATTTCTCAGACCACCGCTTCTTGCTCTACTGAGCGGGTCTGTTTTTTTCCTAAGTGCATCTGGGCAGCTGTCTAGTCACAGCCGGCCTGATCGCGTTATTAAACTTAATGTAGCTCACTCCTGCTCTGGTAGCGGGTGCGAGCTACATTGAGTTTAATGACGCGATCGGGCTGGGCTGTGACTAGACAGCTGCTCAGATGTGCGTGGGAAAAAAACCAAGACCCGCTCAGTAGAGCAAGGAGCGGCGGTCTGAGAAATTCTACTTTATAATAAAATATTGCTGCAATATTATATTGTATAAAGGTAGCGCTAAGATAATGTTATATAATTCTGCACTATGTGCAGAATTATATAACATTATTTTGTAGGTTGACGGCCCCTTTAACTGAATGTTAGTGATTCAAAGATAAGCTTCTTACATTATTTATTTTTTATTTATTTTTTTAAGATGAGAAGAACGAGATTCAACATTCTTTAAGAAAGTGAACTAGAATAAATACATTCATCAGACCTGTTGCCATCATAATAGATGCAAGACAAAGAAGCCCAGAGGGCCAATTCATTAAAGTGAGAAAAAAAAATACTTTTGGATTACTGAAATCCAGCCCAAATTACTAAAAGAAAAATTATTGGATTTGGACTATGAATAGGGTGACCATATTGCCGCTTTAAAAAGGGACACATATGAAAAATACATATGTCAGGGATCTTATACAAAACATTTCATTAAACAGTTGTGAAAACAGCCCTGACATATGTATGTTTCGTATGTGTCCCTTTTTAAAGCGGCAATATGGTCACCCTAACTATGCATCAAAGTGATTAAAATATGTGTGCAAATGTTTTATTTTGAAATACAATTACATTATTTGTACTAAATTATCTAACCATTCTAGTTTAGTGTATAAAACTAGCTCCAAGTGAGTAAATCTCCTTGTTTCAGCAGATCCTCTGTATGGGGGGGGGGGGTATACACAGAATGACATAATTGGGTTATAAATCATTATTCAAAAAGAGCTCTCTTGGAACTCAGTGAAAGCAAAACTTTATTGAAAACCATAATGACAGCACTATGGAGTCATAATGACAGCATTTGACCAACTCTTCAAGTACACAAAATCAAACAACTATATATATATTTATTTATTTGCCCTGCTAAGTAAGCCTATAAGGCTTATTCCCTAAAGTGTGATCTCTGATGCGTAAGAAGTTGTGTTTTATAAGCAAATGGTCTTCCACAATGATTACAACTATATGGTTTCTCTCCTGTGTGTGATCTCTTGTGTACTTCAAGGTTTGACTTCCAAGCAAACTCCTTTCCACATTCACTACACCTGTAGGGTTTCTCCCCTGTGTGTGTTCTTTGATGTGCAACAAGATTAGATTTCTTAGAGAAATTCTTGCCACATATATGACACATATTTGGTTTTACCGCAGGGTATGTTCTATGGTCTTTATGAAGACTAGTTTGAGAACTGAAGTGCTTATTGTATCCGCTATAAAGAGAATACTTTTCAAGTCTAGGAGGTGCTTGATATAGTGGAAAATCTGATTGTGGATTAACAATTTTAGCACAGTTACTGGAAGTAATTTGCATCTTTTCTTCAATGCCATCCTTGTTAATGGCCAAAAAGCTTTTGCTTGTAGTCGGTGTTGCTTGTTCTTGGTAATATATAGACGTGCTATTTCCCTTTCCACGGGAGGATGAGGTCTTAAATGGGGCTCCTTGAATCCCTTGAGACAGGCTGGTGTTATCTCCTATTAGCCCATCCAATGAACCAACTGCCTTGTGAGATTCTTCTAAAAGATTACACTTTCCGAATTCATGTGATTGGAACAGCTGTTCTGCAGATAAAATATAATAATGTAATCTTTCATTGCTGCTGCTAAGTGTTTTTGATAATCAATATCTAAGGAAATACTAAAACTCATAATTCTAAGTCCACAATAAACATATAGATGCTTGGCTACTAATAGAGGATACAATAATGCTTATTGATAGTTTATAGATCTATATCAATCCATTTAATCTTTATGGGATGGGGGCAACAGAACCACAAGGAATCATACGTCAACTCTTTAGAATTATAGTGAAATAAAATATAGCATGAGGTTAAAGTAGTCATGTTCTCAAGGGGCTGTTTACACCTAGATACAGGTAGTGGTGTAGGTCGTAGTAAGATACATTGTGGAGGACATAGAGATAAACAGTATCCTTTTGTAAAAGACCAGTGTTTATTGGGATGTGAAACAGGCAAAGGCAAGAAAGACTGGATAATAATGTATGAAATATATGGAAGTTACTGCTCCCTGGGATTTTTGATAAAAGACTGGAGAGTATTTCCAACCTCTCTAATTTAATCTCTTCTCATTTCAATAAGCTTCCTCTAATGTTTAGCAAGAATTTGGTGAATTGCTCACTGGAATTACATAGCTGGAAGCATTTATGTCTATAGGAACAAATACACAAGCTTATAGTATTTCCATCTTAAAGTCTGCCTGATTGTTATGCCTCTTTTGCCATTTTCTTAGCCAATCCAAGAAGTTTGTATGTATGAAGGGTCAATGTTTCACTGATCTATAATGAAAAACTTGTACTGGATTATTTGCCTTGATCTGGAAGAGATATTCTGACCTCTGCTTATCTAGACCCTTCTACCCTTCACCATCTCTGGCCTTGAAACTGGTTACTCTCCTGCTCTGCTTGTTGGATACCGTGGACACTGGTTTGAAGAAATAGAAAGTGAAAAATAGAATTGTGCATATATGCACTTCAATTTTAAATATAAACATTATGTAATATACTTCAATTAGCAACAATGCTTCTAGTAAAAATTATTACTGATTTTCAGTAGCATATGCACATATGCTGTGAGGGCCCACTCACCCGTACTAAAAAAACTACACCTTCTCAGTCAGTCAGCAGTGGCTTTTATAGCACAAATTAAGTCTTCTTAGGCACAATGCACAACACTGCTGATTCTCTAAACAGGCATGGTGCTTGAATATTGGTGCACAGGCCCTCACAGGATATATGTGTATGCCACGAAAAAACAGCAATAACTTTCACTAGAAGCATTTTTGTTAATGGAAATAAATAACAAAATGCTTCTATTTAAAATTAAAATGCATCCATTCATATTTCAATTTTGACCTTTATATCTCGTTAATAAATTGTGTGTGTGTTGTGTATGTATATTTTTTATATATATATATATATATATATATATATATATATAATAGAAGGCACTCTCTGATTTAATAAACAACTTTGTTAGAAAGGCCAGAGAGTGCCTTCTATTCCCTATCTATTGAACCGCTGGCACCCTGGCAGATGATGATTAAGGTGTGAGTGCTCTTTTCTGGACGTTATATATATAGGAAGGAGTGAATGCTCCGAAAACGTTTACATTAAAGTTTGCTGTGTGTTAAATCCAGAGAGTGCAATTATTGGACTTTTGTTTTATATATATATATATATATATATATATATATATATATATATATATATATATATATTATTTTTTATTGTGAACACAGCCTTGAATGAACTTGGCTTGCTCTTTACTTGCTTTGCTCAGGCCTTGAGAGAATTAAAGTTTTTGCCTTACGTGATATTGATATATAAACTAAACTAAGAGTTAAAAAATATAGTCTTTATTATATTAAACTAATTCCTTCCTACTCTGTAATCAGGGTTTAGCCGGTTATTAGCAGAAATGTTAATCACCAATATCTATAATTAATAAAAGAATGCTCTACTAGATTTGTTGTCTAGCTACTTCCTCAGGGGTGTGGTTAAGTCCCCAGGAGGTATCTGGGAAAACTACCAATTTACTGATAGAGTCTGCAATACACTGTGTAATATTCACTAAAAGCCCCTGTGTTTTTTCCCCGGCTCTCAAGCTTCAACTATTCCTATTCACTATAGAATGTAGAGCTTCTGTTTATAAAATAACATGGGAAATGGTAAATCTAGAGAAAATGTAAAAGGCTCTTAGTGAATTAAACTCACTATCTATAACTAAAAGGTATATAGATCCGGGTTGTATAATCAAATTATGAAACAAGCTGAGTGCTCATGGATGTTTAGACAAAGATGTAGTGAACAAGTATATTTTAACCTACAGAAAAAAGTGCTATACGCGATATATTGGATAAACTCACAGCTGAATGAAGTACAAGCAGTAGCAACAACCGTTGTTTGTATCTAAACTATTATTAAATACTAGTCCTAAAGCCCGTTCACACGGGCCATTTTTTGCAGTACAGCGGTCCCACCCCTTCCGCTCTCTCCCTCTCTTTTGCTCTCTCTCTCTCTCCCCCTCTCTTTTGCTCTCTCTCTCCCCCCTCTCTTTTGCGCTCTCTCCCCCCCCTCTCTTTTATGCTCTCTCCCCTCTATTTTGCGCTCTCTCTCCCCCATCTCTTTTGAGCTCTCTCTCTCCCCTCCTCTCTTTTGCGCTCTCTTCCTCTCTCTTTTGCACTCTCTCTGTCCCCCCTCTCTTTTGCGCTCTCTCCCCCCCTCTCTTTTGAGCTCTCTCTCTCCCCCCTCTCTTTTGCGCTCTCACCACCCCTCTCTTTTATGCTCTCTCTGTCCCCCCTCTCTTTTGCGCTCTCTCTCCCCCCATCTCTTTTGCGCTCTCTCTCTCCCCCTCTATCTTTTGCTGTCTCTCTCCACCCTCTCTTTTGCTGTCTCTCTCCCCCCTCTCTTTTGCCGTCTCTCTTCCCCTGTCTCTTTTGCGCTCTCTCCCCCCTCTTTTTATGCTCTCTCTCTCCCCCTCTTTTGCGCTCTCTCTCTCCCCCCTCTCTTTTGCTGTCTCTCTCCCCCCCCTCTCTTTTGCTGTCTCTCTCCCCCTCTCTCTTTTGCTGTCTCTCTCCCCCTCTCTCTTTTGCTGTCTCTCTCCCCCTCTCTCTTTTGCTGTCTCTCTCCCCCTCTCTCTTTTGCTGTCTCTCTCCCCTCTCTCTTTTGCTGTCTCTCTCCCCCTCTCTCTTTTGCTGTCTCTCTCCCCCTCTCTCTTTTGCTGTCTCTCTCCCCCTCTCTCTTTTGCTATCTCTCCCCCCTCTCTTTTGCTGTCTCTATCCCCCCCTCTCTTTTGCTGTCTCTATCCCCCCCTCTCTTTTGCTGTGTCTCTCCCTACTCTCTTTTGCTTTCTCTCTCCCCTTCTCTCTTTTGCTGTCTCTCTCCCCCTCTCTTTTGCTGTCTCTCTCCCCCTCTCTCTATCCCCCTTCTACTGCTCTCTCTATTCACCCTCTTCTGTTCTCTCTCCCCCTCTCTTTTGAGCTCTCTCTCTCCCCTCCTCTCTCTCTCTCCCCCTCTCCTCTCTCTCTCCCCCCCCTCTCTCTCTCTCCCCCCCCTCTCTCTCTCTCCCCCTCTCTCTCTCTCTCTCTCTCTCCCCCTCTCTCCCCCCCCCTCTCTCTCTCTCTCCCCCCTCTCTCTCTCTCTCTCCCCCCCTCTCTCTCTCCCCCTCTCTCTCTCTCTCCCCCCCCCCCTCTCTCTCTCTCCCCCTCTCTCTCTCCCCCTCTCCCTCCTCTCTCTCTCTCCCTCTCTCTATCGCGCGGCCACACCCCCTTCACTGCAATTCACGCTTGGCCACGCCCCCTTCACTGCAATTCACGCCCCCTCTCACACCCACTTCTGCCGCAGATCAGCTAGGGACTCAAAGGCCAGGTGTGTTTGTCCTCGTGCTGTCTCTGAGTTTACAGAAATTAGGACTGCGCTAGCAAAATAAAAGTGAAATAGATGCCTACAGATACAGGTGATATTCTCCAAAAAACAAAATTATAGAGGACGATTTAGACTGATTAGTGCCTGACTGGCTCCTAAATCAATACTAAAAATCTGTGGCGCTGAAAGAACAGCTAAACTATAAACTTGATGGCTTTGATAAATTCTTATAAAGTGTGACTAACTAGAAATTAAGTATATTATATATATATATATATATATATATATATGTCAAATAATAATAAATGGAGTAAAAAATGTATATAAAAATTGTATATGAAAAGAATGTCTCTACTGCGCATTACAGCTTCGGAGAAACACACTTGGCCTTTTATTATATAGGATAGTAGAATAGCATAATC
Organism: Bombina bombina; assembly: GCF_027579735.1. Lineage (NCBI taxonomy): Eukaryota > Metazoa > Chordata > Amphibia > Anura > Bombinatoridae > Bombina > Bombina bombina. The sequence continues at coordinate 620,761,356 of NC_069505.1, forward strand.
AATAAATGCGTAATATCACTTACTATGAATTTCAAGCAAGTAGTAGATATTTTACAGGCAGATTCAAAGTTACTTCCATTATCTCTTCCCCCATATAACAGCTATTAGCCAATCATAAAAGGCATTATCTATTAACTTGCATTTAAGCTAATTAGTGCTGTGTTGTGCACAATGTTATCTATATGGCCCACATGAACGAGCACTCCCCTGTTGTGAAAAGCTAATAAAAAAGCATGTGATAAGAGGCTGTCTATAGTGGCTTAGAAACAGGCAGAGATTTAGAGGTTATAAAGTATATTAATACAACAATGTGCAAAGCTGGGGAATGGGTAGTAAAAGCGTTAGCTATCTTTTTATACAATAACAATTTTAGTGTAGACTGTCCCGTTAATATTATTGCTCTTTTATTCACGATTAATTCAGGAAACATTGTGAGTTTTGCAAGTTGAACCCACAAATAGGCTGCAAGTTCCCTTATTTTGATGGGACTTATTTGGACAGAACTCCATAGATATACATTTCATTTGTATTATTATACGTATAAAGGTTACGGAAATTACAAATATCAGACTGAATTGACTCACATCTAATTATGGGGGGGACCACATCGATGAGTTGAGATTATGAAAATAATTTAAATAATGACGTTGGCTAAAAAAAAACAAGAGAATTATGAACATTGCTTTAATCAGACTATAATTCACTCACCTGCACAGGTAGATGTTGGGATTTTAATCTTCTGAATATATTTTTCTTCTTGCTCTTCCTCGTCTTCCTCTTCAATGAGTGATACAAAATCGATATCTTCCTCATAGGGATCTAGTGGTTTAAAGAGATATTTAGATTTATTCCATAGAAGAAAGTGTTTATGTGTATGATGTATTCAAAGCAAACATTAGACTAAGAATAATACGTAGAAGTGTTTTAATTATTAGTTGTTAAAATCTTTGAACATAAGTATAAAAGTTAAAGTTTCTATATAAAAAACAAACAAACTAATGGGCGCATCCATGTTTAAACCTAGGTTTTTCCCTTAATTATCTCTTTTGCTGAGCACAATCAATGATATAAAACAGGCTGTGTGGAAACCCTGTTAGTTACGTTAACAATTCTTTATGTTTGCACGCTCTCTTTTATTGCATATTTATATCCGTCTCTACTGTCTTCAGAAGAGATAGATAAGGGAAAACCTAGGTTTCAACAGAAACTCCACATTGGAACTGAGAAAAACTACCCTGGGGGCGGGGCCGGAGGGTTGTGTTGTAGAGTGCATGTGTACATGAAGCGCAATAGTAATCGTATAAGTGATTATTAATAAAAGATAACACTTTGCATAATTAAAACTGTATGCGAAGAGGATAATAATATTTGTGACCATAGGAAAATGATGAATGTATGAATGCTACAACCTCATAAAGAGGAATACTATATTGAGATTGTATGTAAGCGTGAATATATTAATTGCACAATTATGTATGCTGCTATGACTAAGTATGACTAAGTATGACTAAGCCGAATGGAGTCAGAAATCGGCTGGCTGGGTAACCCCCACGAGGACGCCTCAGTGCACACAGAGAGAATGTTAGAATGACTGAGAAGTGTGTTTGTCCTTTTACTGAAGACTGATGCTTATTCTGATATTATACTATTCACAACCTCCGGTACCCCGGCCTGTTCATGTTTTTAAAGGGATAAGAAAGTCACAATTAAACCTGCATGATTCAGATAGAGGATGTAATTTTAAGACACTTTTAAAAATTCACTTCTATTTTCAAATCTGCTTTGTTCTCTTGGTATCACTTGTTGAAAAATAATATGCACATATTACTAGTGGGAGCTAGCTGCTAATTGGTGCCTGCACATTTGTCTCTTATAATTGGATAACAAGATATGTTCAGCTAACTGCAAGTAGTGCAATACTGTTCCTTCAGCAAAGGATAACAAGAGAATGAAGCACATTTGATAATAGAAGTAAATTGGAAAGTTGTTTAAAATTGTATGTTCTATCCAAATCATCAGACATTTTTGGGGTTTCCTGTCCCTTTAATTAAGTGTTGGGATTCCACTGAATAATTGGAAGCGGTTGTGATATTCCCACTTCCTCATTTCAATTTTAGATTTATGTAATTGTTGTTGTATTTTTCAATAAAGTTTATATTTTAGCTTTTCAATGGTAACAAGAAAAGTCTGATCATTTTCATTAACCCTTTGAGTGCTGAGCACTTTCCCACCTGGGTGCTAAGCTGGATTTGAGGTGTTTTTATTTTTTTAAATATATTTTTTTTAAAACTTTTTTTCTTTTTCTTTCAGATCCCCAAGACTTATACCGTTGGAAAGGTTAGGCGATTATCTTTCCAACGGTTGGTCTTGGGGCGTCTGTAGATGCTTAGATGCCTGAGATACAGGCTTCTAAGCAGCATGCCCCATTTCCCTATACTGTCTTTTTGTATTTGTTAAATAAAGTTTGCGCAGTGATGTCATCACGTCATTGCGCGTGACGTCACCGCACGAAACGTGAAGCCCCGGCGATGCCTGTCACTATATCGGGGTAGGAGCCCCCAGCTCTCCCTCAAGGTGGGAGAGTGCTAGTGACGGCTCTGAGCCGTCGTTAGCACCTGACTGAGACAATTTGCTACAGCTCAGAGTCATCATTAGCACTCAAAGGGTTAAGGAAGAAAAACCCGGACTGTATCTTCACAAACAGCGAGTGATGTTGGCTGCTTTTAGGGTACGTAGCAAAGTATCAAGCTGTGTAGGGAGTGGGAATTACGTCCGTATACAAATCTGATATCAGGACGGCTGAAACAGAAACGTTTGTTCTCTTTAATTACTTTAGCTGCTAAATTTTTAATATGTCAATGGCAGATTTAATAAATGTGCAATTCTTTATCAAAAAAGAAACAATGTCCTGAAAGACAAAGAAGAAGACGCGCCTTATGGTGCAGTATCTATGGAACGATACAGTAGCGTGTGAATTAACAGCAGGGTACTCACAAAGGGAGAAACTCAAAGGGGCTCGTCTTCAATTATGTCATGACTTCCGGTCCAGAGGAAAAGACGCTACCAACTGAAGTGTGATCCCCAGAGAATTTGGGGATCCATTATTGTGTAGACCTATAGTAGGTGCTACACTTCAGTCGGCAGCGTCTTTTCCTCTGGACCGGAAGTCGTGACGTCATTGGAAAAGAGCCCCTTCGAGTTCCTGCAGTCTTGACGGAGTGACTGAGTCAGCCGAGCAGCTCTGAAGCCTCGGCTTGTGAGTTATTGCACTGGATGTGCATCTCCCTTTGCGAGTACCCTGCTGTTGATTCATGCGCTACTGTATCGTTCTGTCAGGGTACCTGTGAGTAGCATTAAATAAACTACATATATATTAGATAATTTAATATTTCATGTCAACTAATATCTCCCTTGACATGAGTTGAGTGGGCTATAGCCACAACAGACCACCCCCGCCCTGTTTATGACATCAATGAAGACGAAAAGGATGAACATTTGTTCAATTAGTGAAGGCAGGTCTCTTCAAAGGGACCCCATACCAAGAATTTCCTGCCTGAAGAGTGACTCATCCTAGGACCCCTGGGGGAAGGGAGCCCAAAAGTCTATACACAGAAAAAAATTGGTTTACAGGAAAGGTAACCACTTTGCATGCAAGAGTTAATTACCCTATGCTGAGTTTAATACACAGAACCCTAGACTCCTCGTCTGACTTAAAGGTATCTAAGAAAGTATTTTAAAAACATGTACTTAGATCTGATAATTATGCAATTTATTTCTTTCAATTTCAAATACTCAGATTGTATTAAAAATATCTATATATATGTACTGATCTGAAAATTATACTATATTGGAGAAATGTCTGCTGTATTGAATAATTAGCTGCATTGGTGAAATTAAAATGTGTTCCAAAATCTTAGAACAACAACACTGCTTCTTTTATTTCAGACATCTAATTAGACAGAAAATTCCCAATGCGAAGGGATACACATGCAATAAGTTGTTCAATGAATTATACCTTATTTGTGTTTTCATGCATTCAAAAGAGATGTACTAAATATGGGTTATATTTATATTGAAATGAAATTAAATGAGACTCCAATGAGCATATTTTACTATAGAATTGATAAAGATGTCATGTTTGGTTTTGACCGATACATATTCAATAGTATTAAATAATCCCATATATGCTGACCAGATAGGTTTATCAAACTAGAAAATATAAGTATATTTAATTAAAACATATAAGAGAATATGTTCCTGTAATATTTGCTAAATGTTCAACCATGGGAATATGCATTCCCAAGTGCCAATAAGGGACAAGCTTCGATTAAGGACGTAAACAAAATATCACAAATGATTAGAAAAAGAGGTGGGCTTTTATCGTGGACAAAAATCTTGGCACAAGAAGTAAAATGGGGCTGATGCTGGCTGATCCTGGTTAAATTGACTTACTGACTTAAACTGCTGCCTTGGAAATAATAAGTTTTGTAAGACAATATTGGGCCTAACATTTACTTCCAGACTTGTGCATTCTCTCTTATATAACGGTGAAAAGAATTTGTCTGGAAAAGCTGAAACTCAAATATCGGTTGCTGGTAATACATTAATGGTTATTTTATATTTTTTAATAGATTTTAGCAAAGACATTCTTTATAGCATAGTATAGCTGCAGCTGTGATCAAAAATGTATCTTATTCTTATATTTAATATTGATTAGACTAGAGTAGTAAGTGTACCGGTGTTAAATATTATTATTATTAAGAAAGGATTTATATATTTTTATGTCATAAGTTAATTGCAGTTATTGTGATATATTTTAGAATTTGTTTTATTGTGGCTAAATAAGAAGTTATTTCATGTTAGATTAATTGGTATGTGTTTAATTGGTAGTACTGTGTAGCAATCTCTGGGTTTAAGTGAGGTATATTAGGTTATATTGGGTTGAAAATAGTGAATTCTATTTCCCTGGAAATTCCATTAGACTTATTGAATTAGAGTTGTTGGCTAATTATAGATTGTTCTGGTATACTCATCTGTGATACTTTAATAGGCGATTCATTTGGAGCTAGGTTAATTTATAGTAATATATGTTATGGTTTGCCTTGTACAGAATATTGACATATATAATTGATTATATAATTGATTCATAATCTATTTTCTACATAAATATATTCAATGTGTCTATAAAGCTTAACTGATTAGAACTAAGGATTAAATAATTTTTTTTAATAAAAACATTGTTATGTAAATATATAAACAAACACATTGGAGGTTACTGCTGAGGTATATTTATATTTCCGTTTTAACATCGTCCTATCACCATTGGATATATTGGGGACTTTTTAATATTTGATTTGCCCTGTTCTAACAATGTGTTTATACTGTTCTAATATTGAAGTATATAGTATAACTACTGTATATATTCTAACTGTATATCACATCTGTGACTTGCATTTGGGCCATTACAACTATACCTTTTGCATTTATAGTGTGCGCACCTCTAACACAATATTTGTATTCATATTGTAGCTTTTCTTTATTATTTATAGTGTTTTGTTTTGGGCACACTGTACCTTTAATATTTGGTTATGTCCTGTACAACATGGTTGTATATCTGGCTCATCCATTTTATTTTATTTTTTTAATTTCTTGACTTTATTTAGAAATTGTAGGTGTACAATTCTTAATGTACAGAACAATTTTAATCTCAAACATATGACGTGACTTACAAAACGTGTCAGTCGTGCATTAACTATAAAACACAGGAATGGACCACACTCTCAGACCCGACAGGGTACACCTCATAAGTCACTGTAAACTCCACAGCCCTGAACACTGATAGACAGCTGTACAGTCCCCAGCAACACAGGCAGTTAACCCCTGAGCAGCCTGAGTGACAGGCTCAAAGGGAAACTTACAAAAATGATCAACAACACACACAGACAACCTGGCACTCACCAGTTGGCACATAGCATTGTTTAAAAGCAAAAATGGGAGAGTCAGTTGCATTTGGTACCAAACGGTTTAAGCCCAGGACCACGTCAAGGTCTCTCCCCTCCTGGGACCCTAACCAACAGCCACACAATGCATGTCTTTAAGCTAAACAACTGGGAACCACCCGGGTGACACAGACATTGCTGTGTGCCTGCTGGTGAGCGCCAGGTCTTCTGTGTGTTGAGTCGTACATAAACTAACCGTAACCTCAAACAGTCAAGTAACAGAACAGAATAGGAACTAAAGTCACCATTGCTAAGTTTGCTCAGAAGTCGGTAGGTAACGTAAATATATTTCATTCCAGAAGCAGGCTCGCTATTACTGTAACACTTCTATATACCTGGAGATAAAGTCCATCAATGAGTCTTAAATCATTTTAACTTCACAACTGGACTCGTTCACCATTTGTATTACCTTGTAACTGTCATAACTAGACAGACAAAGATGCTGCTTTAAAAGGAAGTTAAACCTAATTATTTTTCTTTCATGACTCAGATAGAGAATACAACTTTAAACAACTTTCTAATTTACGTCTATTGTCATTGTTTGATCTCTTGGTATCTTTGGTTGAAAAGCATGCACGTAAGCTCATGCAAGTGCATGTGTCTGGCAGCAGTTTTAGCAGCACTATTTCCTGTAGTGCTCCTGATGCCTACTTAAGTATCTCTTCAACACAGAATATCACAGGAACAAAGCAAATGTGATAATATAAGTAGACTGTAAACTTGATATCTCCTGTCTGAATCATATCAGAGAGTGTTTGGGTTTCATATCCTTCAGCCTTTTACAACATCTCTAGGATTATGGGTTTAGGCCACTTCTGTTGATTAAATTGTGTTTTTGTTCCAATTCAAACCAACTTTATGTTCTGCTACCATGAACTTACCATAAAATTGTGTTATGTGTCTGAACAAAAAGATCAATAAAGATTAAAAAAAACGCCTAAGCTGCGTTACCGCGATCACTCACCTGCACAGTTTTCGGATTTGATGACGACTTTAACAACCTCCTTTTCCTCTGCCTTGGCCTCATATTCCTCAATATTTGAGTTATCGTCTAGATTTTCTGCAGGAAGATCTGTAAATCCCAAAAGATTTACATCAGCTTTGTACAATATTTGTTTCTCTATCTGTATGGTTTATTCTAAAGTCTCCATTGTATCTTCTTCCCACCTTCTTTGTCCAATAATTTTACCATTTACATACACTGATTATTTCATGTAATACACTGGCATAATGATCACGTGTATAACAAGCCGACAATGCAAAAGAGCTTACTCAGAATTTTAAAATGAGCAATAGATTTTATTTTTTAACAAATTAGTTTGCTCCCCAAGTATCATGTGACAACCATCAGCCAATCACAAACTAGTATATGTACAAACTGTGCACTCCTACACATGCTCAGTAGGAGCCGGTGCCTCATAAAGTGTGCATATACAGTAACTGTATCATGTGACAGCCATCAGCCAATCCCAGACTAGTATATGTACACACTGTGAACTCTTGCACATGCTCAGTAGGAGTGTGCATATAAATAGACTGTGCACTTTTTGATAATGGAAGTAAAATTGAAAAGTTTAAAACTGCTGCTCTATCTGAATCATGAAAGTTTAATTTTAGCTTTAGTTTCCCTTTAAGGAACATGAAACCCATTTTTTTTCCTCTTAGGATTCAGATAAAAAACACAATTTTAAACAATTTTCTAATTTACTTCTGTTATAAAATGTGCTTCATTCTCTTGTTATCTTTTGCTGAAGGAGCAGCAATGCACTACTGAGAGTTAGCTGACCACATCTAGTGAGCCAATCACAAGAGACAAGTGTATACAGGCACCAATCACCAGTTAGCTCACTCTAGTGTGGGATATGTACATATTATTTGTCAACAATGAATACCAAGAGAACGAAGCACACTTGAAAATAGAAGTGAATATAAAAGGGTCTTAAAATGACCTGCTCTATCTGTATCATGCAAGTTTAATGTTGGCTTTAGTGTCCCTTTAAGTAATGATACATCTTAGCAATAAGAAAATTTATGCTTACCTGATAAATTTATTTCTTTTTTGACACGATGAGTCCACGGATCATCTTAATTACTAATGGGATATTCACCTCCTGGTCAGCAGGAGGAGGCAAAGAGCACCACAGCAGAGCTGTTAAATAGCTCCTCCCTTCCCTCCCACTCCAGTCATTCGACCGAAGTTAGGAAGAGAAAGGAAAAGCCAAGGTGCAGAGGTGTCTGAAGTTTACAATAACCCACAACCTGTCTAAAAGAACAGGGCGGGTCGTGGACTCATCGTGTCAAAAAAGAAATACATTTATCAGGTAAACATAAATGTTCTTTTCTTTTTTAAGACACAAGTCCACGGATCATCTTAATTACTAATGGAATTCAATACCCAAGCTAGAGTACACAGATGATACAGGAGGGACAAGACAGGGAACCTAAACGGAAGGCACCACTGCACGAAGAATCTTTCTCCCAAAAACAGCCGCAGCTGAGGCAAAAATGTAAAATTTGTAAAATTTTGAAAAAGTATGAAGAGAGGACCAAGTTGCAGCCTTGCAAATCTGTTCCACAGAAGCTTCATTTTTGAATGCCCACGAGGAAGCAACAGCCCTTGTGGAATGAGCCGTAACCCTCTCTGCTGTCCAGTAGTCTCATATGCAAAACGTATGATACTCTTCAGCCAAAAAGAAAGAGAAGTAGCCGTAGCTTTCTGACCCTTACGTTTTCCAGAGAAAATTACAAACAAAGAAGAAGACTGACGAAAGTCTTTAGTCGCCTGAATATTAAAACTTTAAGGCACGGACCACGTCAAAATTGTACATAAGACGTTCCTTCTGAGAGGAAGGATTAGGACGAGAGGAAGGATTAGGACACAAAGAAGGAACGACAATCTCCTGATTAATGTTTCGATCTGAAACCACTTTAGGAAGAAATCCTAATTTAGTCCGTAAAACTACCCTATCTGAGTGGAAAATAAGGTAAGGAGACTCGTACTGCAAAGCCGAGAGCTCTGATACTCCTCGAGCTGAAGAAATAGCAACAAGAAATAAAACTTTCCAAGATAACAACTTGATATCTAAGGAATGCATAGGCTCAAATGGAGCCCCTTGAAGAACTCTGAGAACTAAATTAAGATTCCAAGGAGGAGTAACTGGTTTGAACACAGGCCTGATCCTAACTAGGGCCTTACAAAAGGATTCTACATCTGGGACATTCACCAGATTTTGTGAAATAAAATAGAGCCGAAATTTGACCCTTTAGGGAACTTGTCGATAAACCCTTCTCCAAACCTTCTTGGAGAAAAGACAAAATTCTAAGAATCCTAACTCTACTCCATGATCCCTTGGATTCACACCAATAGAGATATTTACGCCAAATCTTATAGTAAATCCTCCTAGTTACAGGTTTACGGGCCTGAACCATGGTCTCTATGACCGAGTCAGAAAACCCCCGCTTGGATAAGATTAAGCGTTCAATCTCCAAGCAGTCGGCTTCAAAGAAACTAGATATGGGTGAAGGAAGGGCCCCTGAATCAGAAGGTCCTTCCTCAACGGAAGTCTCCAAGGTGACAGAAAAGCCATCTCCACCAGATCTGCATACCAAATCCTGCGAGGCCAGGCCGGTGCTATGAGGATCATCAAAGCCCTCTCCTGTTTGATTCGAGCAATTACCCCAGGAAGAAGAGCAAACGGAGGAAACAGGTATGCTAGAATGAAGTTCCAAGGAACCGCCAGGGCATCTATCAGTTCCGCCTGGGGATCCCTGAACCTCGAACCGTAGCTAGGGAGCTTGGCATTCTGTGGAGATGCCATGAGATCCAACTCTGGCTGACCCCATTTGAGAATAAGGCTGGAGAACACTTCTGGATGGAGTTCCCACTCCCCCAGATGAAAGGTCTGTCTGCTCAGAAAGTCCGCCTTTCAGTTGTCCACCCCTGGGATGTGGATCAACGACAGGTAGCAAGAATGGGCCTCCGCCCACTGAATTATCTTGGTTACTTCTGTCATCGCTAAGGAACTCCTCGTTCCTCCCTGATGATTGATGTAGGCTACTGAAGTTATGTTGTCCGAATGGAACCTGATAAACTTGGCCGAGGCTAACTGAGGCCAGGCCAGAAGAGCATTGAAGATCGCTCTCAGTTCCAGGATGTTTATAGGAAGAACAGACTCTGACTGAGTCCAAGTCCCTGAGCCTTTAGAGAGCCCCAGACAGCTCCCCACTCTAAAAGGCTGGCATCTGAATATCGTCCAGATAAGGCGCCCCCCCAATGCCTTGTGGTCGGAGAACCACCAGGAGAGACCCCAGAACCTTTGTAAATATTCTTGGAGCCGTGGCCAGACCGAAAGGCAGAGCCACGAACTGCAAGTGCTTGTCCTGGAAGGCAAACCTTAGGAACTTGTGATGATCCCTGTGAATGGGAACATGTAGATACGCATCCTTTAAATCCACTGTTGTCATAAATTGACCCTCTTGGATCAATGGGAGAATGGAAAGTATAGTTTCCATCTTGAAGGATGGAACTCTGAGAAATTTGTTTAGACTCTTGAGATCTAAAATTAGTCTGAAGGTTCCCTCCTTTTTTGGGGACCACAAACAGGTTGGAATAAAAACCCTGACCTTGTTCCTGTACTGGGACGGGAACAATCACTCCCATGATAGAAAGGTATTTTACACAATGTAAGAACGCCTCTTTCTTTATCTGGTCTGCAGATAATCTTGAAAGTCGAAACCTGCCTCTGGGAGGAAAACTCTTGAACACCAATTTGTATCCCTGGGACACTATCTCTATTGACCAGGGATCCTGAGCGTCCAGAACCCAAGTTTGAACAAAGGATAGTCTGCCCCCTACCAGATCTGGACCCGGATCGGGGGCATGCCCTTCATGCAGTCTTGGAATCAGCAGCAGGCTTCTTGGACTGTTTGGGCTTGTTCCAAGACTGGTTGGGTCTCTATGCAGGCTTGGATTGTTCCTGCTTAGAGGAGGAAGAAGAAGAATTTCCCTTGAAATTTTGAAAGGTACGAAAATTATTCAGTCGTCCCTTTTGCTTGTTTCTCTTATCCTGAGGGAGTAGATGACCCTTGCCTCCCGATATATCAGAAATAATTTCCGTCAAGTCAGGACCAAACAAGGTCTTCCCCTTGTAAGGAATCGCTAGAAGCTTAGACTTAGATGACACGTCCGCAGACCAAAGTTTTAACCATAGGACGCGGGCTAGGACAGAGAAACCTGAACTTTTAGCTGCCAGTTTGATCATTTGAAGAGAAGCGTCTGTAATGAAGGAATTAATGAAGGAATTAGCTAGCTTCAGAGCTTTTATCCTGTCTTATTGCCGTATTGCTCCAGACTTGATAAAGGAAGGAACTCTTCCGAAAGCTTGTCAACTTATAAATGTATAGTTAGTCCAATAAAAAAAGTATCATTGCTCAATGCAATACTCTTGTTATTTTGATATCTAAATCTCTGGACTAACACGGCTACTCCAATCAACGTCACAAAAATGTAAATATGCAATGAAAACTTTAATTTTTACACAAAATTTTTTTATCAAAAAAAGTTACTGTTTCTTTAAATTTTAAAGTGTAACTTTTTTACTGCGTGCGAGAAAAAGTACAAAACAACGTTGTCAAACAGCTATAGACTAAAAATAAAGACACCCCCACACCTCAGCAGCTATGAAAGGTGCGCAATCTAGATGATCCGCCCATCGTTAGCATGGCTAAGCGCAACAACACACTCCTGGCCGTTATAGCTATGGTAAATAACGCCATAGTAATAAAAAACACCATAATTATGCTTTCTCCCAGCCCCAGTGCCTGTAACATGCTGTCTGGTCCTCTCAGACCCTCAGAGTTTATATGTCGCAAGCGCTTATACGTTATATTGTGCAACCATAAGCCTTATGTGAAATGTAATGAAGTGTAATAAAAGTGCTCTTTTTCCTCTAAGTGTCCCAGGAAAAATAAACAAGCACTTACCTCATATATCTGCCTGACAGCAAAGGCAGTTCAGCAGGTTTGAGGAGTCCTATCCCCCACATGGACCTCTGAAGAAAATGAAATTCCTGATTAAATATGCCTCAGGTTTTCAGGGTTACGGCAGCAAACAAATATGGGAGGCGCAGTGAGAATTATGTCCCACAAGTTCCCATTGTTTTAAAGCCACCAAGGCTCTACTGAAGAGACTGATATGGACTACGGCTACACCCCAGGACAAAGCAGCACAATCTTGCACTACTTTAAAAATAATAAACTCGATTGAAGAATCTAACACCTCACTTTACCACTTCCTATCACTAACGCAGGCAAAGAGAATAACTGGAGTGGGAGGGAAGGGAGGAGCTATTTAACAGCTCTGCTGCTCTTTGTCTCCTCCTGCTGACCAGGAGGTGAATATCCCATTAGTAATTAAGATGATCCGTGGACTCATCGTGTCTTAAAAAGAAACACTCCTGATCAGTGTCACAAGCACCAAATTGCTCTTTTATACCATTGGATTAGAGTTGCTAAGTAACATAATCAGCGACTCTACATTACCAAGTTGCTGAACGATTAATGACAATGAGTAGAGTTGCGCTTAACACCAAATAACATTTATGTACAGTTGTGAGACACAATACGGAAACTTGTAGACTTCACAACGGTCAGATAGTTTAACGCTTTGTGTCTGAAAGTTGTCACAACTAATGGAAACGACCATATTGTCCTGTACATTTGGTTACCCCATCCAGCCAATCAGATGCGATACCAGGGAATGTAATATATCTTCGCTATCAGAGGGCGATATACAGATAGATATGTACCACACCGTTTCATTACAGCGGCAATATCTTAGGCTTATTTAGTGCTCCCTTTTCAGCGGCAATATCTTAGGCTAATTTAGTTCTCCCTTTTCAGCGGCAATATCTTAGGCTTATTTAGTTCTCCCTTTACAGCAGCAATATCTTAGGCTTAGTTAGTTCTCCCTTTACAGCAGCAATATCTTAGGCTTATTTAGTTCTCCCTTTTCAGCGGCAATATCTTAGGCTAATTTAGTTCTCCCTTTTCAGCGGCAATATCTTAGGCTTATTTAGTTCTCCCTTTACAGCAGCAATATCTTAGGCTTAGTTAGTTCTCCCTTTTCAGCAGCAATATCGTAGGCTTAGTTAGTTCTCCCTTTACAGCGGCAATATCTTAGGCTTATTTAGTTCTCCCTTTTCAGCGGCAATATCTTAGGCTTATTTAGTTCTCCCTTTTCAGCGGCAATATCGTAGGCTTATTTAGTTCTCTCTTTACAGCGGCAATATCTTAGGCTTATTTAGTTCTCTCTTTTCAGCGGCAATATCTTAGGCTTATTTAGTTCTCCCTTTTCAGCGGCAATATCTTAGGCTTATTTAGTTCTCCCTTTTCAGCGGCAATATCTTAGGCTTATTTAGTTCACCCTTTTCAGCTGCAATATCTTAGGCTTATTTAGTTCTCCCTTTTCAGCGGCAATATCTTAGGCTTATTTAGTTCACCCTTTTCAGCTGCAATATCTTAGCCTTATTTAATTCTCTCTTTTCAGCGGCAATATCTTAGGTTAATTTAGTTCTCCCTTTTCAGAGGCAATATCTTAGGCTTATTTAGTTCTCCCTTTACAGCGACAATATCTTAGGCTTATTTAGACCTCCCTTTTCAGCGGCAATATCTTAGGCTTATTTAGTTCTCCCTTTTCAGCAGCAATATCGTAGGCTTATTTAGTTCTCTCTTTTCAGCGGCAATATTTTAGGCTTATTTAGTTCTCCCTTTTCAGCGGCAATATCGTAGGCTTATTTAGTTCTCTCTTTACAGCGGCAATATCTTAAGCTTATTTAGTTCTCTCTTTTCAGCTGCAATATCTTAGGCTTATTTAGTTCTCCCTTTTCAGCGGCAATATCTTAGGTTTATTTAGTTCTCCCTTTACAGCAGCAATATCTTAGGCTTATTTAGTTCTCTCTTTTCAGCGGCAATATCTTAGGCTTATTTAGTTCTCCCTTTACAGCGGCAATATCTAAGGCTTATTTAGTTCTCCTTTTTCAGCGGTAATATCTTAGGCTTAGTTAGTTCTCCCTTTACAGCACCAATATCTTAGGCTTATTTAGTTCTCCCTTTTAAGCTGCAATATTTTAGGCTTATTTAGTTCTCCCTTTTCAGCGGCAATATCTTAGGCTTATTTAGTTCTCCCTTTTCAGCGGCAATATCTTAGCCTTATTTAGTTCTCTCTTTTCAGCGGCAATATTTTAGGCTTATTTAGTTCTCCCTTTTCAGCAGCAATATCTTAGGCTTATTTAGTTCTCCCTTTTCAGCGGCAATATCGTAGGCTTATTTAGTTCTCTCTTTACAGCGGCAATATCTTAGGCTTATTTAGTTCTCCCTTTTCAGCAGCAATATCTTAGGCTTATTTAGTTCTCCCTTTTCAGCGGCAATATCGTAGGCTTATTTAGTTCTCTCTTTACAGCGGCAATATCTTAGGCTTATTTAGTTCTCTCTTTTCAGCGGCAATATCTTAGGCTTATTTAGTTCTCCCTTTTCAGCGGCAATATCTTAGGCTTATTTAGTTCTCCCTTTACAGCAGCAATATCTTAGGCTTATTTAGTTCTCCCTTTTCAGCGGCAATATCTTAGGATTATTTAGTTCTCCCTTTACAGCGGCAATATCTTAGGCTTATTTAGTTCTCCCTTTTCAGCTGCAATATCTTAGGCTTATTTAGTTCTCCCTTTTCAGCGGCAATATCTTAGGCTTATTTAGTTCTCCCTTTTCAGCGGCAATATCTTAGGCTTATTTAGACCTCCCTTTTCAGCGGCAATATCTTAGGCTTATTTAGTTCTCCCTTTTCAGCGGCAATATCGTAGGCTTATTTAGTTCTCTCTTTACAGCGGCAATATCTTAAGCTTATTTAGTTCTCTCTTTTCAGCTGCAATATCTTAGGCTTATTTAGTTCTCCCTTTTCAGCGGCAATATCTTAGGTTTATTTAGTTCTCCCTTTACAGCAGCAATATCTTAGGCTTATTTAGTTCTCTCTTTTCAGCGGCAATATCTTAGGCTTATTTAGTTCTCCCTTTACAGCGGCAATATCTTAGGCTTATTTAGTTCTCCTTTTTCAGCGGTAATATCTTAGGCTTAGTTAGTTCTCCCTTTACAGCACCAATATCTTAGGCTTATTTAGTTCTCCCTTTTAAGCTGCAATATTTTAGGCTTATTTAGTTCTCCCTTTTCAGCGGCAATATCTTAGGTTTATTTAGTTCTCCCTTTTCAGAGGCAATATCTTAGACTTATTTAGTTCTCCCTTTACAGCGGCAATATCTTAGGCTTATTTAGTTCTCCCTTTTCAGCGGCAATATCTTAGGCTTATTTAGTTCTCCCTTTTCAGCGGCAATATCTTAGCCTTATTTAGTTCTCTCTTTTCAGCGGCAATATTTTAGGCTTATTTAGTTCTCCCTTTTCAGCAGCAATATCTTAGGCTTATTTAGTTCTCCCTTTTCAGCGGCAATATCGTAGGCTTATTTAGTTCTCTCTTTACAGCGGCAATATCTTAGGCTTATTTAGTTCTCCCTTTTCAGCAGCAATATCTTAGGCTTATTTAGTTCTCCCTTTTCAGCGGCAATATCGTAGGCTTATTTAGTTCTCTCTTTACAGCGGCAATATCTTAGGCTTATTTAGTTCTCTCTTTTCAGCGGCAATATCTTAGGCTTATTTAGTTCTCCCTTTTCAGCGGCAATATCTTAGGCTTATTTAGTTCTCCCTTTACAGCAGCAATATCTTAGGCTTATTTAGTTCTCCCTTTTCAGCGGCAATATCTTAGGATTATTTAGTTCTCCCTTTACAGCGGCAATATCTTAGGCTTATTTAGTTCTCCCTTTTCAGCTGCAATATCTTAGGCTTATTTAGTTCTCCCTTTTCAGCGGCAATATCTTAGGCTTATTTAGTTCTCCCTTTTCAGCGGCAATATCTTAGGCTTATTTAGACCTCCCTTTTCAGCGGCAATATCTTAGGCTTATTTAGTTCTCCCTTTTCAGCGGTAATATCTTAGGCTTAGTTAGTTCTCCCTTTACAGCAGCAATATCTTAGGCTTATTTAGTTCTCCCTTTTAAGCTGCAATATCTTAGGCTTATTTAGACCTCTCTTTTCAGCGGCAATATCTTAGGCTTATTTAGTTCTCCCTTTACAGCGGCAATATCTTAGGCTTATTTAGTTCTCCCTTTTCAGCGGTAATATCTTAGGCTTATTTAGTTCTCCCTTTTCAGCGGTAATATCTTAGGCTTATTTAGTTCTCCCTTTACAGCGGCAATATCTTAGGCTTATTTAGTTCTCCCTTTTCAGCGGTAATATCTTAGGCTTATTTAGTTCTCCCTTTACAGCGGCAATATCTTAGGCTTATTTAGTTCTCCCTTTTCAGCGGCAATATCTTAGGCTTATTTAGTTCTCCCTTTTCAGCGGCAATATCTTAGGCTTATTTGGTTCTCCCTTTTCAGCGGCAATATCTTAGGCTTATTTAGTTTTCCCTTTTCAGCGGCAATATCTTAGGCTTATTTAGTTCTCCCTTTTCAGCGGCAATATCCCCAGAGGCAGAACTTTTTTTCACTTTCTGCGATGAGATTTTTTTTCGTGAACATTTTTCTGCACGCGAGTTTTATATAAAATTCAATTTTAAATTATTTAGTTACACTAAAGCACCAGTTCAGTTGCAATGTGTTGGTTAAATGGAGAATAACGCAATTTTTAAAGTTTTATAATATAGTGCAGAAGTTGAAAATTGCATTAGAAATTAGCTGCAGAAAAAAAAAAAAGAAATTGTAAAATGTCTCTTGAATAAATTAGTTTCCTTTTCTCTCTAACATAGAAATGTAGTAATAAAATAGGTGCATTGCTCATACGAATGTCTTAGGGGGTGAGTTTGAAAAAATATGAGAGACAGTCAATAATAAATGCACTGCTGCTTTGCAGTGCTACTGCATATTTTACTGTTCACTTCAAACAGCACTTTGCTCTGGATACATTGTAATAAGGAAAACTTACACAGTGCAGCAAGAGCAAAGCGCTGTTTGAAGAGAACAGTCTAATTTGGAGCAGCACTGCAAAGAAAGAGTGCTAACAGTTCCTGTATGTGTCCTTTTCTTTCTGCAGACATGATGCATTTTCTGCGATGACATCTCAGATCACTGCATGTTCTGTCTTGGGGGCAATATCTTAGCCTTATTTAGTTCTCCCTTTTCAGCGGCAATATCTTAGGCTTATTTAGTTCTCCCTTTTCAGCGGCAATATCTTAGGCTTATTTAGTTCTCCCTTTTCAGCGGCAATATCTTAGGCTTATTTAGTTCTCCCTTTTCAGCGGCAATATCTTAGGCTTATTTAGTTCTCTCTTTACAGCGGCAATATCTTAGGCTTATTTAGTTCTCCCTTTTCAGCGGCAATATCTTAGGCTTATTTAGTTCTCCCTTTTCAGCGGCAATATCTTAGCCTTATTTAGACCTCCCTTTTCAGAGGCAATATCTTAGCCTTATTTAGACCTCCCTTTTCAGAGGCAATATCTTAGCCTTATTTAGACCTCCCTTTTCAGAGGCAATATCTTAGCCTTATTTAGTTCTCTCTTTACAGCGGCAATATCTCAGCCTTATTTAGTTCTCTCTTTACAGCGGCAATATCTTAGCCTTATTTAGTTCTCTCTTTACAGCGGCAATATCTTAGGCTTATTTAGACCTCCCTTTTCAGAGGCAATATCTTAGCCTTATTTAGTTCTCTCTTTACAGCGGCAATATCTCAGCCTTATTTAGACCTCCCTTTACAGCAGCAATATCTTAGCCTTATTTAATTCTCCCTTTTCAGCTGCAATATCTTAGGCTTATTTAGACCTCCCTTTTCAGCTGCAATATCTTAGGCTTATTTAGACCTCCCTTTACAGCAGCAATATCTTAGACTTATTTAATTCTCCCTTTTCAGCGGCAATATCTTAGGTTTATTTAGTTCTCCTGTTACAGCGGCAATATCTTAGGCTTATTTAGTTCTCCCTTTACAGCGGCAATATCTTAGGCTTATTTAGACCTCCCTTTTCAGCTGCAATATCTTAGGCTTATTTAGTTCTCCCTTTTCAGCGGCAATATCTTAGGCTTATTTAGTTCTCCCTTTTCAGCGGCAATATCTTAGCCTTATTTAGACCTCCCTTTTCAGAGGCAATATCTTAGCCTTATTTAGTTCTCTCTTTACAGCGGCAATATCTCAGCCTTATTTAGTTCTCTCTTTACAGCGGCAATATCTTAGCCTTATTTAGTTCTCTCTTTACAGCGGCAATATCTTAGGCTTATTTAGACCTCCCTTTACAGCAGCAATATCTTAGCCTTATTTAATTCTCCCTTTTCAGCTGCAATATCTTAGGCTTATTTAGACCTCCCTTTACAGCAGCACTATCTTAGACTTATTTAATTCTCCCTTTTCAGCGGCAATATCTTAGGTTTATTTAGTTCTCCTGTTACAGCGGCAATATCTTAAGCTTATTTAGACCTCCCTTTTCAGCGGCAATATCTTAGGCTTATTTAGACCTCCCTTTTCAGCGGCAATATCTTAGGCTTATTTAGTTCTCCCTTTTCAGCGGCAATATCTTAGCCTTATTTAGTTCTCTCTTTACAGCGGCAATATCTTAGCCTTATTTAGTTCTCCCTTTACAGCGGCAATATCTTAGGCTTATTTAGTTCTCCCTTTACAGCGGCAATATCTTAGCCTTATTTAGTTCTCTCTTTTCAGCTGCAATATCTTAGGCTTATTTAGACCTCCCTTTTCAGCGGCAATATCTTAGGCTTATTTAGACCTCCCTTTTCAGCGGCAATATCTTAGGCTTATTTAGACCTCCCTTTTCAGCGGCAATATCTTAGGCTTATTTAGACCTCCCTTTTCAGCTGCAATATATTAGGCTTTTTTAGATCTCCCTTTACAGTAGCAATATCTTAGGCTTATTTAGTTCTCCCTTTTCAGCTGCAATATATTAGGCTTTTTTAGATCTCCCTTTACAGTAGCAATATCTTAGGCTTATTTAGTTCTCCCTTTACAGCAGCAATATCTTAGGCTTAGTTAGTTCTCCCTTTTCAGCAGCAATATCGTAGGCTTAGTTAGTTCTCCCTTTACAGCGGCAATATCTTAGGCTTATTTAGTTCTCCCTTTTCAGCGGCAATATCTTAGGCTTATTTAGTTCTCCCTTTTCAGCGGCAATATCGTAGGCTTATTTAGTTCTCTCTTTACAGCGGCAATATCTTAGGCTTATTTAGTTCTCCCTTTACAGCGGCAATATCTTAGGCTTATTTAGTTCTCTCTTTTCAGCGGCAATATCTTAGGCTTATTTAGTTCTCCCTTTTCAGCGGCAATATCTTAGGCTTATTTAGTTCTCCCTTTTCAGCGGCAATATCTTAGGCTTATTTAGTTCACCCTTTTCAGCTGCAATATCTTAGGCTTATTTAGTTCTCCCTTTTCAGCGGCAATATCTTAGGCTTATTTAGTTCACCCTTTTCAGCTGCAATATCTTAGCCTTATTTAATTCTCTCTTTTCAGCGGCAATATCTTAGGTTAATTTAGTTCTCCCTTTTCAGAGGCAATATCTTAGGCTTATTTAGTTCTCCCTTTACAGCGACAATATCTTAGGCTTATTTAGACCTCCCTTTTCAGCGGCAATATCTTAGGCTTATTTAGTTCTCCCTTTTCAGCAGCAATATCGTAGGCTTATTTAGTTCTCTCTTTTCAGCGGCAATATTTTAGGCTTATTTAGTTCTCCCTTTTCAGCGGCAATATCGTAGGCTTATTTAGTTCTCTCTTTACAGCGGCAATATCTTAAGCTTATTTAGTTCTCTCTTTTCAGCTGCAATATCTTAGGCTTATTTAGTTCTCCCTTTTCAGCGGCAATATCTTAGGTTTATTTAGTTCTCCCTTTACAGCAGCAATATCTTAGGCTTATTTAGTTCTCTCTTTTCAGCGGCAATATCTTAGGCTTATTTAGTTCTCCCTTTACAGCGGCAATATCTTAGGCTTATTTAGTTCTCCTTTTTCAGCGGTAATATCTTAGGCTTAGTTAGTTCTCCCTTTACAGCACCAATATCTTAGGCTTATTTAGTTCTCCCTTTTAAGCTGCAATATTTTAGGCTTATTTAGTTCTCCCTTTTCAGCGGCAATATCTTAGGTTTATTTAGTTCTCCCTTTTCAGAGGCAATATCTTAGACTTATTTAGTTCTCCCTTTACAGCGGCAATATCTTAGGCTTATTTAGTTCTCCCTTTTCAGCGGCAATATCTTAGGCTTATTTAGTTCTCCCTTTTCAGCGGCAATATCTTAGCCTTATTTAGTTCTCTCTTTTCAGCGGCAATATTTTAGGCTTATTTAGTTCTCCCTTTTCAGCAGCAATATCTTAGGCTTATTTAGTTCTCCCTTTTCAGCGGCAATATCTTAGGCTTATTTAGTTCTCTCTTTACAGCGGCAATATCTTAGGCTTATTTAGTTCTCTCTTTTCAGCGGCAATATCTTAGGCTTATTTAGTTCTCCCTTTTCAGCGGCAATATCTTAGGCTTATTTAGTTCTCCCTTTACAGCAGCAATATCTTAGGCTTATTTAGTTCTCCCTTTTCAGCGGCAATATCTTAGGCTTATTTAGTTCTCCCTTTACAGCGGCAATATCTTAGGCTTATTTAGTTCTCCCTTTTCAGCTGCAATATCTTAGGCTTATTTAGTTCTCCCTTTTCAGCGGCAATATCTTAGGCTTATTTAGTTCTCCCTTTTCAGCGGCAATATCTTAGGCTTATTTAGACCTCCCTTTTCAGCGGCAATATCTTAGGCTTATTTAGTTCTCCCTTTTCAGCGGTAATATCTTAGGCTTAGTTAGTTCTCCCTTTACAGCAGCAATATCTTAGGCTTATTTAGTTCTCCCTTTTAAGCTGCAATATCTTAGGCTTATTTAGACCTCTCTTTTCAGCGGCAATATCTTAGGCTTAGTTAGTTCTCCCTTTACAGCGGCAATATCTTAGGCTTATTTAGTTCTCCCTTTTCAGCGGTAATATCTTAGGCTTATTTAGTTCTCCCTTTTCAGCGGTAATATCTTAGGCTTATTTAGTTCTCCCTTTACAGCGGCAATATCTTAGGCTTATTTAGTTCTCCCTTTTCAGCGGTAATATCTTAGGCTTATTTAGTTCTCCCTTTACAGCGGCAATATCTTAGGCTTATTTAGTTCTCCCTTTTCAGCGGCAATATCTTAGGCTTATTTAGTTCTCCCTTTTCAGCGGCAATATCTTAGGCTTATTTAGTTCTCCCTTTTCAGCGGCAATATCTTAGGCTTATTTAGTTTTCCCTTTTCAGCGGCAATATCTTAGGCTTATTTAGTTCTCCCTTTTCAGCGGCAATATCCCCAGAGGCAGAACTTTTTTTCACTTTCTGCGATGAGATTTTTTTTCGTGAACATTTTTCTGCACGCGAGTTTTATATAAAATTCAATTTTAAATTATTTAGTTACACTAAAGCACCAGTTCAGTTGCAATGTGTTGGTTAAATGGAGAATAACGCAATTTTTAAAGTTTTATAATATAGTGCAGAAGTTGAAAATTGCATTAGAAATTAGCTGCAGAAAAAAAAAAAAGAAATTGTAAAATGTCTCTTGAATAAATTAGTTTCCTTTTCTTTCTAACATAGAAATGTAGTAATAAAATAGGTGCATTGCTCATACGAATGTCTTAGGGGGTGAGTTTGAAAAAATATGAGAGACAGTCAATAATAAATGCACTGCTGCTTTGCAGTGCTACTGCATATTTTACTGTTCACTTCAAACAGCACTTTGCTCTGGATACATTGTAATAAGGAAAACTTACACAGTGCAGCAAGAGCAAAGCGCTGTTTGAAGAGAACAGTCTAATTTGGAGCAGCACTGCAAAGAAAGAGTGCTAACAGTTCCTGTATGTGTCCTTTTCTTTCTGCAGACATGATGCATTTTCTGCGATGACATCTCAGATCACTGCATGTTCTGTCTTGGGGGCAATATCTTAGCCTTATTTAGTTCTCCCTTTTCAGCGGCAATATCTTAGGCTTATTTAGTTCTCCCTTTTCAGCGGCAATATCTTAGGCTTATTTAGTTCTCCCTTTTCAGCGGCAATATCTTAGGCTTATTTAGTTCTCCCTTTTCAGCGGCAATATCTTAGCCTTATTTAGACCTCCCTTTTCAGAGGCAATATCTTAGCCTTATTTAGACCTCCCTTTTCAGAGGCAATATCTTAGCCTTATTTAGACCTCCCTTTTCAGAGGCAATATCTTAGCCTTATTTAGTTCTCTCTTTACAGCGGCAATATCTCAGCCTTATTTAGTTCTCTCTTTACAGCGGCAATATCTTAGCCTTATTTAGTTCTCTCTTTACAGCGGCAATATCTTAGGCTTATTTAGACCTCCCTTTTCAGAGGCAATATCTTAGCCTTATTTAGTTCTCTCTTTACAGCGGCAATATCTCAGCCTTATTTAGACCTCCCTTTACAGCAGCAATATCTTAGCCTTATTTAATTCTCCCTTTTCAGCTGCAATATCTTAGGCTTATTTAGACCTCCCTTTTCAGCTGCAATATCTTAGGCTTATTTAGACCTCCCTTTACAGCAGCAATATCTTAGACTTATTTAATTCTCCCTTTTCAGCGGCAATATCTTAGGTTTATTTAGTTCTCCTGTTACAGCGGCAATATCTTAGGCTTATTTAGTTCTCCATTTACAGCGGCAATATCTTAGGCTTATTTAGACCTCCCTTTTCAGCTGCAATATCTTAGGCTTATTTAGTTCTCCCTTTTCAGCGGCAATATCTTAGGCTTATTTAGTTCTCCCTTTTCAGCGGCAATATCTTAGCCTTATTTAGACCTCCCTTTTCAGAGGCAATATCTTAGCCTTATTTAGTTCTCTCTTTACAGCGGCAATATCTCAGCCTTATTTAGTTCTCTCTTTACAGCGGCAATATCTTAGCCTTATTTAGTTCTCTCTTTACAGCGGCAATATCTTAGGCTTATTTAGACCTCCCTTTACAGCAGCAATATCTTAGCCTTATTTAATTCTCCCTTTTCAGCTGCAATATCTTAGGCTTATTTAGACCTCCCTTTACAGCAGCACTATCTTAGACTTATTTAATTCTCCCTTTTCAGCGGCAATATCTTAGGTTTATTTAGTTCTCCTGTTACAGCGGCAATATCTTAAGCTTATTTAGACCTCCCTTTTCAGCGGCAATATCTTAGGCTTATTTAGACCTCCCTTTTCAGCTGCAATATCTTAGGCTTATTTAGTTCTCCCTTTTCAGCGGTAATATCTTAGGCTTATTTAGTTCTCCCTTTACAGCGGCAATATCTTAGGCTTATTTAGTTCTCCCTTTTCAGCGGCAATATCTTAGGCTTATTTAGTTCTCCCTTTTCAGCGGCAATATCTTAGGCTTATTTAGTTCTCCCTTTTCAGCGGCAATATCTTAGGCTTATTTAGTTTTCCCTTTTCAGCGGCAATATCTTAGGCTTATTTAGTTCTCCCTTTTCAGCGGCAATATCCCCAGAGGCAGAACTTTTTTTCACTTTCTGCGATGAGATTTTTTTTCGTGAACATTTTTCTGCACGCGAGTTTTATATAAAATTCAATTTTAAATTATTTAGTTACACTAAAGCACCAGTTCAGTTGCAATGTGTTGGTTAAATGGAGAATAACGCAATTTTTAAAGTTTTATAATATAGTGCAGAAGTTGAAAATTGCATTAGAAATTAGCTGCAGAAAAAAAAAAAAGAAATTGTAAAATGTCTCTTGAATAAATTAGTTTCCTTTTCTCTCTAACATAGAAATGTAGTAATAAAATAGGTGCATTGCTCATACGAATGTCTTAGGGGGTGAGTTTGAAAAAATATGAGAGACAGTCAATAATAAATGCACTGCTGCTTTGCAGTGCTACTGCATATTTTACTGTTCACTTCAAACAGCACTTTGCTCTGGATACATTGTAATAAGGAAAACTTACACAGTGCAGCAAGAGCAAAGCGCTGTTTGAAGAGAACAGTCTAATTTGGAGCAGCACTGCAAAGAAAGAGTGCTAACAGTTCCTGTATGTGTCCTTTTCTTTCTGCAGACATGATGCATTTTCTGCGATGACATCTCAGATCACTGCATGTTCTGTCTTGGGGGCAATATCTTAGCCTTATTTAGTTCTCCCTTTTCAGCGGCAATATCTTAGGCTTATTTAGTTCTCCCTTTTCAGCGGCAATATCTTAGGCTTATTTAGTTCTCCCTTTTCAGCGGCAATATCTTAGGCTTATTTAGTTCTCTCTTTACAGCGGCAATATCTTAGGCTTATTTAGTTCTCCCTTTTCAGCGGCAATATCTTAGGCTTATTTAGTTCTCCCTTTTCAGCGGCAATATCTTAGCCTTATTTAGACCTCCCTTTTCAGAGGCAATATCTTAGCCTTATTTAGACCTCCCTTTTCAGAGGCAATATCTTAGCCTTATTTAGACCTCCCTTTTCAGAGGCAATATCTTAGCCTTATTTAGTTCTCTCTTTACAGCGGCAATATCTCAGCCTTATTTAGTTCTCTCTTTACAGCGGCAATATCTTAGCCTTATTTAGTTCTCTCTTTACAGCGGCAATATCTTAGGCTTATTTAGACCTCCCTTTTCAGAGGCAATATCTTAGCCTTATTTAGTTCTCTCTTTACAGCGGCAATATCTCAGCCTTATTTAGACCTCCCTTTACAGCAGCAATATCTTAGCCTTATTTAATTCTCCCTTTTCAGCTGCAATATCTTAGGCTTATTTAGACCTCCCTTTTCAGCTGCAATATCTTAGGCTTATTTAGACCTCCCTTTACAGCAGCAATATCTTAGACTTATTTAATTCTCCCTTTTCAGCGGCAATATCTTAGGTTTATTTAGTTCTCCTGTTACAGCGGCAATATCTTAGGCTTATTTAGTTCTCCCTTTACAGCGGCAATATCTTAGGCTTATTTAGACCTCCCTTTTCAGCTGCAATATCTTAGGCTTATTTAGTTCTCCCTTTTCAGCGGCAATATCTTAGGCTTATTTAGTTCTCCCTTTTCAGCGGCAATATCTTAGCCTTATTTAGACCTCCCTTTTCAGAGGCAATATCTTAGCCTTATTTAGTTCTCTCTTTACAGCGGCAATATCTCAGCCTTATTTAGTTCTCTCTTTACAGCGGCAATATCTTAGCCTTATTTAGTTCTCTCTTTACAGCGGCAATATCTTAGGCTTATTTAGACCTCCCTTTACAGCAGCAATATCTTAGCCTTATTTAATTCTCCCTTTTCAGCTGCAATATCTTAGGCTTATTTAGACCTCCCTTTACAGCAGCACTATCTTAGACTTATTTAATTCTCCCTTTTCAGCGGCAATATCTTAGGTTTATTTAGTTCTCCTGTTACAGCGGCAATATCTTAAGCTTATTTAGACCTCCCTTTTCAGCGGCAATATCTTAGGCTTATTTAGACCTCCCTTTTCAGCTGCAATATCTTAGGCTTATTTAGTTCTCCCTTTT
This sequence comes from Bombina bombina, assembly GCF_027579735.1. NCBI lineage: Eukaryota > Metazoa > Chordata > Amphibia > Anura > Bombinatoridae > Bombina > Bombina bombina. Next base: position 620,786,855 of record NC_069505.1, read on the forward strand.
CAGCGGCAATATCTTAGCCTTATTTAGTTCTCTCTTTACAGCGGCAATATCTTAGCCTTATTTAGTTCTCCCTTTACAGCGGCAATATCTTAGGCTTATTTAGTTCTCCCTTTTCAGCTGCAATATCTTAGGCTTATTTAGACCTCCCTTTACAGCAGCACTATCTTAGACTTATTTAATTCTCCCTTTTCAGCGGCAATATCTTAGGTTTATTTAGTTCTCCTGTTACAGCGGCAATATCTTAAGCTTATTTAGACCTCCCTTTTCAGCGGCAATATCTTAGGCTTATTTAGACCTCCCTTTTCAGCTGCAATATCTTAGGCTTATTTAGTTCTCCCTTTTCAGCGGCAATATCTTAGCCTTATTTAGTTCTCTCTTTACAGCGGCAATATCTTAGCCTTATTTAGTTCTCCCTTTACAGCGGCAATATCTTAGGCTTATTTAGTTCTCCCTTTACAGCGGCAATATCTTAGCCTTATTTAGTTCTCTCTTTTCAGCTGCAATATCTTAGGCTTATTTAGACCTCCCTTTTCAGCGGCAATATCTTAGGCTTATTTAGACCTCCCTTTTCAGCGGCAATATCTTAGGCTTATTTAGACCTCCCTTTTCAGCGGCAATATCTTAGGCTTATTTAGACCTCCCTTTTCAGCTGCAATATATTAGGCTTTTTTAGATCTCCCTTTACAGTAGCAATATCTTAGGCTTATTTAGTTCTCCCTTTTCAGCTGCAATATATTAGGCTTTTTTAGATCTCCCTTTACAGTAGCAATATCTTAGGCTTATTTAGTTCTCCCTTTACAGCAGCAATATCTTAGGCTTAGTTAGTTCTCCCTTTTCAGCAGCAATATCGTAGGCTTAGTTAGTTCTCCCTTTACAGCGGCAATATCTTAGGCTTATTTAGTTCTCCCTTTTCAGCGGCAATATCTTAGGCTTATTTAGTTCTCCCTTTTCAGCGGCAATATCGTAGGCTTATTTAGTTCTCTCTTTACAGCGGCAATATCTTAGGCTTATTTAGTTCTCTCTTTTCAGCGGCAATATCTTAGGCTTATTTAGTTCTCCCTTTTCAGCGGCAATATCTTAGGCTTATTTAGTTCTCCCTTTTCAGCGGCAATATCTTAGGCTTATTTAGTTCACCCTTTTCAGCTGCAATATCTTAGGCTTATTTAGTTCTCCCTTTTCAGCGGCAATATCTTAGGCTTATTTAGTTCACCCTTTTCAGCTGCAATATCTTAGCCTTATTTAATTCTCTCTTTTCAGCGGCAATATCTTAGGTTAATTTAGTTCTCCCTTTTCAGAGGCAATATCTTAGGCTTATTTAGTTCTCCCTTTACAGCGACAATATCTTAGGCTTATTTAGACCTCCCTTTTCAGCGGCAATATCTTAGGCTTATTTAGTTCTCCCTTTTCAGCAGCAATATCGTAGGCTTATTTAGTTCTCTCTTTTCAGCGGCAATATTTTAGGCTTATTTAGTTCTCCCTTTTCAGCGGCAATATCGTAGGCTTATTTAGTTCTCTCTTTACAGCGGCAATATCTTAAGCTTATTTAGTTCTCTCTTTTCAGCTGCAATATCTTAGGCTTATTTAGTTCTCCCTTTTCAGCGGCAATATCTTAGGTTTATTTAGTTCTCCCTTTACAGCAGCAATATCTTAGGCTTATTTAGTTCTCTCTTTTCAGCGGCAATATCTTAGGCTTATTTAGTTCTCCCTTTACAGCGGCAATATCTTAGGCTTATTTAGTTCTCCTTTTTCAGCGGTAATATCTTAGGCTTAGTTAGTTCTCCCTTTACAGCACCAATATCTTAGGCTTATTTAGTTCTCCCTTTTAAGCTGCAATATTTTAGGCTTATTTAGTTCTCCCTTTTCAGCGGCAATATCTTAGGTTTATTTAGTTCTCCCTTTTCAGAGGCAATATCTTAGACTTATTTAGTTCTCCCTTTACAGCGGCAATATCTTAGGCTTATTTAGTTCTCCCTTTTCAGCGGCAATATCTTAGGCTTATTTAGTTCTCCCTTTTCAGCGGCAATATCTTAGCCTTATTTAGTTCTCTCTTTTCAGCGGCAATATTTTAGGCTTATTTAGTTCTCCCTTTTCAGCAGCAATATCTTAGGCTTATTTAGTTCTCCCTTTTCAGCGGCAATATCGTAGGCTTATTTAGTTCTCTCTTTACAGCGGCAATATCTTAGGCTTATTTAGTTCTCTCTTTTCAGCGGCAATATCTTAGGCTTATTTAGTTCTCCCTTTTCAGCGGCAATATCTTAGGCTTATTTAGTTCTCCCTTTACAGCAGCAATATCTTAGGCTTATTTAGTTCTCCCTTTTCAGCGGCAATATCTTAGGCTTATTTAGTTCTCCCTTTACAGCGGCAATATCTTAGGCTTATTTAGTTCTCCCTTTTCAGCTGCAATATCTTAGGCTTATTTAGTTCTCCCTTTTCAGCGGCAATATCTTAGGCTTATTTAGTTCTCCCTTTTCAGCGGCAATATCTTAGGCTTATTTAGACCTCCCTTTTCAGCGGCAATATCTTAGGCTTATTTAGTTCTCCCTTTTCAGCGGTAATATCTTAGGCTTAGTTAGTTCTCCCTTTACAGCAGCAATATCTTAGGCTTATTTAGTTCTCCCTTTTAAGCTGCAATATCTTAGGCTTATTTAGACCTCTCTTTTCAGCGGCAATATCTTAGGCTTAGTTAGTTCTCCCTTTACAGCGGCAATATCTTAGGCTTATTTAGTTCTCCCTTTTCAGCGGTAATATCTTAGGCTTATTTAGTTCTCCCTTTTCAGCGGTAATATCTTAGGCTTATTTAGTTCTCCCTTTACAGCGGCAATATCTTAGGCTTATTTAGTTCTCCCTTTTCAGCGGTAATATCTTAGGCTTATTTAGTTCTCCCTTTACAGCGGCAATATCTTAGGCTTATTTAGTTCTCCCTTTTCAGCGGCAATATCTTAGGCTTATTTAGTTCTCCCTTTTCAGCGGCAATATCTTAGGCTTATTTAGTTCTCCCTTTTCAGCGGCAATATCTTAGGCTTATTTAGTTTTCCCTTTTCAGCGGCAATATCTTAGGCTTATTTAGTTCTCCCTTTTCAGCGGCAATATCTTAGGCTTATTTAGTTCTCCCTTTTCAGCGGCAATATCTTAGCCTTATTTAGACCTCCCTTTTCAGAGGCAATATCTTAGCCTTATTTAGACCTCCCTTTTCAGAGGCAATATCTTAGCCTTATTTAGACCTCCCTTTTCAGAGGCAATATCTTAGCCTTATTTAGTTCTCTCTTTACAGCGGCAATATCTCAGCCTTATTTAGTTCTCTCTTTACAGCGGCAATATCTTAGCCTTATTTAGTTCTCTCTTTACAGCGGCAATATCTTAGGCTTATTTAGACCTCCCTTTTCAGAGGCAATATCTTAGCCTTATTTAGTTCTCTCTTTACAGCGGCAATATCTCAGCCTTATTTAGACCTCCCTTTACAGCAGCAATATCTTAGCCTTATTTAATTCTCCCTTTTCAGCTGCAATATCTTAGGCTTATTTAGACCTCCCTTTTCAGCTGCAATATCTTAGGCTTATTTAGACCTCCCTTTACAGCAGCAATATCTTAGACTTATTTAATTCTCCCTTTTCAGCGGCAATATCTTAGGTTTATTTAGTTCTCCTGTTACAGCGGCAATATCTTAGGCTTATTTAGTTCTCCATTTACAGCGGCAATATCTTAGGCTTATTTAGACCTCCCTTTTCAGCTGCAATATCTTAGGCTTATTTAGTTCTCCCTTTTCAGCGGCAATATCTTAGGCTTATTTAGTTCTCCCTTTTCAGCGGCAATATCTTAGCCTTATTTAGACCTCCCTTTTCAGAGGCAATATCTTAGCCTTATTTAGTTCTCTCTTTACAGCGGCAATATCTCAGCCTTATTTAGTTCTCTCTTTACAGCGGCAATATCTTAGCCTTATTTAGTTCTCTCTTTACAGCGGCAATATCTTAGGCTTATTTAGACCTCCCTTTACAGCAGCAATATCTTAGCCTTATTTAATTCTCCCTTTTCAGCTGCAATATCTTAGGCTTATTTAGACCTCCCTTTACAGCAGCACTATCTTAGACTTATTTAATTCTCCCTTTTCAGCGGCAATATCTTAGGTTTATTTAGTTCTCCTGTTACAGCGGCAATATCTTAAGCTTATTTAGACCTCCCTTTTCAGCGGCAATATCTTAGGCTTATTTAGACCTCCCTTTTCAGCTGCAATATCTTAGGCTTATTTAGTTCTCCCTTTTCAGCGGCAATATCTTAGGCTTATTTAGTTCTCCCTTTACAGCGGCAATATCTTAGCCTTATTTAGTTCTCTCTTTTCAGCTGCAATATCTTAGGCTTATTTAGACCTCCCTTTTCAGCGGCAATATCTTAGGCTTATTTAGACCTCCCTTTTCAGCTGCAATATATTAGGCTTTTTTAGATCTCCCTTTACAGTAGCAATATCTTAGGCTTATTTAGTTCTCCCTTTTCAGCTGCAATATATTAGGCTTTTTTAGATCTCCCTTTACAGTAGCAATATCTTAGGCTTATTTAGTTCTCCCTTTTCAGCTGCAATATATTAGGCTTTTTTAGTTCTCCCTTTTCAGCTGCAATATATTAGGCTTTTTCAGATCTCCCTTTACAGTAGCAATATCTTAGGCTTATTTAGTTCTCCCTTTTCAGCGGCAATATCTTAGGCTTATTTAGACCTCCCTTTTCAGCGGCAATATCTTAGGCTTTTTTTAGACCTCCCTTTTCAGCGGCAATATCTTAGGCTTATTTAGTTCTCTCTTTTCAGCGGCAATATCTTAGGCTTATTTAGTTCTCCCTTTTCAGCGGCAATATCTTAGCCTTATTTAGTTCTCTCTTTTCAGCGGCAATATCTTAGGCTTATTTAGTTCTCCCTTTTCAGCGGCAATATCTTAGCCTTATTTAGTTCTCTCTTTTCAGCGGCAATATCTTAGGCTTATTTAGTTCACCCTTTACAGCAGCAATATATTAGGCTTATTTAGTTCTCTCTTTTCAGCGGCAATATCTTAGGCTTATTTAGACCTCCCTTTTCAGCGGCAATATCTTAGGCTTATTTAGACCTCCCTTTTCAGCTGCAATATATTAGGCTTTTTTAGATCTCCCTTTACAGTAGCAATATCTTAGGCTTATTTAGTTCTCCCTTTTCAGCTGCAATATATTAGGCTTTTTTAGATCTCCCTTTACAGTAGCAATATCTTAGGCTTATTTAGTTCTCCCTTTTCAGCGGCAATATCTTAGGCTTATTTAGACCTCCCTTTTCAGCGGCAATATCTTAGGCTTTTTTTAGACCTCCCTTTTCAGCGGCAATATCTTAGCCTTATTTAGTTCTCTCTTTTCAGCGGCAATATCTTAGGCTTATTTAGTTCACCCTTTACAGCAGCAATATATTAGGCTTATTTAGTTCTCTCTTTTCAGCGGCAATATCTTAGGCTTATTTAGTTCTCCCTTTTCAGCGGCAATATCTTAGGCTTATTTAGTTCTCTCTTTTCAGCGGCAATATCTTAGGCTTATTTAGTTCTCCCTTTTCAGCGGCAATATCTTAGGCTTATTTAGACCTCCCTTTTCAGCAGCAATATCTTAGGCTTATTTAGTTCTCCCTTTACAGCAGCAATATCTTAGGCTTATTTAGTTCTCCCTTTTCAGCGACAATATTTTAGGCTTATTTAGTTCTCACTTTTCAGGCAGCCATGCTTCCAGATTTGTATTTGTATGTCACAATTTATGTACAATGATAAAAGAATCACACGTTGGGCTTTTTTACAGCAATCTTATTCCATAGGTTACAAAGAAACTTAATGTGATGGTAAACTCTTCCCTTTATAAAACCAGATCCGGACTGTTAGTGATATTTTATATGGCGTTTAATTCATCTGTTGTAAGGAAGATGCACTATAATTACTTTTAATATAGATATGAAATTAAAATACCCTGCTCTCTGCCGCCCCTTTCAAAAGTTAATTTGTGAGCTAAAGGTTTGTATTGTAGTCCATTCAGCGCTCTACCCATATGGGACTTTTGTTGCAGCTAGAGCTCTGATTGGAGAACAATTCAAACCATTAGCTCACAGAAAAACTGACTTATGAAGTGGGCAGCGGAGCGCGGGGAATTTGAATCTCATACTGATATTAAAAAGTAAGTTATAGCGCAATTTTATTACATCTGATGAATTCATCTCCATATAAAATATCGCTAGAAGCACAAACCTCCAATGAAGTGGTTACATTTGCAACTAAATTAAATAGAAGAAAAAAAATTGCGTTTAGTGTCCTTTTAATCTAAAACATATGACTGAACTAAAATGAAATGTAATAATTTACAGATTGTAGACAGATATCCCACGCGGCTCCTCAGGGGTATTACTCACCGGCACAAGGTTCTGATTGGACTGCCGGCCACGTGACATCATTTATATCCGTAACATCAGCTTCCTGGTTACTAACGGGCTCAGGGTGTTCATCATCTGGTTCAGTTAAGTCTATGGGGAGTTACATAAATTAATACGACTTCATCCTATTCAACAAAAAGTTGTTTTTTATTTCATGAAATAGCTTTTATATGACAAAACAAACATTGTACTCTAAGATTTTCTCCCCTATAATGTGTTCTCAGTGGTCGTGTATTTGTTTGCAAAATCTCCTTTACCTTTATTTTGTTATTTAACCCCTTAACGACCAAGGACGTACAGGATACGTCCTACAAAAAAAGTCACTTAGTGACCAAGGACGTACCCTGTACGTCCTCAGGGTTTTAAAGCACTGGAAGCGATCATGATCGTTTCCAGCTACTTTTAGGGTATTGCAGTTGTGCTTTGATATTGAGGCATCCTGCAATACCTTTTGTTTAAGCATCCGATGCAGAGATAGCCACTCAACATGGCGCTGATCGTTGATGGGTGGCCAATGCTGGTGCTTGTTCCGGATCTGTTGGTCCGTGAGCACTCGAGGAGGCGGGGGCGGGGCTCGGGAGCGCGCATAACCATTTTTAGCAGTAGGGAAACGGTTCAGATTAGAATAGGCAAAGGGATCCAGGAGGGGCAAAAATGGTTTAGAAAGCGATCCGGGAGTGGGGGGGGAAGCTACACTACGGAAAATGTAGATTTCATATTTATTTTAATAAAATTGCACATTTGTAAGTAAAATGGGTACTGGCAGACAGCTGCCAGTACCTAAGATGGCGGCCATTAGGTAATGGGGGATCCTACACTTAAAATATATAGCTTAAAATAAAAAGCACCTTTATTTTTATACTGGCAGACTTTCTGCCAGTACTTAAGATGGCAGTGGTGACAATTGTGGAGTGGGGGAGGGAAGGGAGCTGTTTGAAGGGGGTCAGGTGGGAGGCTAATCTCTACACTAAAGCTAAAATTAACCCTACAAGCTACCTAATTAACCCCTTAACTGCTGGGCATAATACAAGTGTGGTGCACAGCAGCATTTTGCAGCCTTCTAATTACCAAAATACACAATTTTTCTGAACAAAGGGGATCCTATAGAAGAATTTACAACCACTTGTGCCATGATTGTACTAACCGTTTGTAAATAATTTCAGTGAGAAACCTAAAATTGTGATTTTTTTTTTATTTGATCGCATTTGGCGGTGAAATGGTGGCATGAAATATACCAAAATGGGTAAAGATCAATACTTTGGATTGTCTACTACACTACAGCTAAAATTAACCCTACAAGCTCCCTAATCAACCCCTTCACTGCTGGGCATAATACACGTGTGGTGCGCAGCGGTATTTAGCGGCCTTCTAATTACAAAAAAGCAATGCCAAAGCCATATGTCTGCTATTTCTGAACAAAGGGGATCCCAGAGAAGCATTTACAACCATTTGTGCCATAATTGCACAAGCTGTTTGTAAATAATTTCATTGAGAAACCTAAAGTTTGTGAAAAAGCCAATGATTTTTTTTTATTTAAATGCATTTGGCGGTGAAATGGTGGCATGAAATATACCAAAATGGGCCTAGATCAATACTTTGGGATGTCTTCTAAAAAAAAATATATACATGTCAAGGGATATTCAGGTATTCCTGACAGATATCAGTGTCCCAATGTAACTAGCGCTAATTTTAAGAAAAAAAATGGTTTGGAAATAGCAAAGTGCTACTTGTATTTATAGCCCTATAACTTGCAAAAAAAGCAAAGAACATCTAAACATTGTGTATTTCTAAACTCAGGACAAAATATAGAAAATATTTAGCATTGTTTTTTATTTTCTGTAATTTAGTTTTTTTTTTTGTAATTTAGCTAATTTTATTGAATTTAGTTAATTGTAATTCATTTAGGGAATTTATTTAATTGTAGGGTTAGGTTAGGTGTTAGTGTAAGGCAGGTTAGGTTTTATTTTACAGGTCAATTTGCATTTATTTTAGCTAGGTAGTTATTAAAGTGATGGTCAAGTATGACTATCTACATCTTGCGATCAGAATGTAACTACCAAAATAATGTGACTTTCATTCATCATTTCGCCATTTAAATTCTATTTTGTGCGCTATCTTATATTATTTTGATACCTTCCTAATATCCATCCTCCTCCCGTCGATCGTCCGCCATTGTTTTTACTTCCGTCACGTGTTTTTATTATCCAATTACAGTACAGGCCACTCGGGGAATCATCTCTAAGTAAAAACACCCTTATTCATTTCTGCGCATGCCCTAGCTCCGTAATCGCATCCTAATCTCTGTCTCACCGCGATTTTTGCGCATGAACATTTTCAAGCTATTGAATACAGATTTCTAACGCATGCGTGTACAGCTTAATGAAGTCTGTAATGCCAGGGCAGTGACGTGGGGAGGGGCGGGTAGATCTGTCGCCGGGAAGTTATTCATGGGGAGGAGCAATGATAGTACCGAGTAAGAACATAAAATAAGTATTTATATATTTAGAAATAACATTAGGTACAGTTTATATATGCGATTTACCTTAAAAATACATGTGGATTGGAATTGTAATGAGTAATAGTGTAAAATTGACCATCACTTTAAATAGTTAATAACTATTTAGTAACTATTCTACCTAGTTAAAATAAATACAAAGTTGCCTGTAAAATAAAAATAAACCCTAACATAGCTACAATGTAACTATAAGTTATATTGTAGCTAGCTTAGGGTTTATTTTACAGGTAAGTATTTAGTTTTAAATAGGAATTATTTAGGTAATGATAGAAGGTTTTATTTAGATTTATTTTAATTATATTTAAGTTAGGGGGTGTTAGGGTTAGGGTTAGACTTAGATTTAGGGGTTAATAAATTTAATATAGTGGCGGCGGCGTTGGGGGCGGCAGATTAGGGGTTAATAAATGTAGGTAGGTGGCGGCGATGTTAGGGACGGCAGATTAGGGGTCAATAATATTTAACTAATGTTTGCAAGGCGGGAGTGCGGCGGTTTAGGGGTTAATATGGTTATTCTAGTGGCGGCAATGTCGGGAGCGGCAGATTAGCGGTTAATAATTTTATTTTAGTGTTTGCGATGTGGGAGAGCCTCGGTTTAGGGGTTAATAGGTAGTTTATGGGTGTTAGTGTACTTTTTAGCACTTTAGTTATGAATTTTATGCTACGGCTTTGTAGTGTAAAACTCATAACTACTGACTTTAAAATGTGGTACGAATCTTGGGGGTATTGGGTGTACCGCTCACTTTTTGGCCTCCCAGGACAAGCTTGTAATACCGGCACTATGAAAGTCCCATTGAAAATATACTATACGCAAATTGCGTGAGTTGATTTGCGGTAAGGCCTAAAAAAGTGTGCGATGCCCCTAAATCTGCAAGACTCATAATACCAGCGGTAATAAAAAAGCAGCGTTATGAGGCTTAACGCTGCTTTTTTACTCATAACGCAAGACTCGTAATCTAGCCGATAGTTTTTTTATAGCATGTAGTATCTCTTAGTTGTCTTTTAGCGTCTAGTAAATACATATCTACCTTGTCAGAGTTTCTTATTATTACGTCCTTCCAGTTTTTTAAATCAGATAAGGCTTGTTGTTCTTTGTAAGAAAGATTGTGATTTGTTTGATAAGTATTGAGACTTATGATTTGGTTACAAACCATATTGTTAAATACTTCCAAATAGTGATTCTGACTGATTGTAGGCATGAATTGAGATTTATTTTTGATCTGATTTCTCCATGTGGATGTTTGAGGAGATTCATTATCACTTAGAAGATTTTCCATTATTTCAAGAGTTGTTAATTCATCTTCCGTCCATGTATCGATGTCTGTTTCTTCAGTCGTGCCATTAGTTCTTGCATTATAGTGTCTTTTTAGTGCTATTTCTCTTAAATATAGTTGCACATCTTTAATAAACTCAAATGTATCACTTTTGGGGGTAGGACAAAATGATAGTCCTTTAGATAGTACTTTAATGTGTTCATCTGAAAGTAATTTCTGAGATAAGTTTATGATTCTCATTTTTTCATCCGAGAAAAGGGGCTCTGATCTCGTTTGTATGGTTTCCAGTTTTGTCTCTCTGATTTGTTGTGACTGTTGCTTTTGTTTTTCATCTGTCTGTTGGGTTTTCCTCCTGCCTCTTCTTGTACGCTTGTTGAAGAAGAGGCACTTCCTTCTAAAAAATCCTTCCTTTTTCTGCGTGCGATTCTCTCGTTATTCGTGGTGTTTGATGTTGAGGCTTCTACTTCAGATTCTGAATCATCAGTTTACTCAATGCCGGTGTCTGATATATCTCTTTCGACTATATTAACCCTTTTGTCTCTATTGTTCTTTCTCTACCATTTATAGACTTTTTGGTTCTCGTAATCTGACTTGTCTCTGCTAAATTTGCCTTGTTTCATGACTTTGATTTCTTGTTCATATTTGTCAAGTTCCTGTTGGTATCTTTTATAAGAACTTTCAAAGTCACTCAAGGATTCAAATTCCTTGAGTTTCTCTTTTATTTGAATGTCTAGCAGGTCATATTCTGACTTGTCATGCTTTATGAGTATTTTCATTCATTTTTCAGAACACTCGGATAGTGCCTCTTCCTATTCAACGCTTGAGGAAGGATTTCTAAATTCAAATGCTGGAAATAATTGTACTCTTAATGCCCGGGGGATTATATGAGATTCTATATATTTTTCAAAGAAGTGGTGATTCCACCAAAGTTTGTCTTGTTTGTGCATTAGTTTATGGATGTCTCTCAGTGTATGACCCATTCTATCGTTGATGTTAGTATTGAGGGTATTGGGATTGTGAAAAACTTCATTCAGGTATGCTTCTCTTTTTTGTTGGCGCGAAAATCTATCTTGCTCCCATTTTGTTGCCATTTTAAAACAAGTTTAAAGTTAAGTTCTATATGGTATGATGATGGAATTTAACTTGTATTCACGTTTTAAAATGTGCGATTTAAACGTTTTTTTTAATGTTTTATTAAATAATAAATGGCTAGATTACGAGTTTTGCGTTATGAGTGAAAAAGCAGCATATGGCTCTTTTTCACTACCGCTGGTACCGCAACGTAACTACCGCAGCTTTCAAAAAGTCCTTTTTTTAATGGGACTTCCATAGCGCCGGTATTACGAGTTTGCCTGTCCGGCCAAAAAGTGAGCGGTACAGTCTATACTGTCAAGATCCATATCGTAAACTGAAAGTCAGTAGTTATAGGTTTTACGCTACAAAGCTGTAACATAAAACTCATAACTAAAGTGCTAAAAAGTACACTAACACCCATAAACGACCTATTAACCCCTAAACCGAGGCCCTCCCGCATTGCAAACACTAAAATAAAATTATTAACCCCTAATCTGCCGCATCGCAAGCACTAGTTAAATATTATTAACCCCTAATCTGCTGTACCTAACATCGCCGCAACCTACATTACTGTTATTAACCCCTTAATCTGCTGCCCCCAAAATCGCCGCCACTATACTAAAGTTATAAACCCCTAAATCTAACCCTAACACCCACTAACTATTTATTTAAAACTAAATACTTACCTGTAAAATAAACCCTAAGCTAGCTGCAATATAACTAATAGTTACATTGTAGCTAGTTTAGGTTTTATTTTTATTTCACAGGCAAGTTTGTATATATTTTAACTAGGTAGGCTAGTTAGTAAATAGTTATTAACTATTTACTAGCTACCTAGCTAAAATAAATACAAATTTACCTGTAAAATAAAACCTAACCTGTCTTACACTAACACCTAACCTTACACTACAATTAAATAAATTACATTAATTAAATACAATTAACTAAATTACAAAAACAAACAAACACTAAATTACACAAAATAAAAAAGAAATCATCAAATATTTAAACTAATTACACCTAACATCTAATAGCCCTATCAAAATAAAATAAAAAAAAAGCCTAAACTAAAGACTGTTCCAATCAGCCAATAGAATGCGAGCTCAATCCTATTGGCTGATTGGATCAGCCAATAGGATTGAAGCTCAATCCTATTGGTTTATTGCATCAGCCAATAGGATTTTTTCACCTTTAATTCCGATTGGCTGATAGAATTCTATTAGCCAACCGGAATTCAAGGGACACCATCTTGGATGACGTCCCTTAAAGGAAACTTCATTCTTCGTTAGCCATCAAGAGAAGAGGATGCCCCGCGCCAGATGTCTTGAAAATGGAGCTGAAGATAGAAGATGCCGTCTGGATAAAGACTTCTGCTGGCTTCGTTTAGGACTTCTGCCGGCTTCGTTGAGGATGGATGTCCGGTCTTCAAAAACTGTAAGTGGATCTTCGGGGGTTAGTGTTAGTTTTTTTTAAGGGTTTATTGGGTGGGTTTTAATTTTAGATTAGGGGTTTGGGCTGAAAAAGAGCTAAATGCCCTTTTAAGGGCAATGCCCATCCAAATGCCCTTTTAAGGGTAATGAGGAGCTTAGGTTTTTTAGATAGGATTTTATTTGGGGGGTTGGTTGTGTGGGTGGTGGGTTTTACTGTTGGGGGTTGTTTGTATTTTTTTTTACAGGTAAAAGAGCCGATTGTGTGTAACTGTGTATGTGATTGTATATATATATGTGCGTATGTGTGTGTGTGTGTGTATATATATATATATATATATATATATATATATATATATATATATATATATACACACACACACACACATACATATACACACACATATGTGGTTTGTATTCTTATTCTCCCAAAGTGTATTGGACATTGAGTAATATGTACATTAAGATTCTGTAGTCTTAAATAAAAAAAATTATTGAAAAACTAAGGTGTTATAGTCATTTATAAGAAAATCGCGATTAAAAACAAAAAAACAAATGGGGTTTTGTGGGTTTTTTGCCCATATCGTCCAGCCCTTTATATATATATATATATATATATATATATATATATATATATATATATATATATATATATATATATATATATACACACACATATATACATACATACATACACACACAAAGTTGTATACAAACGTTTAGGCATCCCTGACAATTTCCATGATTTTCATTTATAAATAATTGGGTGTTTGGATCAGCAATTTAGTTTAGGGTAGGGGTTTTTTATTTTGGGGGGGCTTTTTTTATTTTGATAGGGCTATTATATAAGGTGTAATTAGTTTAAATATTTGATCATTTCTTTTTTATTTTGTGTATTTTAGTGTGTTTTTTTTGTAATTTAGTTAATTGTATTTAATTAAATGTAATTTATTTAATTGTAGTGTAAGGTTAGGTGTTAGTGTAAGACAGGTTAGGTTTTATTTTACAGGTAAATTTGTATTTATTTTAGCTAGGTAGCTAGTAAATAGTTAACTATTTACTAACTAATCTACCTAGTTAAAATAAATACAAACTTAGCTGTGAAATAAATATAAAAGCTACGATAACTACAATGTAACTATTAGTTATATTGCAGCTATCTTAGGGTTTATTTTACAGGTAAGTATTTAGTTTTAAATAGGAATTATTTAGGTAATGATAGTAATTTGTATATAGATTTATTTTAATTATATTAAAGTTAGTGGTGTTAGGGTTAGACTTAAGGTTAAGTTTAGGGGTTAATAACTTTAGTATAGTGGCAGCGACGTTGGGGGCGGCAGATTAGGGGTTAATAAGTATAGGTAGGTGGCGGCAACATTGGGGCGGCAGATTAGGGGTTAATAAGTGTAGGTAGGTGGTGGCAATGTCGGGGGCAGCAGATAAGGGGTTAATACGTGTAATGTAGGTGTCAGCAATGCCGGGGGCAGCAGATTAGGGGTGTTTAGACTCAGGGTTTATGTTAGGGTGTTAGGTGTAAACATAAATTTTCTTTCCCCATAGGAATCAATGGGGCTGCGTTACGGAGCTTTACCCTCCTTTATTGCAGGTGTTAGGCTTTTTTTCAGCTGGCTCTCCCCATTGATGTCTATGGGGAAATCATGCACGAGCACGTAAAACCAGCTCAAAGCAGCGCTGGTATTTGTGTGCGGTATGGAGCTCAATTTTGCTCAACGCTGACATATTGCCTGGTAACGCCGTTTTTTTGCAAACCTTTAATAGCAGCACTGTAGGGAGGTGAGCGGAGACAATAACTTGCAAGTTAGCACTGAGCAGCTCATAACGCAAAACTCGTAATCTAGCCGAAAGTGAACTGAGAATGCAACAGCTTTGGCATTGACAAAAAGCAAATGGATGAAAAAAACTATTCTGAACTAGCAAAAATGTTTTCTCAACACGTCCATTGAGCAGAATTTTAAATACGCTATAAAAAGTGGATGGAAAAGTGATTTGTTATGAACTGAAATACTAAAGTGGAATTGCGCCTGGTGCAGGGAGTTATTGATCTAGAAATGCGAACGACTTTTTGTGAAGTTTTTAAATCAATCGGAAATGGAACCATTTTTGAAAAACGATGTGATGGACTTTGTATAGGAATTCTGATTGTATTGTATGCGATTCACTGTGTTCTTGTAAACAAGATATTTATTAAAAAAATAAAAGTTTATACTGAATTAGTTTATTATAAAATATAAGTATTACCTGCAGAAGAGTCTGGACACATTTCCACCTTCTGAATATCTTGTTTTTCATCTCTCGGCTCTGCTCCCTCCTCGGTTATTAATACAGGATCTATATTTTCAGTAAAAAAAGAATAAAGAAATTCCATGAAAACATTTTTTTTTTTTTAGAAATTGACCAACCGTTACATATGCTTTTTGTTTTTCTTAATCCAAACAGAACAAAAATTTCTAATCATAAAAACTTTAAACACAGATATTAACAGCAAATAAGTACCACAGGATTAACAGGTTTGGCCATATTTCCTATGAAGTATAAGCTTAAAGGGACAGTATACACTAATTTTCATATTACTGCATGTAATAGACACTACTATACAGAATATGTACAGATACTGATATAAATATACAGTATATACTAATTGTCATATAACTGCATGTAATAGACACTACTATACAGAATATGTACAGATACTGATATAAATATACAGTATACACTAATTGTCATATAACTGCATGTAACAGACACTACTATACAGAATATGTACAGATACTGATATAAATATACAGTATACACTAATTGTCATATAACTGCATGTAACAGACACTATTATACAGAATATGTACAGATACTGATATAAATATACAGTATACACTAATTACATATAACTGCATGTAATAGACACTACTATACAGAATATGTACAGATAATGATATAAATATACAGTATACACTAATTGTCATAAAACTGTATGTAATAGACACTACTATACAGAATATGTACAGATACTGATATAAATATACTGTATACACTAATTACATAGAACTGCATGTAACAGACACTACTATACAGAATATGTACAGATACTGATATAAATATACAGTATACACTAATTGTCATATAACTGCATGTAATAGACACTACTATACAGAATATGTACAGATACTGATATAAATATACAGTATACACTAATTGTCATATAACTGCATGTAATAGACACTACTATACAGAATATGTACAGATACTGATATAAATATACAGTATACACTAATTGTCATATAACTGCATGTAATAGACACTACTATACAGAATATGTACAGATACTGATATAAATATATAGTATACACTAATTGTCACATAACTGCATGTAATAGACACTACTATACAGAATATGTACAGATACTGATATAAATATACAGTATACACTAATTGTCATATAACTGCATGTAACAGACACTACTATACAGAATATGTGCAGATACTGATATAAATATACAGTATACACTAATTGTCATATAACTGCATGTAATAGACACTACTATACAGAATATGTACAGATACTGATATAAATATACAGTATACACTAATTGTCATATAACTGCATGTAATAGACACTACTATACAGAATATGTACAGATACTGATATAAATATACAGTATACACTAATTGTAATATAACTGCATGTAACAGACACTACTATACAGAATATGTACAGATACTGATATAAATATACAGTATACACTAATTACATATAACTGCATGTAACAGACACTACTATACATAATATGTACAGATACTGATATAAATATACAGTATACACTAATTACATATAACTGCATGTAATAGACTACTATACAGAATATGTACAGATACTGATATAAATATACAGTATACACTAATTGTCATATAGCTGCATGTAATAGACACTACTATACAGAATATGTACAGATACTGATATAAATATACAGTATACACTAATTGTCATATAACTGCATGTAATAGACACTACTATACAGAATATGTACAGATACTGATATAAATATACAGTATACACTAATTGTTATATAACTGCATGTAATAGACACTACTATACAGAATATGTACAGGTACTGATATAAATATACAGTATACAGTAATTGTCATATAACTGCATGTAACAGACACTACTATACAGAATATGCACAGATACTGATATAAATATACAGTATACACTAATTGTCATATAACTGCATGTAATAGACACTACTACACAGTATATGTACAGATACTGATATAAATATACAGTATACACTAATTACATAGAACTGCATGTAATAGACACTACTATACAGAATATGTACAGATACTGATATAAATATACAGTATACACTAATTGTCATATAACTGCATGTAATAGACACTACTATACAGAATATGTACAGATACTGATATAAATATACAGTATACACTGATTGTCATATAACTGCATGTAACAGACACTACTATACAGAATATGTACAGATACTGATATAAATATACAGTATATACTAATTGTCATATAACTGCATGTAATAGACACTACTATACAGAATATGTACAGATACTGATATAAATATACAGTATACACTAATTGTCATATAACTGCATGTAATAGACACTACTATACAGAATATGTACAGATACTGATATAAATATACAGTATACACTAATTGTCATATAACTGCATGTAATAGACACTACTATACAGAATATGTACAGATACTGATATAAATATACAGTATACACTAATTACATATAACTGCATGTAATAGACACTACTATACAGAATATGTACAGATACTGATATAAATATACAGTATACACTAATTACATAACTGCATGTAATATACACTACTATACAGAATATGTACAGATACTGATATAAATATACAGTATACACTAATTGTCATATAACTGCATGTAATAGACACTACTATACAGAATATGTACAGATACTGATATAAATATACAGTATACACTAATTGTCATATAACTGCATGTAATATACACTACTATACAGAATATGTACAGATACTGATATAAATATACAGTATACACTAATTGTCATATAACTGCATGTAATAGACACTACTACACAGTATATGTACAGATACTGATATAAATATACAGTATACACTAATTGTCATATAACTGCATGTAATAGACACTACTATACAGAATATGTACAGATACTGATATAAATATACAGTATACACTAATTGTCATATAACTGCATGTAATAGACACTACTATACAGAATATGTACAGATACTGATATAAATATACAGTATATACTAATTACATATAACTGCATGTAATAGACACTACTATACAGAATATGTACAGATACTGATATAAATATACAGTATACACTAATTGTCATATAACTGCATGTAACAGACAATACTATACAGAATATGTACAGATACTGATATAAATATACAGTATACACTAATTGTCATTTAACTGCATGTAATAGACACTACTATACATAATATGTACAGATACTGATATAAATATACAGTATACACTAATTGTCATATAACTGCATGTAATAGACACTACTATACAGAATATATACAGACACTGATATTAATATACAGTATACACTAATTACATATAACTGCATGTAATAGACACTACTATACAGAATATGTACAGATACTGATATAAATATACAGTATACACTAATTGTCATATAACTGCATGTAATAGACACTACTATACAGAATATGTACAGATACTGATATAAATATACATTATACACTAATTACATATAACTGTATGTAATAGACACTACTATACAGAATATGTACAGATACTGATATAAATATACAGTATACACTAATTACATATAACTGCATGTAATAGACACTACTATACAGAATATGTACAGATACTGATATAAATATACAGTATACACTAATTGTCATATAACTGCATGTAATAGACACTACTATACAGAATATGTACAGATACTGATATAAATATACAGTATACACTAATTGTCATATAACTGCATGTAATAGACACTACTATACAGAATATGTACAGATACTGATATAAATATACAGTATACACTAATTACATATAACTGCATGTAACAGACACTACTATACATAATATGTACAGATACTGATATAAATATACAGTATACACTAATTGTCATATAACTGCATGTAATAGACACTACTATACATAATATGTACAGATACTGATATAAATATACAGTATACACTAATTGTCATATAACTGCATGTAATAGACACTACTATACAGAATATGTACAGACACTGATATTAATATACAGTATATACTAATTGTCATATAACTGCATGTAATAGACACTACTATACAGAATATGTACAGATACTGATATAAATATACAGTATACACTAATTGTCATATAACTGCATGTAATATACACTACTATACAGATTATGTACAGATACTGATATAAATATACAGTATACACTAATTGTCATATAACTGCATGTAATAGACACTACTATACAGAATATGTACAGATACTGATAGAAATATACAGTATACACTAATTGTCATATAACTGCATGTAACAGACACTACTATACAGAATATGTACAGATACTGATACAAATATACAGTATACACTAATTGTCATATAACTGCATGTAATAGACACTACTATACAGAATATGTACAGATACTGATATAAATATACAGTATACACTAATTGTCATATAACTGCATGTAATAGACACTACTATACAGAATATGTACAGATACTGATATAAATATACAGTATACACTAATTGTCATATAACTGCATGTAACAGACACTACTATACAGAATATGTATAGATACTGATATAAATATACAGTATACACTAATTGTCATATAACTGCATGTAATAGACACTACTATACAGAATATGTACAGATACTGATATAAATATACAGTATGCACTAATTGTCATATAACTGCATGTAATAGCACTACTATACAGAATATGTACAGATACTGATATAAATATACAGTATACACTAATTACATATAACTGCATGTAACAAACACTACTATACAGAATATGTACAGATACTGATATAAATATACAGTATACACTAATTGTCATATAACTGCATGTAATAGACACTACTATACAGAATATGTACAGATACTGATAGAAATATACAGTATACACTAATTGTCATATAACTGCATGTAACAGACACTACTATACAGAATATGTATAGATACTGATATAAATATACAGTATACACTAATTGTCATATAACTGCATGTAATAGACACTACTATACAGAATATGTACAGATACTGATATAAATATACAGTATACACTAATTGTCATATAACTGCATGTAATAGACACTACTATACAGAATATGTACAGATACTGATATAAATATACAGTATACACTAATTACATATAACTACATGTAATAGACACTACTATACAGAATATGTACAGATACTGATATAAATATACAGTATACACTAATTGTCATATAACTGCATGTAACAGACACTATTATACAGAATATGTACAGATACGGATATAAATATACAGTATACACTAATTGTCATATACTGCATGTAATAGACACTACTATACAGAATATGTACAGATACTGATATAAATATACAGTATACACTAATTACATAGAACTGCATGTAATATACACTACTATACAGAATATGTACAGATACTGATATAAATATACTGTATACACTAATTACATAGAACTGCATGTAATATACACTACTATACAGAATATGTACAGATACTGATATAAATATACTGTATACACTAATTGTCATATAACTGCATGTAATAGACACTACTATACAGAATATGTACAGATACTGATATAAATATACAGTATACACTAATTGTCATATAACTGCATGTAATAGACACTACTATACAGAATATGTACAGATACTGATATAAATATACAGTATACACTAATTGTCATATAACTGCATGTAATAGACACTACTATACATAATATGTACAGATACTGATATAAATATACAGTATACACTAATTGTCATATAACTGCATGTAATAGACACTACTATACAGAATATATACAGACACTGATATTAATATACAGTATACACTAATTACATATAACTGCATGTAATAGACACTACTATACAGAATATGTACAGATACTGATATAAATATACAGTATACACTAATTACATAACTGCATGTAATATACACTACTATACAGAATATGTACAGATACTGATATAAATATACAGTATACACTAATTACATATAACTGCATGTAATAGACACTACTATACAGAATATGTACAGATACTGATATAAATATACAGTATACACTAATTGTCATATAACTGCATGTAATAGACACTACTATACAGAATATGTACAGATACTGATATAAATATACAGTATACACTAATTGTCATATAACTGCATGTAATATACACTACTATACAGAATATGTACAGATACTGATATAAATATACAGTATACACTAATTGTCATATAACTGCATGTAATAGACACTACTACACAGTATATGTACAGATACTGATATAAATATACAGTATACACTAATTGTCATATAACTGCATGTAATAGACACTACTATACAGAATATGTACAGATACTGATATAAATATACAGTATACACT
This sequence comes from Bombina bombina, assembly GCF_027579735.1. Taxonomy (NCBI): domain Eukaryota; kingdom Metazoa; phylum Chordata; class Amphibia; order Anura; family Bombinatoridae; genus Bombina; species Bombina bombina. The sequence goes on from NC_069505.1 coordinate 620,808,264, forward strand.
AATTGTCATATAACTGCATGTAATAGACACTACTATACAGAATATGTACAGATACTGATATAAATATACAGTATATACTAATTACATATAACTGCATGTAATAGACACTACTATACAGAATATGTACAGATACTGATATAAATATACAGTATACACTAATTGTCATATAACTGCATGTAACAGACAATACTATACAGAATATGTACAGATACTGATATAAATATACAGTATACACTAATTGTCATTTAACTGCATGTAATAGACACTACTATACATAATATGTACAGATACTGATATAAATATACAGTATACACTAATTGTCATATAACTGCATGTAATAGACACTACTATACAGAATATATACAGACACTGATATTAATATACAGTATACACTAATTGTCATATAACTGCATGTAATAGACACTACTATACAGAATATGTACAGATATTGATATAAATATACAGTATACACTAATTGTCATATAACTGCATGTAACAGACACTACTATACAGAATATGTGCAGATACTGATATAAAAATACAGTATACACTAATTGTCATATAACTGCATGTAACAGACACTACTATACAGAATATGTGCAGATACTGATATAAAAATACAGTATACACTAATTGTCATATAACTGCATGTAATAGACACTACTATACAGAATATGTGCAGATACTGATATAAATATACAGTATACACTAATTGTCATATAACTGCATGTAACAGACACTATTATACAGAATATGTACAGATACTGATATAAATATAAAGTATACACTAATTGTCATATAACTGCATGTAATAGACACTACTATACAGAATATGTACAGATACTGATATAAATATACAGTATACACTAATTGTCATATAACTGCATGTAATAGACACTACTATATAGAATATGTACAGATACTGATATAAATATACAGTATACACTAATTGTCATATAACTGCATGTAACAGACAATACTATACAGAATATGTACAGATACTGATATAAATATACAGTATACACTAATTGTCATATAACTGCATGTAATAGACACTACTATACATAATATGTACAGATACTGATATAAATATACAGTATACACTAATTGTCATATAACTGCATGTAATAGACACTACTATACAGAATATGTACAGACACTGATATTAATATACAGTATATACTAATTGTCATATAACTGCATGTAATAGACACTACTATACAGAATATGTACAGATACTGATATAAATATACATTATACACTAATTACATATAACTGTATGTAATAGACACTACTATACAGAATATGTACAGATACTGATATAAATATACAGTATACACTAATTACATATAACTGCATGTAATAGACACTACTATACAGAATATGTACAGATACTGATATAAATATACAGTATACACTAATTGTCATATAACTGCATGTAATAGACACTACTATACAGAATATGTACAGATACTGATATAAATATACAGTATACACTAATTGTCATATAACTGCATGTAATAGACACTACTATACAGAATATGTACAGATACTGATATAAATATACAGTATACACTAATTACATATAACTGCATGTAACAGACACTACTATACATAATATGTACAGATACTGATATAAATATACAGTATACACTAATTGTCATATAACTGCATGTAATAGACACTACTATACATAATATGTACAGATACTGATATAAATATACAGTATACACTAATTGTCATATAACTGCATGTAATAGACACTACTATACAGAATATGTACAGACACTGATATTAATATACAGTATATACTAATTGTCATATAACTGCATGTAATAGACACTACTATACAGAATATGTACAGATACTGATATAAATATACAGTATACACTAATTGTCATATAACTGCATGTAATATACACTACTATACAGATTATGTACAGATACTGATATAAATATACAGTATACACTAATTGTCATATAACTGCATGTAATAGACACTACTATACAGAATATGTACAGATACTGATAGAAATATACAGTATACACTAATTGTCATATAACTGCATGTAACAGACACTACTATACAGAATATGTACAGATACTGATACAAATATACAGTATACACTAATTGTCATATAACTGCATGTAATAGACACTACTATACAGAATATGTACAGATACTGATATAAATATACAGTATACACTAATTGTCATATAACTGCATGTAATAGACACTACTATACAGAATATGTACAGATACTGATATAAATATACAGTATACACTAATTGTCATATAACTGCATGTAACAGACACTACTATACAGAATATGTATAGATACTGATATAAATATACAGTATACACTAATTGTCATATAACTGCATGTAATAGACACTACTATACAGAATATGTACAGATACTGATATAAATATACAGTATGCACTAATTGTCATATAACTGCATGTAATAGCACTACTATACAGAATATGTACAGATACTGATATAAATATACAGTATACACTAATTACATATAACTGCATGTAACAAACACTACTATACAGAATATGTACAGATACTGATATAAATATACAGTATACACTAATTGTCATATAACTGCATGTAATAGACACTACTATACAGAATATGTACAGATACTGATAGAAATATACAGTATACACTAATTGTCATATAACTGAATGTAACAGACACTACTATACAGAATATGTATAGATACTGATATAAATATACAGTATACACTAATTGTCATATAACTGCATGTAATAGACACTACTATACAGAATATGTACAGATACTGATATAAATATACAGTATACACTAATTGTCATATAACTGCATGTAATAGACACTACTATACAGAATATGTACAGATACTGATATAAATATACAGTATACACTAATTACATATAACTACATGTAATAGACACTACTATACAGAATATGTACAGATACTGATATAAATATACAGTATACACTAATTGTCATATAACTGCATGTAACAGACACTATTATACAGAATATGTACAGATACGGATATAAATATACAGTATACACTAATTGTCATATACTGCATGTAATAGACACTACTATACAGAATATGTACAGATACTGATATAAATATACAGTATACACTAATTACATAGAACTGCATGTAATATACACTACTATACAGAATATGTACAGATACTGATATAAATATACTGTATACACTAATTACATAGAACTGCATGTAATATACACTACTATACAGAATATGTACAGATACTGATATAAATATACTGTATACACTAATTGTCATATAACTGCATGTAATAGACACTACTATACAGAATATGTACAGATACTGATATAAATATACAGTATACACTAATTGTCATATAACTGCATGTAATAGACACTACTATACAGAATATGTACAGATACTGATATAAATATACAGTATACACTAATTGTCATATAACTGCATGTAATAGACACTACTATACAGAATATGTACAGATACTGATATAAATATACACTATACACTAATTGTTATATAACTGCATGTAATAGACACTACTATACAGAATATGTACAGATAATGATATAAATATACAGTATACACTAATTGTCATATAACTGCATGTAATAGACACTACTATACAGAATATGTACAGATACTGATATAAATATACAGTATACACTAATTACATATAACTGCATGTAATAGACACTACTATACAGAATATGTACAGATACTGATATAAATATACAGTATACACTAATTGTCATATAACTGCATGTAATAGACACTACTATACAGAATATGTACAGATACTGATATAAATATACAGTATACACTAATTGTCATATAACTGCATGTAATAGACACTACTATACAGAATATGTACAAATACTGATATAAATATACAGTATACACTAATTGTCATATAACTGCATGTAATAGACACTACTATACAGAATATGTACAGATACTGATATAAATATACAGTATACACTAATTGTCATATAACTGCATGTAACAGACATTACTATACAGAATATATACAGATACTGATATAAATATACAGTATACACTAATTGTCATATAACTGCATGTAATAGACACTACTATACAGAATATGTACAGATACTGATATAAATATACAGTATACACTAATTACATAGAACTGCATGTAATATACACTACTATACAGAATATGTACAGATACTGATATAAATATACTGTATACACTAATTACATAGAACTGCATGTAATATACACTACTATACAGAATATGTACAGATACTGATATAAATATACAGTATATACTAATTGTCATATAACTGCATGTAATAGTCACTACTATACAGAATATGTACAGATACGGATATAAATATACAGTATACACTAATTGTCATATAACTGCATGTAATAGACACTACTATACAGAATATGTACAGATACTGATATAAATATACAGTATACACTAATTGTCATATAACTGCATGTAATAGACACTACTATACAGAATATGTACAGATGCTGATATAAATATACAGTATACACTAATTGTCATATAACTGCATGTAATAGACACTACTATACATAATATGTACAGATACTGATATAAATATACAGTATACACTAATTGTCATATAACTGCATGTAACAGACACTACTATACAGAATATGTACAGATACTGATATAAATATACAGTATACACTAATTGTCATATAACTGCATGTAATAGACACTACTATACAGAATATGTACAGATACTGATATAAATATACAGTATACACTAATTGTCATATAACTGCATGTAATAGACACTATACAGAATATGTACAGATACTGATATAAATATACAGTATACACTAATTGTCATATAACTGCATGTAATAGACACTACTATACAGAATATGTACAGATACTGATATAAATATACAGTATACACTAATTGTCATATAACTGCATGTAACAGACACTACTATACAGAATATGTACAGATACTGATATAAATATACAGTATACACTAATTGTCATATAACTGCATGTAACAGACACTACTATACAGAATATGTACAGATACTGATATAAATATACAGTATACACTAATTGTCATATAACTGCATGTAACAGACACTACTATACAGAATATGTACAGATACTGATATAAATATACAGTATACACTAATTGTCATATAACTGCATGTAACAGACACTACTATACAGAATATGTACAGATACTGATATAAATATACAGTATACACTAATTACATATAACTGCATGTAATAGACACTACTATACAGAATATGTACAGATACTGATATAAATATACAGTATACACTAATTGTTATATAACTGCATGTAACAGACACTATTATACAGAATATGTACAGATACTGATATAAATATACAGTATACACTAATTATCATATAACTGCATGTAACAGACACTACTATACAGAATATGTACAGATACTGATATAAATATACAGTATACACTAATTGTCATATAACTGCATGTAACAGACACTACTATACAGAATATGTACAGATACTGATATAAATATACAGTATACAATAATTGTCATATAACTGCATGTAATAGACACTACTATACAGAATATGTACAGATACTGATATAAATATACAGTATACACTAATTGTCATATAACTGCATGTAATAGACACTACTATACAGAATATGTACAGATACTGATATAAATATACAGTATACACTAATTGTCATATAACTGCATGTAATAGACACTACTATACAGAATATGTACAGATACTGATATAAATATACAGTATACACTAATTGTCATATAACTGCATGTATTAGACACTACTATACAGAATATGTACAGATACTGATATAAATATACAGTATACACTAATTGTCATATAACTGCATGTAATAGACACTACTATACAGAATATGTACAGATATTGATATAAATATACAGTATACACTAATTACATATAACTGCATGTAATAGACACTACTATACAGAATATGTACAGATACTGATATAAATATACAGTATACACTAATTGTCATATAACTGCATGTAACAGACACTACTATACAGAATATGTATAGATACTGATATAAATATACAGTATACACTAATTGTCATATAACTGCATGTAATAGACACTACTATACAGACTATGTACAGATACTGATATAAATATACAGTATACACTAATTGTCATATAACTGCATGTAATAGACACTACTATACAGAATATGTACAGATACTGATATAAATATACAGTATACACTAATTGTCATATAACTGCATGTAATAGACACTACTATACAGAATATGTACAGATACTGATATAAATATACAGTATACACTAATTGTCATATAACTGCATGTAACAGACACTACTATACAGAATATGTACAGATACTGATATAAATATACAGTATACACTAATTGTCATATAACTGCATGTAATAGACACTACTATACAGAATATGTACAGATACTGATATAAATATACAGTATACACTAATTGTCATATAACTGCATGTAATAGACACTACTATACAGAATATGTACAGATACTGATATAAATATACAGTATACACTAATTGTCATATAACTGCATGTAATAGACACTACTATACAGAATATGTACAGATACTGATATAAATATACTGTATACACTAATTACATAGAACTGCATGTAATAGACACTACTATACAGAATATGTACAGATACTGATATAAATATACAGTATACACTAATTACATAGAACTGCATGTAATATACACTACTATACAGAATATGTACAGATACTGATATAAATATACTGTATACACTAATTACATAGAACTGCATGTAATAGACACTACTATACAGAATATGTACAGACTCTGATATAAATATACAGTATACACTATGTCATATAACTGCATGTAATAGACACTACTATACAGAATATGTACAGATACTGATATAAATATACAGTATACACTAATTGTCATATAACTGCATGTAATAGACACTACTATACAGAATATGTACAGATACTGATATAAATATACAGTATACACTAATTGTCATATAACTGCATGTAACAGACACTACTATACAGAATATGTACAGATACTGATATAAATATACAGTATACACTAATTGTCATATAACTGCATGTAATAGACACTACTATACAGAATATGTACAGATACTGATATAAATATACAGTATACACTAATTGTCATATAACTGCATGTAACAGACACTACTATACAGAATATGTACAGATACTGATATAAATATACAGTATACACTAATTGTCATATAACTGCATGTAACAGACACTACTATACAGAATATGTACAGATACTGATATAAATATACAGTATACACTAATTGTCATATAACTGCATGTAATAGACACTACTATACAGAATATGTACAGATACTGATATAAATATACAGTATACACTAATTGTCATATAACTGCATGTAATAGACACTACTATACAGAATATGTACAGATACTGATATAAATATACAGTATACACTAATTGTCATATAACTGCATGTAATAGACACTACTATACAGAATATGTACAGATACTGATATAAATATACAGTATACACTAATTGTCATATAACTGCATGTAATAGACACTACTATACAGAATATGTACAGATACTGATATAAATATACAGTATACACTAATTGTCATATAACTGCATGTAATAGACACTACTATACAGAATATGTACAGATACTGATATAAATATACAGTATACACTAATTGTCATATAACTGCATGTAATAGACACTACTATACAGAATATGTACAGATACTGATATAAATATACAGTATACACTAATTGTCATATAACTGCATGTAATAGACACTACTATACAGAATATGTACAGATACTGATATAAATATACAGTATACACTAATTGTCATATAACTGCATGTAATAGACACTACTATACAGAATATGTACAGATACTGATATAAATATACAGTATACACTAATTGTCATATAACTGCATGTAATAGACACTACTATACAGAATATGTACAGATACTGATATAAATATACAGTATACACTAATTGTCATATAACTGCATGTAATAGACACTACTATACAGAATATGTACAGATACTGATATAAATATACAGTATACACTAATTGTCATATAACTGCATGTAACAGACACTACTATACAGAATATGTACAGATACTGATATAAATATACAGTATACACTAATTGTCATATAACTGCATGTAATAGACACTACTATACAGAATATGTACAGATACTGATATAAATATACAGTATACACTAATTGTCATATAACTGCATGTAATAGACACTACTATACAGAATATGTACAGATACTGATATAAATATACAGTATACACTAATTGTCATATAACTGCATGTAATAGACACTACTATACAGAATATGTACAGATACTGATATAAATATACAGTATACACTAATTGTCATATAACTGCATGTAATAGACACTACTATACAGAATATGTACAGATACTGATATAAATATACAGTATACACTAATTGTCATATAACTGCATGTAATAGACACTACTATACAGAATATGTACAGATACTGATATAAATATACAGTATACACTAATTGTCATATAACTGCATGTAATAGACACTACTATACAGAATATGTACAGATACTGATATAAATATACAGTATACACTAATTGTCATATAACTGCATGTAATAGACACTACTATACAGAATATGTACAGATACTGATATAAATATACAGTATACACTAATTGTCATATAACTGCATGTAATAGACACTACTATACAGAATATGTACAGATACTGATATAAATATACAGTATACACTAATTGTCATATAACTGCATGTAATAGACACTACTATACAGAATATGTACAGATACTGATATAAATATACAGTATACACTAATTGTCATATAACTGCATGTAATAGACACTACTATACAGAATGTGTACAGATACTGATATAAATATACAGTATACACTAATTGTCATATAACTGCATGTAACAGACACTACTATACAGAATATGTACAGATACAGATATAAATATACAGTATACACTAATTGTCATATAACTGCATGTAATAGACACTACTATACAGAATATGTACAGATACTGATATAAATATACAGTATACACTAATTGTCATATAACTGCATGTAATAGACACTACTATACAGAATATGTACAGATACTGATATAAATATACAGTATACACTAATTGTCATATAACTGCATGTAATAGACACTACTATACAGAATATGTACAGATACTGATATAAATATACAGTATACACTAATTGTCATATAACTGCATGTAATAGACACTACTATACAGAATATGTACAGATACTGATATAAATATACAGTATACACTAATTGTCATATAACTGCATGTAATAGACACTACTATACAGAATATGTACAGATACTGATATAAATATACAGTATACACTAATTGTCATATAACTGCATGTAATAGACACTACTATACAGAATATGTACAGATACTGATATAAATATACAGTATACACTAATTGTCATATAACTGCATGTAATAGACACTACTATACAGAATATGTACAGATACTGATATAAATATACAGTATACACTAATTGTCATATAACTGCATGTAATAGACACTACTATACAGAATATGTACAGATACTGATATAAATATACAGTATACACTAATTGTCATATAACTGCATGTAATAGACACTACTATACAGAATATGTACAGATACTGATATAAATATACAGTATACACTAATTGTCATATAACTGCATGTAATAGACACTACTATACAGAATATGTACAGATACTGATATAAATATACAGTATACACTAATTGTCATATAACTGCATGTAATAGACACTACTATACAGAATATGTACAGATACTGATATAAATATACAGTATACACTAATTGTCATATAACTGCATGTAATAGACACTACTATACAGAATATGTACAGATACTGATATAAATATACAGTATACACTAATTGTCATATAACTGCATGTAATAGACACTACTATACAGAATATGTACAGATACTGATATAAATATACAGTATACACTAATTGTCATATAACTGCATGTAATAGACACTACTATACAGAATATGTACAGATACTGATATAAATATACAGTATACACTAATTGTCATATAACTGCATGTAATAGACACTACTATACAGAATATGTACAGATACTGATATAAATATACAGTATACACTAATTGTCATATAACTGCATGTAATAGACACTACTATACAGAATATGTACAGATACTGATATAAATATACAGTATACACTAATTGTCATATAACTGCATGTAATAGACACTACTATACAGAATATGTACAGATACTGATATAAATATACAGTATACACTAATTGTCATATAACTGCATGTAATAGACACTACTATACAGAATATGTACAGATACTGATATAAATATACAGTATACACTAATTGTCATATAACTGCATGTAATAGACACTACTATACAGAATATGTACAGATACTGATATAAATATACAGTATACACTAATTGTCATATAACTGCATGTAATAGACACTACTATACAGAATATGTACAGATACTGATATAAATATACAGTATACACTAATTGTCATATAACTGCATGTAATAGACACTACTATACAGAATATGTACAGATACTGATATAAATATACAGTATACACTAATTGTCATATAACTGCATGTAATAGACACTACTATACAGAATATGTACAGATACTGATATAAATATACAGTATACACTAATTGTCATATAACTGCATGTAATAGACACTACTATACAGAATATGTACAGATACTGATATAAATATACAGTATACACTAATTGTCATATAACTGCATGTAATAGACACTACTATACAGAATATGTACAGATACTGATATAAATATACAGTATACACTAATTGTCATATAACTGCATGTAATAGACACTACTATACAGAATATGTACAGATACTGATATAAATATACAGTATACACTAATTGTCATATAACTGCATGTAATAGACACTACTATACAGAATATGTACAGATACTGATATAAATATACAGTATACACTAATTGTCATATAACTGCATGTAATAGACACTACTATACAGAATATGTACAGATACTGATATAAATATACAGTATACACTAATTGTCATATAACTGCATGTAATAGACACTACTATACAGAATATGTACAGATACTGATATAAATATACAGTATACACTAATTGTCATATAACTGCATGTAATAGACACTACTATACAGAATATGTACAGATACTGATATAAATATACAGTATACACTAATTGTCATATAACTGCATGTAATAGACACTACTATACAGAATATGTACAGATACTGATATAAATATACAGTATACACTAATTGTCATATAACTGCATGTAATAGACACTACTATACAGAATATGTACAGATACTGATATAAATATACAGTATACACTAATTGTCATATAACTGCATGTAATAGACACTACTATACAGAATATGTACAGATACTGATATAAATATACAGTATACACTAATTGTCATATAACTGCATGTAATAGACACTACTATACAGAATATGTACAGATACTGATATAAATATACAGTATACACTAATTGTCATATAACTGCATGTAATAGACACTACTATACAGAATATGTACAGATACTGATATAAATATACAGTATACACTAATTGTCATATAACTGCATGTAATAGACACTACTATACAGAATATGTACAGATACTGATATAAATATACAGTATACACTAATTGTCATATAACTGCATGTAATAGACACTACTATACAGAATATGTACAGATACTGATATAAATATACAGTATACACTAATTGACATATAACTGCATGTAATAGACACTACTATACAGAATATGTACAGATACTGATATAAATATACAGTATACACTAATTGTCATATAACTGCATGTAATAGACACTACTATACAGAATATGTACAGATACTGATATAAATATACAGTATACACTAATTGTCATATAACTGCATGTAATAGACACTACTATACAGAATATGTACAGATACTGATATAAATATACAGTATACACTAATTGTCATATAACTGCATGTAATAGACACTACTATACAGAATATGTACAGATACTGATATAAATATACAGTATACACTAATTGTCATATAACTGCATGTAATAGACACTACTATACAGAATATGTACAGATACTGATATAAATATACAGTATACACTAATTGTCATATAACTGCATGTAATAGACACTACTATACAGAATATGTACAGATACTGATATAAATATACAGTATACACTAATTGTCATATAACTGCATGTAATAGACACTACTATACAGAATATGTACAGATACTGATATAAATATACAGTATACACTAATTGTCATATAACTGCATGTAATAGACACTACTATACAGAATATGTACAGATACTGATATAAATATACAGTATACACTAATTGTCATATAACTGCATGTAATAGACACTACTATACAGAATATGTACAGATACTGATATAAATATACAGTATACACTAATTGTCATATAACTGCATGTAATAGACACTACTATACAGAATATGTACAGATACTGATATAAATATACAGTATACACTAATTGTCATATAACTGCATGTAATAGACACTACTATACAGAATATGTACAGATACTGATATAAATATACAGTATACACTAATTGTCATATAACTGCATGTAATAGACACTACTATACAGAATATGTACAGATACTGATATAAATATACAGTATACACTAATTGTCATATAACTGCATGTAATAGACACTACTATACAGAATATGTACAGATACTGATATAAATATACAGTATACACTAATTGTCATATAACTGCATGTAATAGACACTACTATACAGAATATGTACAGATACTGATATAAATATACAGTATACACTAATTGTCATATAACTGCATGTAATAGACACTACTATACAGAATATGTACAGATACTGATATAAATATACAGTATACACTAATTGTCATATAACTGCATGTAATAGACACTACTATACAGAATATGTACAGATACTGATATAAATATACAGTATACACTAATTGTCATATAACTGCATGTAATAGACACTACTATACAGAATATGTACAGATACTGATATAAATATACAGTATACACTAATTGTCATATAACTGCATGTAATAGACACTACTATACAGAATATGTACAGATACTGATATAAATATACAGTATACACTAATTGTCATATAACTGCATGTAATAGACACTACTATACAGAATATGTACAGATACTGATATAAATATACAGTATACACTAATTGTCATATAACTGCATGTAATAGACACTACTATACAGAATATGTACAGATACTGATATAAATATACAGTATACACTAATTGTCATATAACTGCATGTAATAGACACTACTATACAGAATATGTACAGATACTGATATAAATATACAGTATACACTAATTGTCATATAACTGCATGTAATAGACACTACTATACAGAATATGTACAGATACTGATATAAATATACAGTATACACTAATTGTCATATAACTGCATGTAATAGACACTACTATACAGAATATGTACAGATACTGATATAAATATACAGTATACACTAATTGTCATATAACTGCATGTAATAGACACTACTATACAGAATATGTACAGATACTGATATAAATATACAGTATACACTAATTGTCATATAACTGCATGTAATAGACACTACTATACAGAATATGTACAGATACTGATATAAATATACAGTATACACTAATTGTCATATAACTGCATGTAACAGACACTACTATACAGAATATGTACAGATACTGATATAAATATACAGTATACACTAATTGTCATATAACTGCATGTAATAGACACTACTATACAGAATATGTACAGATACTGATATAAATATACAGTATACACTAATTGTCATATAACTGCATGTAATAGACACTACTATACAGAATATGTACAGATACTGATATAATATACAGTATACACTAATTGTCATATAACTGCATGTAATAGACACTACTATACAGAATATGTACAGATACTGATATAAATATACAGTATACACTAATTGTCATATAACTGCATGTAATAGACACTACTATACAGAATATGTACAGATACTGATATAAATATACAGTATACACTAATTGTCATATAACTGCATGTAATAGACACTACTATACAGAATATGTACAGATACTGATATAAATATACAGTATACACTAATTGTCATATAACTGCATGTAACAGACACTACTATACAGAATATGTACAGATACTGATATAAATATACAGTATACACTAATTGTCATATAACTGCATGTAATAGACACTACTATACAGAATATGTACAGATACTGATATAAATATACAGTATACACTAATTGTCATATAACTGCATGTAATAGACACTACTATACAGAATATGTACAGATACTGATATAAATATACAGTATACACTAATTGTCATATAACTGCATGTAACAGACACTACTATACAGAATATGTACAGATACTGATATAAATATACAGTATACACTAATTGTCATATAACTGCATGTAATAGACACTACTATACAGAATATGTACAGATACTGATATAAATATACAGTATACACTAATTGTCATATAACTGCATGTAATAGACACTACTATACAGAATATGTACAGATACTGATATAAATATACAGTATACACTAATTGTCATATAACTGCATGTAACAAGACACTACTATACAGAATATGTACAGATACTGATATAAATATACAGTATACACTAATTGTCATATAACTGCATGTAATAGACACTACTATACAGAATATGTACAGATACTGATATAAATATACAGTATACACTAATTGTCATATAACTGCATGTAACAGACACTACTATACAGAATATGTACAGATACTGATATAAATATACAGTATACACTAATTGTCATATAACTGCATGTAATAGACACTACTATACAGAATATGTACAGATACTGATATAAATATACAGTATACACTAATTGTCATATAACTGCATGTAATAGACACTACTATACAGAATATGTACAGATACTGATATAAATATACAGTATACACTAATTACATATAACTGCATGTAATAGACACTACTATACAGAATATGTACAGATACTGATATAAATATACAGTATACACTAATTGTCATATAACTGCATGTAACAGACACTACTATACAGAATATGTACAGATACTGATATAAATATACAGTATACACTAATTGTCATATAACTGCATGTAATAGACACTACTATACAGAATATGTACAGATACTGATATAAATATACAGTATACACTAATTACATATAACTGCATGTAATAGACACTACTATACAGAATATGTACAGATACTGATATAAATATACAGTATACACTAATTGTCATAGAACTGCATGTAATAGACACTACTATACAGAATATGTACAGATACTGATATAAATATACAGTATACACTAATTGTCATATAACTGCATGTAATAGACACTACTATACAGAATATGTACAGATACTGATATAAATATACAGTATACACTAATTGTCATATAACTGCATGTAATAGACACTACTATACAGAATATGTACAGATACTGATATAAATATACAGTATACACTAATTGTCATATAACTGCATGTAATAGACACTACTATACAGAATATGTACAGATACTGATATAAATATACAGTATACACTAATTGTCATATAACTGCATGTAATAGACACTACTATACAGAATATGTACAGATACTGATATAAATATACAGTATACACTAATTGTCATATAACTGCATGTAATAGACACTACTATACAGAATATGTACAGATACTGATATAAATATACAGTATACACTAATTACATATAACTGCATGTAATAGACACTACTATACAGAATATGTACAGATACTGATATAAATATACAGTATACACTAATTGTCATATAACTGCATGTAATAGACACTACTATACAGAATATGTACAGATACTGATATAAATATACAGTATACACTAATTGTCATATAACTGCATGTAATAGACACTACTATACAGAATATGTACAGATACTGATATAAATATACAGTATACACTAATTGTCATATAACTGCATGTAATAGACACTACTATACAGAATATGTACAGATACTGATATAAATATACAGTATACACTAATTGTCATATAACTGCATGTAACAGACACTACTATACAGAATATGTACAGATACTGATATAAATATACAGTATACACTAATTGTCATATAACTGCATGTAATAGACACTACTATACAGAATATGTACAGATACTGATATAAATATACAGTATACACTAATTGTCATATAACTGCATGTAATAGACACTACTATACAGAATATGTACAGATACTGATATAAATATACAGTATACACTAATTGTCATATAACTGCATGTAATAGACACTACTATACAGAATATGTACAGATACTGATATAAATATACAGTATACACTAATTGTCATATAACTGCATGTAATAGACACTACTATACAGAATATGTACAGATACTGATATAAATATACAGTATACACTAATTGTCATATAACTGCATGTAATAGACACTACTATACAGAATATGTACAGATACTGATATAAATATACAGTATACACTAATTGTCATATAACTGCATGTAATAGACACTACTATACAGAATATGTACAGATACTGATATAAATATACAGTATACACTAATTGTCATATAACTGCATGTAATAGACACTACTATACAGAATATGTACAGATACTGATATAAATATACAGTATACACTAATTGTCATATAACTGCATGTAATAGACACTACTATACAGAATATGTACAGATACTGATATAAATATACAGTATACACTAATTGTCATATAACTGCATGTAATAGACACTACTATACAGAATATGTACAGATACTGATATAAATATACAGTATACACTAATTGTCATATAACTGCATGTAATAGACACTACTATACAGAATATGTACAGATACTGATATAAATATACAGTATACACTAATTGTCATATAACTGCATGTAATAGACACTACTATACAGAATATGTACAGATACTGATATAAATATACAGTATACACTAATTGTCATATAACTGCATGTAATAGACACTACTATACAGAATATGTACAGATACTGATATAAATATACAGTATACACTAATTGTCATATAACTGCATGTAATAGACACTACTATACAGAATATGTACAGATACTGATATAAATATACAGTATACACTAATTGTCATATAACTGCATGTAATAGACACTACTATACAGAATATGTACAGATACTGATATAAATATACAGTATACACTAATTGTCATATAACTGCATGTAATAGACACTACTATACAGAATATGTACAGATACTGATATAAATATACAGTATACACTAATTGTCATATAACTGCATGTAATAGACACTACTATACAGAATATGTACAGATACTGATATAAATATACAGTATACACTAATTGTCATATAACTGCATGTAACAGACACTACTATACAGAATATGTACAGATACTGATATAAATATACAGTATACACTAATTGTCATATAACTGCATGTAACAGACACTACTATACAGAATATGTACAGATACTGATATAAATATACAGTATACACTAATTGTCATATAACTGCATGTAACAGACACTACTATACAGAATATGTACAGATACTGATATAAATATACAGTATACACTAATTGTCATATAACTGCATGTAACAGACACTACTATACAGAATATGTACAGATACTGATATAAATATACAGTATACACTAATTACATATAACTGCATGTAATAGACACTACTATACAGAATATGTACAGATACTGATATAAATATACAGTATACACTAATTGTCATATAACTGCATGTAACAGACACTACTATACAGAATATGTACAGATACTGATATAAATATACAGTATACACTAATTGTCATATAACTGCATGTAACAGACACTACTATACAGAATATGTACAGATACTGATATAAATATACAGTATACACTAATTGTCATATAACTGCATGTAACAGACACTACTATACAGAATATGTACAGATACTGATATAAATATACAGTATACACTAATTGTCATATAACTGCATGTAATAGACACTACTATACAGAATATGTACAGATACTGATATAAATATACAGTATACACTAATTGTCATATAACTGCATGTAATAGACACTACTATACAGAATATGTACAGATACTGATATAAATATACAGTATACACTAATTGTCATATAACTGCATGTAATAGACACTACTATACAGAATATGTACAGATACTGATATAAATATACAGTATACACTAATTGTCATATAACTGCATGTAATAGACACTACTATACAGAATATGTACAGATACTGATATAAATATACAGTATACACTAATTGTCATATAACTGCATGTAATAGACACTACTATACAGAATATGTACAGATACTGATATAAATATACAGTATACACTAATTACATATAACTGCATGTAATAGACACTACTATACAGAATATGTACAGATACTGATATAAATATACAGTATACACTAATTGTCATATAACTGCATGTAACAGACACTACTATACAGAATATGTACAGATACTGATATAAATATACAGTATACACTAATTGTCATATAACTGCATGTAATAGACACTACTATACAGAATATGTACAGATACTGATATAAATATACAGTATACACTAATTGTCATATAACTGCATGTAATAGACACTACTATACAGAATATGTACAGATACTGATATAAATATACAGTATACACTAATTGTCATATAACTGCATGTAATAGACACTACTATACAGAATATGTACAGATACTGATATAAATATACAGTATACACTAATTGTCATATAACTGCATGTAACAGACACTACTATACAGAATATGTACAGATACTGATATAAATATACAGTATACACTAATTGTCATATAACTGCATGTAATAGACACTACTATACAGAATATGTACAGATACTGATATAAATATACAGTATACACTAATTGTCATATAACTGCATGTAATAGACACTACTATACAGAATATGTACAGATACTGATATAAATATACAGTATACACTAATTACATATAACTGCATGTAATATACACTACTATACAGAATATGTACAGATACTGATATAAATATACAGTATACACTAATTACATAGAACTGCATGTAATAGACACTACTATACAGAATATGTACAGATACTGATATAAATATACAGTATACACTAATTACATATAACTGCATGTAATATACACTACTATACAGAATATGTACAGATACTGATATAAATATACTGTATACACTAATTACATAGAACTGCATGTAATAGACATTACTATACAGAATATGTACAGACTCTGATATAAATATACAGTATACACTAATGTCATATAACTGCATGTAATAGACACTACTATACAGAATATGTACAGATACTGATATAAATATACAGTATACACTAATTGTCATATAACTGCATGTAATAGACACTACTATACAGAATATGTACAGATACTGATATAAATATACAGTATACACTAATTGTCATATAACTGCATGTAACAGACACTACTATACAGAATATGTACAGATACTGATATAAATATACAGTATACACTAATTGTCATATAACTGCATGTAATAGACACTACTATACAGAATATGTACAGATACTGATATAAATATACAATATACACTAATTGTCATATAACTGCATGTAACAGACACTACTATACAGAATATGTACAGATACTGATATAAATATACAGTATACACTAATTGTCATATAACTGCATGTAACAGACACTACTATACAGAATATGTACAGATACTGATATAAATATACAGTATACACTAATTGTCATATAACTGCATGTAATAGACACTACTATATAGAATATGTACAGATACTGATATAAATATACAGTATACACTAATTGTCATATAACTGCATGTAATAGACACTACTATACAGAATATGTACAGATACTGATATATATATATATATATACAGTATACACTAATTGTCATATAACTGCATGTAATAGACACTACTATACAGAATATGTACAGATAATGATATAAATATACAGTATACACTAATTGTCATATAACCACATGTAATAGACCCTACTATACAGAATATGTACAGATACTGATATAAATATACAGTATACACTAATTGTCATATAACTGCATGTAATAGACACTACTATACAGAATATGTACAGATACTGATATAAATATACAGTATACACTAATTGTCATATAACTGCATGTAATAGACACTACTATACAGAATATGTACAGATACTGATATAAATATACAGTATATACTAATTGTCATATAACTGCATGTAATAGACACTACTATACAGAATATGTACAGATACTGATATAAATATACAGTATGCACTAATTGTCATATAACTGCATGTAATAGACACTACTATACAGAATATGTACAGATACTGATATAAATATACAGTATACACTAATTGTCATATAACTGCATGTAATAGACACTACTATACAGAATATGTACAGATACTGATATAAATATACAGTATACACTAATTGTCATATAACTGCATGTAACAGACACTACTATACAGAATATGTACAGATACTGATATAAATATACAGTATACACTAATTGTCATATAACTGCATGTAACAGACACTACTATACAGAATATGTACAGATACTGATATAAATATACAGTATACACTAATTGTCATATAACTGCATGTAATAGACACTACTATACAGAATATGTACAGATACTGATATAAATATACAGTATACACTAATTGTCATATAACTGCATGTAATAGACACTACTATACAGAATATGTACAGATACTGATATAAATATACAGTATACACTAATTGTCATATAACTGCATGTAATAGACACTACTATACAGAATATGTACAGATACTGATATAAATATACAGTATACACTAATTGTCATATAACTGCATGTAACAGACATTACTATACAGAATATGTACAGATACTGATATAAATATACAGTATACACTAATTGTCATATAACTGCATGTAATAGACACTACTATACAGAATATGTACAGATACTGATACAAATATACAGTATACACTAATTGTCATATAACTGCATGTAATAAACACTACTATACAGAATATGTACAGATACTGATATAAATATACAGTATACACTAATTGTCATATAACTGCATGTAACAGACACTACTATACAGAATATGTACAGATACTGATATAAATATACAGTATACACTAATTGTCATATAACTGCATGTAATAGACACTACTATACAGAATATGTACAGATAGTAATATAAATATACAGTATACACTAATAGTCATATAACTGCATGTAATAGACACTACTATACAGAATATGTACAGATACTGATATAAATATACAGTATACACTAATTGTCATATAACTGTATGTAACAGACATTACTATACAGAATATGTACAGATACTGATATAAATATACACTATACACTAATTGTCATATAACTGTATGTAATAGACACTACTATACAGAATATGTATAGATACTGATATAAATATACAGTATACACTAATTGTCATATAACTGCATGTAATAGACAATACTATACAGAATATGTACAGATACTGATATAAATATACAGTATACACTAATTGTCATATAACTGCATGTAACAGACACTACTATACAGAATATGTACAGATACTGATATAAATATACAGTATACACTAATTGTCATATAACCACATGTAATAGACACTACTATACAGAATATGTACAGATGCTGATATAAATATACAGTGTACACTAATTGTCATATAACTGCATGTAATAGACACTGCTATACAGAATATGTACAGATACTGATATAAATATACAGTATACACTAATTGTCATATAACTGCATGTAATAGACACTACTATACAGAATATGTACAGATAATGATATAAATATACAGTATACACTAATTGTCATATAACTGCATGTAATAAACACTACTATACAGAATATGTACAGATACTGATATAAATATACTGTATATACTAATTGTCATATAACTGTATGTAATAGACACTACTATACAGAATATGTACAGCTACTGATATAAATATACACTATACACTAATTGTCATGTAACTGCATGTAATAGACACTACTATACAGAATATGTACAGATACTGATATAACTATACAGTATACACTAATTGTCATATAACTGCATGTAATAGACACTACTATACAGAATATGTACAGATACTGATATAAATATACAGTATACACTAATTACATATAACTGCATGAAATAGACACTACTATACAGAATATGTACAGATACTGATATAAATATACAGTATACACTAATTGTCATATAACTGCATGTATTAGACACTACTATACAGAATATGTACAGATACTGATATAAATATACAATATACACTAATTGTCATATAACTGCATGAAATAGACACTACTATACAGAATATGTACAGATACTGATATAAATATACAGTATACACTAATTACATATAACTGCATGAAATAGACACTACTATACAGAATATGTACAGATACTGATATAAATATACAGTATACACTAATTACATATAACTGCATGAAATAGACACTACTATACAGAATATGTACAGATACTGATATAAATATACAGTATACACTAATTGTCATATAACTGCATGTATTAGACACTACTATACAGAATATGTACAGATACTGATATAAATATACAATATACACTAATTGTCATATAACTGCATGAAATAGACACTACTATACAGAATATGTACAGATACTGATATAAATATACAGTATAGACTAATTGTCATATAACTGCATGTAACAGTCACTACTATACAGAATATGTACAGATGCTGATATAAATATACAGTATACACTAATTGTCATATAACTGCATGTAATAGACACTACTATACATAATATGTACAGATACTGATATAAATATACAGTATACACTAATTGTCATATAACTGCATGTAATAGACACTACTATACAGAATATGTGCAGATACTGATATAAATATACAGTATACACTAATTGTCATATAACTGCATGTAATACACACTACTATACAGAATATGTGCAGATACTGATATAAATATACAGTATACACTAATTGTCATATAACTGCATGTAATAGACACTACTATACAGAATATGTACTGATACAGATATAAATATACAGTATACACTAATTGTCATATAACTGCATGTAATAGACACTGCTATACAGAATATGTACAGCTACTGATATAAATATACAGTATACACTAATTGTCATATAACTGCATGTAATAGACACTACTATACATAATATGTATAGATACTGATATAAATATACAGTATACACTAATTGTCATATAACTGCATGTAATAGACACTACTATACAGAATATGTACAGATACTGATATAAATATACAGTATAGACTAATTGTCATATAACTGCATGTAATAGACACTACTATACAGAATATGTACAGATACTGATATAAATATACAGTATATACTAATTGTCATATAACTGCATGTAATAGACACTACTATACAGAATATGTACAGGACTGATATAAATATACAGTATACACTAATTGTCATATAACTGCATGTAATAGACACTACTATACAGAATATGTACAGATACTGATATAAATATACAGTATACACTAATTGTCATATATCTGCATGTAATAGACTACTATACAGAATATGTACAGATACTGATATAAATATACAGTATACACTAATTGTCATATAACTGCATGTAATAGACACTACTATACAGAATATGTACAGATACTGATATAAATATACAGTATACACTAATTGTCATATAACTGCATGTAATAGACACTACTATACAGAATATGTACAGATACTGATATAAATATACAGTATACACTAATTACATATAACTGCATGTAATAGACACTACTATACAGAATATGTACAGATACTGATATAAATATACAGTATACACTAATTGTCATATAACTGCATGTAACAGACACTACTATACAGAATATTTACAGATACTGATATAAATATACAGTATACACTAATTGTCATATAACTGCATGTAATAGACACTACTATACAGAATATGTACAGATACTGATATAAATATACAGTATATACTAATTGTTATATAACTGCATGTAATAGACACTACTATACAGAATATGTACAGATACTGATATAAATATACAGTATACACTAATTGTCATATAACTGCGTGTAATAGACACTACTATACAGAATATGTACAGATACTGATATAAATATACAGTATACACTAATTGTCATATAACTGCATGTAATAGACACTACTATACAGAATATTTACAGATACTGATATAAATATACAGTATACACTAATTGTCATATAACTGCATGTAATAGACACTACTATACAGAATATGTACAGATACTGATATAAATATACAGTATACACTAATTACATATAACTGCATGTAATAGACACTACTATACAGAATATGTACAGATACTGATATAAATATACAGTATACACTAATTGTCATATAACTGCATGTAACAGACACTACTATACAGAATATTTACAGATACTGATATAAATATACAGTATACACTAATTGTCATATAACTGCATGTAATAGACACTACTATACAGAATATGTACAGATACTGATATAAATATACAGTATATACTAATTGTCATATAACTGCATGTAATAGACACTACTATACAGAATATGTACAGATACTGATATAAATATACAGTATACACTAATTGTCATATAACTGCATGTAATAGACACTACTATACAGAATATGTACATATACTGATATAAATATACAGTATACACTAATTGTCATATAACTGCATGTAATAGACACTACTATACAGAATATGTACAGATACTGATATAAATATACAGTATACACTAATTACATAGAACTGCATGTAATAGACACTACTATACAGAATATGTACAGATACTGATATAAATATACAGTATATACTAATTGTCATATAACTGCATGTAATAGACACTGCTATACAGAATATGTACAGATACTGATATAAATATACAGTATACACTAATTGTCATATAACTGCATGTAATAGACACTACTATACAGAATATGTACAGATACTGATATAAATATACAGTATACACTAATTGTCATATAACTGCATGTAACAGACACTACTATACAGAATATGTACAGATACTGATATAAATATACAGTATACACTAATTGTCATATAACTGCATGTAATAGACACTACTATACAGAATATGTACAGATACTGATATAAATATACAGTATACACTAATTGTCATATAACTGCATGTAATAGACACTACTATACAGAATATGTACAGATACTGATATAAATATACAGTATACACTAATTGTCATATAACTGCATGTAATAGACACTACTATACAGAATATGTACAGATACTGATATAAATATACAGTATACACTAATTGTCATATAACTGCATGTAATAGACACTACTATACAGAATATGTACAGATACTGATATAAATATACAGTATACACTAATTGTCATATAACTGCATGTAATAGACACTACTATACAGAATATGTACAGATACTGATATAAATATACAGTATACACTAATTGTCATATAACTGCATGTAATAGACACTACTATACAGAATATGTACAGATACTGATATAAATATACAGTATACACTAATGTCATATAACTGCATGTAATAGACACTACTATACAGAATATGTACAGATACTGATATAAATATACAGTATACACTAATTGTCATATAACTGCATGTAATAGACACTACTATACAGAATATGTACAGATACTGATATAAATATACAGTATACACTAATTGTCATATAACTGCATGTAATAGACACTACTATACAGAATATGTACAGATACTGATATAAATATACAGTATACACTAATTGTCATATAACTGCATGTAATAGACACTACTATACAGAATATGTACAGATACTGATATAAATATACAGTATACACTAATTGTCATATAACTGCATGTAATAGACACTACTATACAGAATATGTACAGATACTGATATAAATATACAGTATACACTAATTGTCATATAACTGCATGTAATAGACACTACTATACAGAATATGTACAGGTACTGATATAAATATACAGTATACACTAATTGTTATATAACTGCATGTAATAGACACTACTATACAGACTATGTACAGATACTGATATAAATATACAGTATACACTAATTGTCATATAACTGCATGTAATAGACACTACTATACAGAATATGTACAGATACTGATATAAATATACAGTATACACTAATTGTCATATAACTGCATGTAATAGACACTACTATACAGAATATGTACAGATACCGATATAAATATACAGTATACACTAATTGTCATATAACTACATGTAATAGACACTACTATACAGAATATGTACAGATACAAATATACAGTATATACTAATTGTCATATAACTGCATGTAACAGACACTACTATACAGAATATGTACAGATACTGATATAAATATACAGTATATACTAATTGTCATATAACTGCATGTAATAGACACTACTATACAGAATATGTATAGATACTGATATAAATATACAGTATACACTAATTGTCATATAACTGCATGTAACATACACTACTATACAGAATATGTACAGATACTGATATAAATATACAGTATACACTAATTACATATAACTGCATGTAACAGACACTACTATACAGAATATGTACAGATACTGATATAAATATACAGTACACACTAATTGTCATATAACTGCATGTAATAGACACTACTATACAGAATATGTACAGATACTGATATAAATATACAGTATACACTAATTGTTATATAACTGCATGTAATAGACACTACTATACAGAATATGTACAGATACTGATATAAATATACAGTATATACTAATTGTCATATAACTGCATGTAATAGACACTAATATACAGAATATGTACAGATACTGATATAAATATACAGTATACACTAATTACATATAACTGCATGTAATAGACACTACTATACATAATATGTACAGATACTGATATAAATATTCAGTATACACTAATTGTCATATAACTGCATGTAATAGACACTACTATACAGAATATGTACAGATACTGATATAAATATACAGTATACACTAATTACATATAACTGCATGTAATAGACACTACTATACAGAATATGTACAGATACTGATATAAATATACAGTATACACTAATTACATAGAACTGCATGTAATAGACACTACTATACAGAATATGTACAGATACTGATATAAATATACAGTATATACTAATTGTCATATAACTGCATGTAATAGACACTACTATACAGAATATGTACAGATACTGATATAAATATACAGTATATACTAATTGTCATATAACTGCATGTAATAGACACTACTATACAGACTATGTACAGATACTGATATAAATATACAGTATACACTAATTGTCATATAACTGCATGTAATAGACACTACTATACAGAATATGTACAGATACTGATATAAATATTCAGTATACACTAATTGTCATATAACTGCATGTAATAGACTCTACTATACAGAATATGTACAGATACTGATATAAATATACTGTATACACTAATTACATATAACTGCATGTAATAGACACTACTATACAGAATATGTACAGATACTGATATAAATATACAGTATACACTAATTACATAGAACTGCATGTAATATACACTACTATACATAATAAGATGCACAGATACTGATATTAAAATCCAGTATAAAACTGTTTAAAAACGTACTTAGAAGCTGTCAGTTTAGCTCTGTTGAAAAGGTGGTTGGAAAGCCCACTGCAAGTGGGAGATAAGACACTCCCCCCCTCCCCCTTCTTTTGCAGATGAAAAGACCCTTTACACAAACAGGAGCAAGCTGGAGTAGGTATCTAAAGGAATTCTCCTAAAGCTTTGGGGCTTGGTTAGGAGTCTGAAAATCTGAGCAATGTTATTTAAAAATAAGCAAAACTATACATTTAAATAAAATAATAATTAAAAAAAAAAACTTTATGGGCTATATAAATAGATCATCTAGAAAAGATTTATGCAAAGAAAAAATGAGTGTATTATGGCCCTTTAAATATGTGGGATAACATTATGCTTATCCCAGGCTTTAATTAGTACTTAAGATAGTCTTATGCTTATCCGAGGCATTAATTAGTACTTAGGATAGCCTTATGCTTATCCGAGGCATTAATTAGTATGTAGGATAGCCTTATGCTTATCAGAGGCATTAATTAGTATGTAGGATAGCCTTATGCTTATCAGAGGCATTAATTAGTATGTAGGATAGCCTTATGCTTATCAGAGGCATTAATTAGTATGTAGGATAGCCTTATGCTTATCAGAGGCATTAATTAGTATGTAGGATAGCCTTATGCTTATCAGAGGCATTCATTAGTATGTATGATAGCCTTATGCTTATCAGAGGCATTAATTAGTATGTAGGATAGCCTTATGCTTATCACAGGCATTAATTAGTATGTAGGATAGCCTTATGCTTATCCGAGGCATTAATTAGTATGTAGGATAGCCTTATGCTTATCAGAGGCATTAATTAGTATGTAGGATAGCCTTATGCTTATCACAGGCATTAATTAGTACTTAGGATAGCCTTATGCTTATCCCAGGCATTAATTAGTATGTATGATAGCCTTATGCTTATCAGAGGCATTAATTAGTATGTAGGATAGCCTTATGCTTATCAGAGGCATTAATTAGTAGGTAGGATAGCCTTATGCTTATCACAGGCATTAATTAGTACTTAGGATAGCCTTATGCTTATGAGAAAACAACAATATGAGGGAAACACTTCTAAGACTCAATATAAGCTACACCTGAAAATTACTACCTTCCTCAAGATGTAAATAATAATAATGAAAACAGACAATAAGGTGAGCTCTAAATTAATAGCAAATTGAGAAAATAAAATATGTGATAGTGTATAAAAAACGTATACACTATCACATATTTTATTTTCTCAATTTGCTATTAATTTAGCCTTATGCTTATCCCAGGCATTAATTAGTACGTAGGATAGCCTTATGTTTATCCCAGGCATTAATTAGTACGTAGGATAGCCTTATGCTTATCCCAGGCATTAATTAGTACGTAGGATAGCCTTATGTTTATCCCAGGCATTAATTAGTACGTAGGATAGCCTTATGCTTATCCCAGGCATTAAATAGTACTTAGGATAGCCTTATACTTATCCCAGGCATTAATTAGTACTTAGGATAGCCTTATGCTTATCCCAGGCATTCATTAGTACTTAGGATAGCCTTATGCTTTTCCCAGGCATTCATTAGTACGTAGGATAGCCTTATGCTTATCCCAGGCATTACTTAGTATGTAGGATAGCCTTATGCTTATCCCAGGCCTTAATTAGTATGTAGGATAGCCTTAGGCTTACCCCAGGCCTTAATTAGTATGTAGGCTAGTCTTATGTTTATATCAGGCATTAATTAGGATGTAAGATAACTTTATGCTTATCCCAGGCATTAGTTAGTATGTAGGATAGCCTTATGCTTATCCCAGGCATTAATTAGTATGTAGGATAGCCTTATGCTTATCCCAGGTCTTAATTAGTATGTAGGATAGCCTTATGCTTACCCCAGGCCTTAATTAGTATGTAGGATAGCCTTATGTTTATCTCAGGCATTAATTAGGATGTAAGATAACTTTATGCTTATCCCAGGCATTAATTAGTATGTATGACAGCCTTATGCTTATCCCAGGCATTAATTAGTATGTAGGATAGCCTTATGCTTATCCCAGGCCTTAATTAGTATGTAGGATAGCCTTATGCTTATCCCAGGCATTAGCTAGTATGTAGGATAGCCTTATGCTTACCCCAGGCCTTAATTAGTATGTAGGATAGCCTTATGCTTATCAGAGGCATTCATTAGTATGTATGATAGCCTTATGCTTATCAGAGGCATTAATTAGTATGTAGGATAGCCTTATGCTTATCACAGGCATTAATTAGTATGTAGGATAGCCTTATTCTTATCCGAGGCATTAATTAGTATGTAGGATAGCCTTATGCTTATCAGAGGCATTAATTAGTATGTAGGATAGCCTTATGCTTATCACAGGCATTAATTAGTACTTAGGATAGCCTTATGCTTATCCCAGGCATTAATTAGTATGTATGATAGCCTTATGCTTATCAGAGGCATTAATTAGTATGTAGGATAGCCTTATGCTTATCAGAGGCATTAATTAGTAGGTAGGATAGCCTTATGCTTATCACAGGCATTAATTAGTACTTAGGATAGCCTTATGCTTATGAGAAAACAACAATATGAGGGAAACACTTCTAAGACTCAATATAAGCTACACCTGAAAATTACTACCTTCCTCAAGATGTAAATAATAATAATGAAAACAGACAATAAGGTGAGCTCTAAATTAATAGCAAATTGAGAAAATAAAATATGTGATAGTGTATAAAAAACGTATACACTATCACATATTTTATTTTCTCAATTTGCTATTAATTTAGCCTTATGCTTATCCCAGGCATTAATTAGTACGTAGGATAGCCTTATGCTTATTCCAGGCATTAATTAGTATGTAGGATAGCCTTATGCTTATTCCAGGCATTAATTAGTACGTAGGATAGCCTTATGCTTATTCCAGGCATTAATTAGTATGTAGGATA